>NC_091217.1:16693840-16843568 GCF_040958095.1 Procambarus clarkii | reverse complement strand
CAGGCAATTGATGGGTTAATTGCCTTGCTGAGGTAAGTGTGTGTTCACAGTAGTCCTTTGCAACGGGTGCAAGAAAAAGAGGGGGGGGCAGTAATATTCGTATACTCTTGTGTGTTGCACAACCGTGTGTCATTATTGTGTGGGCACAGTAATCAGCGAGTTGCAGTAGCCGCAACCATATGTGGGCAGTGCATTTATGATGTTGCATGCCATTGTAGTGTGACCTATGTAACGCTGGGGTTACTCTGTTTCTTTAAGTTGTGTTGAGGACTTAAGGATTCAGTGTGTTAATTAAGTAAGGGGTAATTAACTGGATAAGGGGTGCACACTTAGTATTGTGGAGTGAGTGAGGGCTGTTAAGAGAGAACAGTGTTGAGCTTGAGTGAGATACGTCTCGGGAGCAATTAATTGTCCGTGTGACAACTAATTGACCACTCTAGCTAATTATGTAATTATCCTTCTCATCATGAATTCACGTAGTGGGAGAGGATCTGTCAGAGTCTGTCAGTATTTGTGTTAACGTAATTTGCTCGAGACTAATTATCTCTCTGGGGTATAGCAATTAGTGGCTCAGGTTAATTAGTGGAGTAATTAACATTGGAGAGCTCCGATGACTCGGTAAAGCAAGGTCATGGAGCTAGCATAAATCGTTGTATTAATCATATCCTGTCTGAGGACAGTGGATTAGTAGCACATCTTGTTAATTAGGGGTAATTAACTCCTTTCCCGTGAATTCACAGTATTTGATGAGACCTGCTTAGGCAGTGCGGAGTGAGACGTATTTATGGATGATTAATTATCGGTCCTGGTGAGAGTTAATTAATTGCTCAGAATTAATTAGGGTAATTAACACTCACTAGTAAATTTTTGACACAGACTGTTGAGAAGCTACCAAGTTAGGGTAGGCTTAGTTAAAATAACTCAATGGGGATGTAATTAGTGGTCCGTTTGACCTTAACTGAGAATTACTCACTGAATACTTGCAAGGAGTCAAGTGTGATGTAATAAAAGTGAGTTATTGTTAACAAGAGAGACAAGTGTTAATGATTAACGTAGAGTATCATCATGATGCTGTCTAGTGTGAGACAATTGTTTGTGATTACCGTAGTACTTTGTTGCTGACTGCTGCGATCAGTCAATTAACGTAATTAATCACTTAAGGCAATTTCTTTTGGTTGTCGTCTGGTGACGAGAGTAGAGTCATCTAGGGATTTGTGGAGCTGTGTCCCAGAATCCCGCCTTGCCTGTCTTTGTTACTGTTTACAACAGTGCAACTTCTTGTAGGGAGTTGCAAAGAGTGTTCACACTGGGTTGTGATAGGGGGGGTCACTGTTGGACTACCCGCCTAGTTACGCGAGTCTCTCCTGGGGGGCGGGAGGACCCCTAAGTTTGTGATTATAGTAGTTGTCAGGGAAACCGAGACACTATTGATTGCATGCTTGTGTCTTCAGTGGATATCCTTCATTTGTTCAGTTAGTTCATGTTGTCAGCCCGAAGTGTCAGCAAGATGGAGCCTGCTGTCACTTCTCGAGGGGCTATTGAATAGCTGTGTTGCAAATGCCACTTGATGTACAATAACGTAACCATTCGCTGTGGTGTAACTTAGTCTGTGATATTTTTCTTTGATTTGCAATATTGCGTCATCAGTGGGCACACCTGTGTTCAGGTTAGTTCAGTATGCAGCCTCACAGCAAGGGTTGCTATTTAGCTGTTTGTTATCGTGCCACTGGATGGACATTAACATAACGTAAACTCGGTAATGTAGTAGTTAGTCTCTTGTTATTAATAAATTGTTATGTTATAGAAAACGGTCTTTGATGTCAACCCTTCAACCATATTATTCCACCATATTTCTGCATATTATTAAATGTTGATGTGATCTTGATACGACGGCTGTTCTTGGAAATTTGAATTCCAATTCATAGCGCCACATCAAATATAAATATTTGATTGTGAGAACCCGTCGGTTACCCTTTATTAGTTTTAACGTCCTGTTTAACTAGGAGCCAGCGGCCTATTGTGGACAGGTTTTCACCCCTGGTGGTGGAGGCCTGGCGGTTTGCTCCTGCTTTTCCTTTTTCTATTGGACTCGTGCTTAACTGCCGTGAGCAGACTTTAAACTTGTAGTCCACCTCCTAAGGGAGGTAGGCGTAGAAAAAAATCTCACAGGCCCCATCATCAGTCCACTCCCCCACGACAGGAGCACCAGCAACCAACACCGCCTCTCCACGAGCCGGGTAACACAAGAGCCACCTGCACACCACCATTGTCATCCACAGAAGAACTTTCAGAGTCCCCATAATTGCTCACGTTGATCCAGGCCCACATCACGAGGCAGAGAAAAACTCGTAGTCTGCCATGATCCCTTAGACACAAACTGCAAGTCATCAGTACTGTCGGGCTCCCCCAGGTGAAAACGCAACAGAATCCCCAGACGGGCGCGCAGTACCATGCAACGCACGATTCCGTATCACCGCAGCTTCGACGTCTGGGGGAACCGGACCACACACGATAGGACACCCGTCCGTGTGAACTTCTACAACCACACGCTCGGAAGACACCGCAATGCAACTATGTCACCCAGAAGTGTCAGAAAGCTGCAGACCAGTTAATCCCAGCCCAAAAAGAGAAATTGAAAAGCAACAGAATCCATGATTCAATGAGGAATGTGCGGCATTAAAGCAATTGAATAAAAGAACATGGAGAAATTACAGGAACAACAGAACACCAGAGAGCTGGGAGAGATACCAAAGGGCTAGAAATGAGTACCTCAGAGTAAGGAGAGAAGCATAGAGACTGTATGAAAATGAAATCACGAGTAAAGCTAAGACCCAACCAAAACTGCTCCACAGTAACATCAGGAGGAAAACAGCAGTGAAGGAACAAGTGATGAAACAGAGAAAATGGGAGAACAGATACACAGAGAACAACAAAGAAGTGTGAAGAACTCAACATAAAATTCCAGGAGATCTTCACAATAGAACGAGGAGAGGTCCCTGCACTAAATGAGGTGGCAAGCCAAGCAACCTTGCTGGAATTTGACCTCACCAGTGAGGAGGTCAAAAGAAACCTGTTGGAGTTGAATGTGATAAATGCTGTTGGGCCTGACAGAATCTCACCTTGGATACTGAAAGATGATGCAAAGGCACTAAGTGCGCTACTCTCTATGGTGTATTACAGGTCACTGGAAACGGAAGACCTACCGTAAAGCTGGAAGACCGCTAATGTAGTCCCAATATACAAAATGGGTGACAGGCAAGAGGCACTGAACTACAGGCCAGTTTCCCTAACTTGTATATGATTCAAGGTGGTGGAGAGGATTGTGAGGAAAAGGCTCCTAGAGCATCTGGAGGGAAATAGCTTTGTAACACAACACGAGCATGGGTTCAGAGATGGTAAATCGTGCCTCACAGGTCTGATAGAATTCTATGACCAAGCAACACAAATTGCTTGTGTTGTCTTTCCAAGGCAAGAAAGAGAAGGGTGGGCATACTGCATTTTCTTGGACTGTCAGAAAGCCTTTGACACAGTGCCTTACACAAAGCTGTTATAAAAGTTGGAGCAACAGGCAGGAGTAAAAGGTAAGGAGCTCCAGTGGATAAGGGAGTATCTAAGCAACACGAAACAGCGAGTAACTGAGAGGGGGGGAGACTTCAGAGTGGCGAGATGTCACCAGCGGGGTTTCACAGGGCTCTGTACTTGGACTCATCCTCTTTCTAACATATGTAAAAGACCTTCCAGAGGGTATAGACTAATTCCTCTCAATGTTTGCTGATGATGCAAAAATTATGAGTAGAATCAACACAGATGAAGATACAGAGACTATAGGACGACCTGGACAAACTAGTGGATTGGTCTTGAAAAAGGCTACTAAAGTTCAATGCAGGAAAGTGTAAAGTAATGAAATTAGGCGAAGGGAACAGAAGGCTGAATACAATGTACCATCTGGGAGGCAATATCCTGCAAGTAAGTAAGTAAGTAATTATCAAAAGAAGGCACCAAACCGGGAAGGCTATGTAGCACCATCAAGTACGCAAAATAATCAGAGGGCGCTAAATATCACCAAGGATGCCAATACGAGAACAAAAACGCATAAGGCGAACGATATCAAAAGTATCCGAGTCACCAAGAATTCTATCGAGGGACAGGTGACCGCGAGGGGCGGTCGTAAAGCAAGACACACGCTCGTCCTGGAAGTCAGGACATTCAAGAAGGACATGCACGACCGTAAGAGGGACAATGCAACCAGGACAATAAGGACCAGGGCGGCGCTCCATCAAGTGACCATGGCTTAAGCGAGTATGGCCAATACGCAACCTCGCCAGAGCCGTTTCCCACCGCCGGTTACGGTGGAAGGAGGACGGCCACGAGGAAACACAACATTTAAGAGTACGGAGCTTGTTACCAGTAACAGACAACCAAGAAGCCTGCCAACGGGAAAGGACTGAGGAATGGATAACCGGGTAAAAGTCGGAATACGGAATGCCCTTGCGAGAGATGGGACAAGAGCGGACAGCTTCCTTGGCAGCAGCATCCGCACGCTCATTTAAAGACACACCAATATGGCTGGGAACCCAACAAACTCAACCGACTTAAATTTACTGTGAACGAGAAACGGCCAATGCTGGATCTCGACAACTACTGGATGAACCGGATTAAAGGACCCGAGAGCCATGAGGGCACTACGAGAGTCAACAACAACCACAAAGGAAGACTGACAACGAGAAAGCAGGAGACGAAGAGCATAGAGAATAGCATAAAGTTCCGCTGTAAAGATGCTAGTCTCTGGAGGCAAGCGACACATATAAGTGCGATCAGGAAAAACAACAGAGTAGCCAACACCGTCCGCTAACTTAGACCCATCGGTGAAGACAGAAACGGAGCGGGAGTGAGAAGAAAAGTGCTCGAGGAAAAGGCGTTTTAGAACCGTAGGAGGGGTAAAAGCTTTAGTGATACAGGTCAAGGATGTACAAAACCGCGGAAGAGGGACCCTCCACGGGGGCAAAGAAGGAACAACACGAGGAGAAACATCAGAAATACGAACGGAAAGAGAATCCTGTAGGCGAGATAACCGGACAGAAAGAGGGTGGTGAAGAGGAACAGGAACCGCAGGAGGGGTAAAAGTTAAAGCACGACAGAGGCGAGAGGAAGGATGTTGCAAGGACCGCGCAAGATAGCGAAGACAGTAGCGATCACGGCGGTCCTGGAGAGACAGGAAGCCAGTGTCAACATACAAGCTAAGGATGGGAGTCGAACGAAAGGCACCAGAACTGAGACGCAACCCAGTATGGTGCAAAGCATCAAGACGGCGAAGAGTAGAAGGAGAAGCAGACGAGTAAGCAGGGCAACCATAATCGAGCTTAGACAGGACGAGAGAGGAATGTAAAGCAAGGAGAGTGCGCCTATCTGCCCCCCAAGAAGTATGGGACAAGACCCGAAGGAGGGTAAGGGCCTTAGAGCACTCAACACGGAGGTAAGAGATATGGGGAGACCAAGACAAACGAGTGTCAAGGAATAACCCCAAAAGCTTCGCGGAATCTTTGTATTCAAGGGGATGACCATAAAGTGACAAAGAGGGACGAAGAACAACCCGTTTCCGCGTAAAAGTCATGGCACAAGTCTTAGAAGTAGAGAACTTGAAGCCATGACCTGTGGCCCAAGACGACACGGCATCAATGGCAAGTTGAAGCCGGCGTTGAAGGAAAGGCGAATCATCACCCTGACAACAAAGGGTAAGATCATCGACATAGAGAGCGGAGAATACACCAGAAGGAAGAGAGGAACGAAGACCATTGAGGGCAACCAGAAAAAGAGTAGTGCTCAGAACACTACCCTGGGGCACACCTTCGTATTGCTGAAAAGAGGGAGAGAGAGCGGTACCAAGGCGCACCCGAAAGGAACGACGAGAGAGGAAGCTGCGGAGAAAGAGAGGGAGATGACCACGAAGGCCAAAAGAATGAAGTTGAGATAGGATATGATAACGCCAAGTGGTGTCGTAAGCCTTTTCTAGGTCAAAAAGGACGGCAACAACGGAGGTCTTCGCAGCAAAAGCAGTACGAATATAGACCTCCAAGTTCACCAGGACATCTGTCGTGCTGCGGCACTTGCGGAAACCAAATTGAGAAGGGGAGAGGAGGTGATGGTGTTCCAGGAACCACATCAGACGAACGTTAACCATACGTTCAAAGAGTTTGCAGACACAACTTGTGAGAGCAATAGGGCGAAAGTCCTTAGGGGAAGTACCCAGAGACCCCGGTTTGCGAACAGGGAGGACAACGGCATCGAGCCAGTCCTCAGGGACTGACGACGACTCCCAGATCCGATTATACAGACTCAGTAAATACTGAGACGTGCTCGGAGGGAGATGGCGAAGCATTTCATAATGAATACCACCGGAGCCCGCCGCCGTAGAACCGCAGAGGGCCAGGGCAGAACGAAGTTCAGAGAGAGAGAAGGGATCATTATAGGGAAGCTGAAGATGAGTGCAGAAATCTAAAGGACGAGACTCAAGGACAGGTTTACGAAGAAGGAAAGATTGGGGAAGATGAAGACCAGAGCTAACAGAAGAAAAGTGGGAACCCAGTTCGGAAGCGACCTGCAACGGGTCCGCCACAAGAGTATCATGGAGGTGAAGGACCGGTGAAACATCGGGAACGAACTTACCCGCTATCTTGCGGATACGCTTCCAGATCTGGGCCAGAGGGGTTTCGGACGTAATTGTTGAGACGTAAGATGCCCAACATTCACGTTTAGCCGTACGGATGGCCCTACGGGCCACCGCACTCGCTTTCCGAAAGAAAAGAAAAGAATCGGTCGTCTGCCTACGGCGGTGCTTCTTCCAGGCTGCACGCTTACAGCGGACAGCCCGAGCACAGTCCGCATTCCACCAGGGAACGCACTTCCGTGGACCCCGAGAGGAAGAGCGAGGGATAGAGCGGAGGGCAGCGTCGAAGACAGTGTCATGAAAAAGGAGGAGAGCGCGAGAGAGGGGCAGAAGGGAGAGGTCAGAGAGAGTAGCACTGAGGGAAAATAGGGTCCAGTCCGCCTTAGCAAACTGCCACCTAGGGAAAGAGAGGGAAGGGCGAAAAGAGAAAAAGGAAACAAGGATGGGGAAATGATCACTTCCATGGAGGTCATCAAGAACCTGCCACGTGAAATCTAAGTAAAGAGAAGAAGAGCAGAGAGAAAGATCAAGACAAGAAAGGGTGCGAGTTCGAGAGTCCAAATGAGTGGGCTCACCAGAATTCAGAAGAGACAGGGAAGAAGAGAGGAGAAACGGCTCAAGGAGGCGACCCCGGGTATTCGTCAGAACGTCACCCCAAAGAGAATGACGACAATTGAAGTCACCCAGCAGGAGCACAGGCTCCGACAAGGAGTCTAGGAGGTGTTTCAAATCAGGAAGAGAGAGCGGGACACTCGGGGGGAGATAAATGGAACAAACTGTGTACCATTTCCCCACAAAGATACGAGCAGCAGAACAATGGAGAGGCGAAGGAAAAAGTAAAGGAACAAAGGGAACATCAGCCCGAATCAAGAGAGCAGAAGAATTAGAAGCCCCAGCAATGGCTGGGGGGGGGGAGAGAAAGGAATAGCCACGAAAACGACCAGGACGAGCACCAAGCATTGGCTCCTGGAGACAGACACAAAGGGGCGAAAACCGCGAAACCAGAAGTTGGAGTTCGAGGAAATTGGCGTAATAACCTCGAACGTTCCATTGAAGAATGGACAACGACGAGAAGAGAAAGGACAAAAACAGAGAACAAGGAAGAAACAAAGGCGAAAGACCAACAGAGCACGTTAAAGAATATCAGGGTCGGGATCAGGGTCAGCAAAGTCAGGGTTAGGGGGCATGGGTAAACTGAGCAAAGACGGAGGGAAGGAAACGGGAGAACAGATCAGAGGTGGGCGGGCAGGGTCCGGAGGAGGAGGAGGAGGAGACAACGGAGAGGAGCAGTCAAGGACAGCAGCAGGAAGAGGGGGAGTAGAAAGAGGGGAGCGCACCCCAGCAAGAGCAGTAACCGAAAGGGAAGCAGGGTCCAAAGAAACCTCCATAGCAGGAACAGGGGGCGCAAGCACTGAAACGGGAGGGGAAGGAGCAACAGAGCCAGAAGGAGGAGCTGAGGAAGAAAGCGAAGCCTTCTTACCCGCCGGGGAAGAGGAAGGAGAGGAGCCAGGCTTACGCTTCTGACTTAAAGAGACCGGTGTCCCAGCAACTACGTACCGGGCAACGGATTCCAGTGTCTCAACCGGAGAAGCCGAACGAGAGCACACACGACGGCCGGTAGGAGAGCGATGGACATCTGCCCGCACCGACAGGCGGTGGGGAGAGCTGATAGATGGAGGAAGAGGATGGGAAGGAGGACCGGAGGGGGACGAGGAAGAAGACACAGAAGACACGACAGACCGGGTAGAAGGAAGGGGAACCCCAGACAGAGGACCAGGAGGAGGATCCTTCGGGAGAGAACCCGAAGGAACAGAGGA
The DNA here is from genome assembly GCF_040958095.1 of Procambarus clarkii. NCBI lineage: Eukaryota > Metazoa > Arthropoda > Malacostraca > Decapoda > Cambaridae > Procambarus > Procambarus clarkii. Next base: position 16,835,087 of record NC_091217.1, on the reverse strand, counting down.
GGGGGCAGTGGGCGCATCAGGGTCCAAGGCCCGGAAACGGTTGTGAGTCTGAGGAAGGCGGGAAGGACGAGGAGAGGAAGAGCGCAACACGCGAGCATAAGAGATATTAGCATAAGGCGGGAGCCGGCGAACCTGGCGCCTCGCCTCAGGAAAAGATAAACGCTCCCGGTGCTTCAGGTTGAGGACGGCTGCCTCAAGCTTGTAATGGACACACGCACGGGAGAAGGTAGGATGGGCCTCACCGCAGTTGAGGCAACGAGCCTGGGGAGAAGTGCACTCCGACTTAGAGTGACCTTCGCCACCACACAAAGGACAGAGAGAGACAGTCCCGGAGCAGCGGAGGGCACCATGCCCAAACCTCCAGCACTTGTTGCAGAGCCGAGGAGAAGGAATGTACTCCTGGACAGAGCACCTGGCACCAGCAAGAATGACAGAGGGTGGAAGGGTCCTACCATCAAAGGTAATCTTCACAACCCGGAGGGGTTGACGGCGACTACCACGAGGGGGACGAGTAAACGTGTCCACCTGGAGAATAGAATGGCCCTGGGCAGCGAGGATATGTCGAATATCGTCGTGGCAGTCGCGCAGGTCCCGAACACCGGTTGCAACATGGGGCGGGAGCAAAATAGTGCCAACACTGGCATTCAACTGAGCGTTTTTCGAGACCCGAACGGGGGTCTCGCCAAGGCAGGACAAGGCAGCCAAGCGGGAAGCAGCATCCTGAGAAGGAGCAGCAACGACACGTGTACCGAGACGAGTGGGGTTGAAAGTAATGGAGGCATCCACGGAATCAATGAGATGTCGATGAAGGGAGAAATCGTCAGGAGGCGCAGAATCAAGAGGGAGGAGATCAAAATATTTGGCCCACGAAGCGGGACCAAACAAGGCTTGATAGGTAGCAGAACTGGAAGGAATCGAGCGAGGGCGGCCGTGACGAGGACGGCGGTGAGAACCCCCAGAGAGAGAGGGGTTAAAAGGCGCAGTAGTTACAACTAGAGAAGGAGCCGCGCCAGGGGACGAGGTAGTCACCACTGGGGGCTTGGGGCTCGACCCAACCACAGAGGAGGGAAGGGAGCCAGGGGAAGGAGTCAGAGAGGCCAAAGGAGGAGCAAGGTCGGGGCCCAATGCAGCGGAGGCTACTGAGCCCGGTCTTCCAATACGGACCGACTCGGGGGCTTGGTCGCCCACCCCACGAGCCTGAGAAGGGAAGCTAGAAGCAGCCGAAACAGGGGTTTTCATCGTGACGAAAAGAAAAATTCACTCACGAATGTGCCCCCACACCCACCATGGAGCCACAATTAGAGGCAGGACACCCAACAAGAAGCTATCGCCGATCTTGTCGGGGCCTCCTAGGGGTGCGTCGTGAGTATACGCCCCACAAACGCCACCTTAAGAAACCGACAGTCCGTCGAGATCGGGTTCAGTGACGAAGTGGGGATTGACAATAAAAGGTTCCCCTCGCTCTCGACGTCGGGTACTGCAGTTCTACGGGTGCATGAGTATGCCTCCTCAAGCACCCGGGCGTCAAAATAGAAGAAGTCCATGGAAGAACCAGAACGAGCAAAAGGTCGGCAGGAAACGGCAAGCAGATAGGAGAAGAGGGGGGAGAAAAACGAAACAGAAGGAAAAGGAAAAGGTGCCCAGCAGAATTGGAGAGGACGGCAGCAGGAGCACAAGGCTAGAAAAGGACAGAGGACTGTCCGAAGGAGCATCACACTTCGGCAGCCGCCCACGAAGCCCCCACACGGCGACAACGAGCTGAGCGGGGAGGGGGTACAAAATTACAAATACATGAAATACCGGCCTGAAAGGCCGACAACAAAAATCAACAAGAAACACAAAAACAATGCAACCAGTACAGATATAACAACAGTACAAAACACGAGAGTAACATTAGCTAGACAAAACATGAGGGTAACACTTGCTAGACATGCAAGCATGCATATGAATACAATAAACCGAGGAACAAACCAAATCAGAACACAAAGCACATGTACAAAATCACATAAAATACCGGCCTGAAGGGCCGACAACAAAAATCAAACATAATGCAAGATAGTACAAAACGAACAGTACAATACATGTCTTTCATTTTAAGTTTACAGGCAAGCATGCATACAAGTACAACAGACAAACAGAGCACAAAATCACAAAATACAAAGTCACAAAAGTACAAATTAACAAATACATAAACACTGGCCTGCAAGCCGACAGCAAAAACAACAGTAAGCACATCAGTACAATTACAAAGTACCCAAACCCGCACCCAACAACCCAGCTATTGAAACAACACAAAACAGGCCTACTGGCCCCAGAAACCACACAGAGACACAAATACATAACTACAATAAAAATAAATAAAACACAAAAATGAACACTGAAACAAAAGGAAAATAACAGCGGCAATACATGACAATTGGAACAAAAACAAGCAGGGCCACACAAGCAGCCCGAAGGGCAGCAACTACTACACAACAAGCACGGAACACGCAAGAACTGGGAAAACAAACCCGGTCCACCCACACTCACACACGCGCACGCACACACACGCAACCGCACCCCACATCCATGCAACACAAAGCGCACACAAAAAAAATCACTTGAAAGGAGGAAACACCTCAATGGGAGGCGAATATTTCTCAGGTAACTTATGCAGAGGATATTTCTGCTTATAGGCCTCCCATATTAAATACTCCCTGTCGGTAGGACAACGAACCCCCTGCTTCAGGGGAGTTCATATACTCAGGAATCGCCAAATTAGGCAGAAGCAGCAGCTCCTGGAGCTGGGCGGCAGTAGTCGCATAACGAGGTAAGGTAGAGTGAACCACCCCTTCCCTGGAAGCAGAAGACACGGAAGAAGCGGATGTAGGCCACCAACACGGCCCCGCCGACGGATGCACAAGTGAAGAAGACGAAGGCCACCGATATGGCAACACCACACTCGACACCGCAGGAGATGCAAAAGAGATTGCCGGTGACGCGAGAAGCGGCAAAACTACCGCCGATGAAACAGGGTACGAAGCTGTGGGTACGAAACCCTCAGAGCAGGAAGCCTTTTTTAACACCACCACCAGTCCACCACGTTCACCAGCAGGAGGAACCACCCCCACGCAGAACCAGAACCATCCGACGCGGGCGATCCACCAGAAGCAACCTCCACAAGCACCGTACCAGAAGGGAAGTCCGAAACACCGACACTGGCAGCCGCAGGCACATGGACCTCTGCCACCACTGAAGAATGCCACGCAACCGAAACCACACCGCCGTCACTGGAAGACCCATCATCGTCGAAGTCTCCCACATCAGCCCAAGCAGAAGAAGATCGCCAGGAATGCTTGGGCACCGGCCGCATATCATCAGAGCTGGATGTCGACCCAGAGACCCGGGCAACACAAGCCGGGTGAACCGACGCTCTCCGCAGGACGGCAGCATCCTCAACCACACGGGAAACCAGAGCGAGCACAGTAGGAAGCCCCACAGCAAACCCCAGCACCCAGCACAGCCTGGGCACACGGCGAGGGCGAAGTGACAGGCACCACAGATGAAGAACAGGAAGACGGGGGAGCCTTGCAGATGGGAGCCGGAAGAATCACGGAAGCATCTGGGACAGCACGAATACCCGACGGCGACACAACCTCCTGAGGAGGGGCGACAACAACAGGAGGCGCATCAGGCGACACATGGGGCACGGCAGCAGCCAAAGAGTCGTCCACATCCACAGCCACCGAATCCTCCTCCACAGGGAGTGGCAGGAAGTCCTCCTTACGGAAGAGGTTGACGGCAGGTGCAGAGCACCCAGCAGCCTGATGGCCCAAGAGGCCACAACGGTAACACTTACGGGGCTGGTGGGCATAATACACCCTAATGTAACAACCCAGAAGCTTCAACTGAGACGGAATGTCCACCTGCAGCCTCATACGCAGGGTGCGAATGTTAGACCACACACCCTTAAGTGGATCCGAGGAGAGCAGGTGCAACCGCACACTTAGGACCGCTCCAAACTGGCTGAAATAACGCCTCAGCATCCCCTCCGGGAATTCTAGGGGCGCCCCATGCATGCTAACATACGTGATGGCACCACTTCGATCGGAGACAGTCACAGTGCCTGCACCTTCCGGTAGGGGCAAGGTCCGCCACTCGTAACGACGTAAAAACGCCCGATTCACCTCCACTGTTGTTAGCTCCACTGTTACGAGCATTCACCAGCTCAATTCCATAAACATCCTCCACAGGGACCCACAGCGCGACAAACAGCACTAACCCCACCTCAGGATAGCCAGCTCCATCAGAAAACTCGAGGCCTACAGACTGGGCACGAATAACTGGGGAAAGGGTGGGGGGCCCATGGCGACGACTCTCCAAACTGCATCCTCCCACACGCAACACCAGCTAGCAACTGGTAGGGCAGACGAGCACGTCCTCACCCTCCTGGCGTCCAACGAGGCAATCCTCTTACAGGCAGAAGTGATAACTTTCATGGCGAGTATGACATGTGAACGGTATGAGAATAGAAATGATAACTTTCATAGCGAGTTTTTTTTTTTTATTTTTACATGCAGAGCATTCAAATTAAATACAATAAAAATACAGAATACATAAAGGAAAACAATAGACCACCGGCCAGAAGGGCCGACAGCATAGCACAACAAAACACATACACAAGAAAAACATGAAAAATACAGCATACATCAAAGCACAAAACAGAATACAATGGCAATCCAGCAACCACAGTAACATCACAAAACAACACCTCCAGAAAAACAAAACATACATCAAGAGGCATAGCAGGAAACAAAACAGTGCAAACACAATACTGTCCAAACAAAACAAAGAACAAACACGTACAACAGGTAAAGCAACATAAAATCAATACATTAATAAAAAAACACACACCAAGCCATCCGCCCCGTAAACAAAAGGTGACGCCAAAATAAACAATAACAATAAACACGCACACCTGAAAACAAAACAGGCACAAACACAACAACTAGCCTGAAGGACCAAGAATGCAACAACAAAGTACATCAAGAAACAAACAAATCAATACACATCCATTCAAAGTCACTAAACACCGGCCTGAAGGGCCGACAACAAAAACAAAAGAAAAATACAACAAAACATCACACCACCACACCAAACACACAGCAAGCACACAGACTTCGAAAAGATCTCATACTTGTCCGGCCACTCTTCCGCCGGGAAGCGAATACAATACGCCTCCCAAAGTAACAATGTCCTCCGAAACATGGTCACTATTGAGCGTACGAGGATCAGGCATTAACTCTGGCACACCTACAATAAAACACTGAGCCCGACGAATCCAGATGGTAGAAGGGCACCACGGATCGGGACGCACACGGTCAACAATTTCAAAACTCAATGGATGGTCAGCATCATTCGCCACTCCGGAGGCCAAGATGAGAGGGAGAGGCACCTTCCCATGAGGCCGGGCAATGGGCAGCACATTGGGAGCCTCCTCAGCTGCCTCACAGGGCCCCTCGTCAACCACCGAACGTTGTACCTGCTGGGACCCCCCACGCTTGGCATCCTTTTTCAGCACCAGCTTGATGCCTCGGCTCGCATCAGGACCCACACCATCCACGCCTGTAGGAGCAACCACCTCCCACTGCGTAGAACCTTCTGCAGGAGAAAGAACAGGAGGTAAATTAGACGCACAACCATCGTCAACAGCAGACACATGGACATCAGCCACCACCAGCGTCGTAGAGCACGAAGCACCCGGAATCGCCACACCATTTCCCGAAGCTCCACCCGCGTCGTAGTCCTCCATATCAGCCCAAGCAGTAGAAGAGTGCCTAGAACGCTTGGGCACTGGCCGCACATCCTCACAGCCGGAGGCGGACCCAGAACCACGGCCCTCACGAACCGGGCGAACCAACGCCCGTCGCAGTACTGCAGCAGCCTCAACCACATGGGGAACCGGGCCACACACAACAGGATGCTCCGCAGCCCCCCCAACACCCAGCACAGCCGGAACACCTGGCGAGGGTGCAGGACCAGGCGCATCAGCAGGAGTCGAGGAAGACGCAGACGCACTCGGCTGAGGGACAACAAGCACCGGGGGCAAGTCGGGTGACGCAGGGGGGCCGCATCTGCAGCGACTGGGACCTGCTCCACTTCATCCCCGAAATCCACGCCCTGAGGGAGCGGCGGGAAATCCTCCTCCCGAAATAAGTTAAAGGGTGCAGCAGGGGTCTCAGAGCACCCGGCAGCCTGATGCCCCAACTGGCCACACCGGAAACAAGTACGGGGCTGCCGGGCATAATACACCCGAACGTAGTAGCCCAGCAGCCGGACAGAAGATGGGATATCCGACCGCAGGCGCATACCCAATGTACGGACGTTCGTCTGCTTCCCAGCATACTTCCCCGAGGACAGCTTGTTCACCCGCACACTGATGACTACACCATACCTCCCGTAAAAGCGCCGGAGAAGGTCTTCAGGGAACTCCAGGGGCGCACCGTGCACACTGACATATGTCAGGGCACCACTTCGGTCCGAGATCGTAACGGAGCCGGCGCCATCCGACAATTGCAATGAACGCCCTTCGTTCCGACGGAGGAAGTCCCGATACTCCTCCTCCCCCACGAACTTGACAATCACCCGGTGGGCCGTAACAAGTAAGTAAGTAATTATCAAAAGAAGGCACCAAACCGGGAAGGCAATGTAGCACCATCAAATACGCAAAATAATCAGAGGGCGCTAAATATCACCAAGGATACCAATACAAGAACAAAAACGCATAAGGCGAACGATATCAAAAGTATCCAAGTCGCCAAGAATTCTATTGAGGGACAGGCGACCGCGAGGGGCGGTCGGAAAGCAAGACACACGCTCGTCCTGGAAGTCAGGACATTCAAGAAGGACATGCACGACCGTAAGAGGGACAATGCAACTAGGACAATAAGAAGCAGGGCGGCGCTCCATCAAGTGACCATGGGTTAAGCGAGTATGGCCAATACGCAACCTCGCCAGAGCTGTTTCCCACCGCCGGTTACGGTGGAAGGAGGATGGCCACGAGGAAACACAACATTTAAGAGTACGTAGCTTGTTACCAGTAACAGACAACCAAGAAGCCTGCCAACGGATAAGGACTGAGGAATGGATAACCGGGTAAAAGTCGGAATACGGAATGCCTTTACGAGAGATGGGACAAGAGCGGACAGCTTTCTTAGTGGCAGCATCCGCACGCTCATTTAAAGACACACCAATATGGCTGGGAACCCAACAAAACTCAACCGACTTAAATTTACTGTGAACGAGAAACAGCCAATGCTGGATCTCGACAACTACTGGATGAACTGGATTAAAGGACCCGAGAGCCATGAGGGCACTACGAGAGTCAACAACAACTACAAAGGAAGACTGACAACGAGAAAGCAGGAGACGAAGAGCATAGAGAATAGCATAAAGTTCCGCTGTAAAGATGCTAGTCTCCGGAGGCAAGCGACACATATAAGTGCGATCAGGAAAAACAACAGAGTAGCCAACACCGTCCGCTGACTTAGACCCATCGGTGAAGACAGAAACGGAGCGGGAGTGAGAAGAAAAGTGCTCGAGGAAAAGGCGTTTTAGAACCGTAGGAGGGGTAAAAGCTTTAGTGATACGGGTCAAGGAAGTACAAAACCGCGGAAGAGGGACCCTCCACGGGGGCAAAGAAGGAACAACACGAGGAGAAACATCAGAAATACGAACGGAGAGAGAATCCTGTAGGCGAGATAACCGGACAGAAAGAGGGAGGTGGTGAAGAGGAACAGGAACCGCAGGAGGGGTAAAAGTTAAAGCACGACAGAGGCGAGAGGAAGGATGTTGCAAGGACCGCGCAAGATAGCGAAGACAGTAGCGATCACGGCGGTCCTGGAGAGACAGGAAGCCAGTGTCAACATATAAGCTAAGGATGGGAGTCGAACGAAAGGCACCAGAACTGAGGCGCAACCCAGTATGGTGCAAAGCATCAAGGCGGCGAAGAGTAGAAGGAGAAGCAGACGAGTAAGCAGGGCAACCATAATCGAGCTTAGACAGGACGAGAGAGGAATGTAAAGCAAGGAGAGTGCGCCTATCTGCCCCCCAAGAAGTATGGGACAAGACCCGAAGGAGGGTAAGGGCCTTAGAGCACTCAACACGGAGGTAAGAGATATGGGGAGACCAAGACAAACGAGTGTCAAGGAATAACCCCAAAAGCTTCGCGGAATCTTTGTATTCAAGGGGATGACCATAAAGTGACAAAGAGGGACGAAGAACAACCCGTTTCCGCGTAAAAGTCATGGCACAAGTCTTAGAAGTAGAGAACTTGAAGCCATGACCTGTGGCCCAAGACGACACGGCATCAATTGCAAGTTGAAGCCGGCGTTGAAGGAGAGGCGAATCATCACCCTGACAACAAAGGGTAAGATCATCGACATAGAGAGCGGAGAAGACACCAGAAGGAAGAGAGGAAAGAAGACCATTGAGGGCAACAAGAAAAAGAGTTGTGCTCAGAACACTACCCTGGGGCACACCTTCGTATTGCTGAAAAGAGGCAGAGAGCGCGGTACCAAGGCGCACCCGAAAGGAACGACGAGAGAGGAAGCTGCGGAGAAAGAGAGGGAGATGACCACGAAGGCCAAAAGAATGAAGTTGAGATAGGATATGATAACGCCAAGTGGTGTCGTAAGCCTTTTCTAGGTCAAAAAGGACGGCAACAACGGAGGTCTTCGCAGCAAAAGCAGTACAAATATAGACCTCCAAGTTCACCAGGACATCTGTCGTGCTGCGGCACTTGCGGAAACCAAATTGAGAAGGGGAGAGGAGGTGATGGTGTTCCAGGAACCACATCAGACGAACGTTAACCATACGTTCAAAGAGTTTGCAGACACAACTTGTGAGAGCAATAGGGCGAAAGTCCTTAGGGGAAGTACCCAGAGACCCCGGTTTGCGAACAGGGAGGACAACGGCATCGAGCCAGTCCTCAGGGACTGACGACGACTCCCAGATCCGATTATACAGACTCAGTAAATACTGAGACGTGCTCAGAGGGAGATGGCGAAGCATCTCATAATGAATACCATCGGAGCCCGCCGCCGTAGAACCGCAGAGGGCCAGGGCAGAACGAAGTTCAGAGAGAGAGAAGGGATCATTATAGGGAAGCTGAAGATGAGTGCAGAAATCTAAAGGACGAGACTCAAGGACAGGTTTACGAAGAAGGAAAGATTGGGGAAGATGAAGACCAGAGCTAACAGAAGAAAAGTGGGAACCCAGTTCGGAAGCGACCTGCAACGGGTCCGCCACAAGAGTATCATGGAGGTGAAGGACCGGTGAAACATCGGGAACGAACTTACCCGCTATCTTGCGGATACGCTTCCAGATCTGGGCCAGAGGGGTCTCGGACGTAATTGTTGAGACATAAGATGCCCAACATTCACGTTCAGCCGTACGGATGGCCCTACGGGCCACCGCACTCGCTTTCCGAAAGAAAAGAAAAGAATCTGTCGTCTGCCTACGGCGGTGCCTCTTCCAGGCTGCACGCTTACAGCGGACAGCCCGAGCACAGTCCGCATTCCACCAGGGAACGCACTTCCGTGGACCCCGAGAGGAAGAGCGAGGAATAGAGCGGAGGGCAGCGTTGAAGACAGTGTCATGAAAAAGGAGGAGAGCGCGAGAGAGAGGCAGAAGGGAGAGGTCAGGGAGAGCAGCACTGAGGGTAAATAGGGTCCAGTCTGCCTTAGCAAACTGCCACCTAGGGAAAGAGAGGGAAGGGCGAAAAGAGAAAAAGGAAACAAGGATGGGGAAATGATCACTTTCATGGAGGTCATCAAGAACCTGCCACGTGAAATCTAAGTAAAGAGAAGAAGAGCAGAGAGAAAGATCAAGACAAGAAAGTGTGCGAGTCCGAGTGGGTGGGTGGGCTCACCAGAATTCAGAAGAGACAGGGAAGAAGAGAGGAGAAACGGCTCAAGGAGGCGACCCCGGGTATTCGTCAGAACGTCACCCCAAAGAGAATGACGACAATTGAATTCACCCAGCAGGAGCACAGGCTCCGGCAAGGAGTCTAGGTGGTGTTTCAAATCAGGAAGAGAGAGCGGGACACTCGGGGGGAGATAAATGGAACAAACTGTGTACCATTTCCCCACAAAGATACGAGCAGCAGAACAATGGAGAGGCGAAGGAAAAAGTAAAGGAACAAAGGGAACATCAGCCCGAATCAAGAGAGCAGAAGAATTAGAAGCCCCAGCAATGGCTGGGGGGGGGGGGAGAGAAAGGAATAGCCACGAAAACGACCAGGAGGAGCACCAAGCATTGGCTCCTGGAGACAGACACAAAGGGCCGAAAACCGCGAAATCAGAAGTTGGAGTTCGAGGAAATTAGCGTAATAACCTCGAACGTTCCATTGAAGAATGGACAACGACGAGACGAGAAAGGACAAAAACAGAGAACAAGGAAGAAACAAAGGCGAAAGAGCAACAGAGCACGTTAAAGAATATCAGGGTCGGGATCAGGGTCAGCAAAGTCAGGGTTAGGCGGCATGGGTAAACTGAGCAAAGACGGAGGGAAGGAAACCCGGAGAACAGACCAGAGGTGGGCGGGCGGAGTCCGGAGGAGGAGGAAGAGGAGGAGACAACGGAGAGGAGCAGTCAAGGACAGCAGCAGGAAGAGGGGGAGTAGAAAGAGGGGAGCGTACCTCAGCAAGGGCAGCAACTGAGAGGGAAGCGGGGGCTAAAGAAACCTCCATAGCAGGAACAGGGGGCGCAACCACCGAAATGGGAGGGGAAGGAGTGAGAGAGGCAGAAGTAGGGGCCGAGGAAGAAAGCGAAACCTTCTTACCCGCCGGGGAGGAGGAAGGAGAGGAGCCAGGTTTATGCTTCTGACGTAAAGAGACAGGTGTTCCAGCAACCACGTACTGGGCAACGGATTCTAGCGTCTCAACAGGAGAAGCTGAACGAGAGCACACATGACGGCCGCTTGGAGAGCGATGGACATCAGCCCGCACCGACAGGCGGCGGGGAGAGTCAAGAGACGGAGGGGAAGGATGGGAAGGAGGAACGGAGGGAGACGAGGAAGAAGACACAGGAGACACGACAGACCGGGTAGAAGGAAGGGGAACCCCAGACAGAGGTCCAGGAGGAGTATCCTTTGGGAGAGAACCCAAAGGAACAGAGGAGGGGGCAGTGGGCGCATCATGGTCCAAGGCTCGGAAACGGTTGTGAGTCTGAGGAAGGCGGGAAGGACGAGGAGAGGAAGAGCGCAACACGCGAGCATAAGAGATATTAGCATAAGGCGGGAGCCGGCGAACCTGGCGTCTCGCCTCAGGAAAAGATAAACGCTCCCGGTGCTTCAAGTTGAGGACGGCTGCCTCAAGCTTGTAATGGACACACGCACGGGAGAAGGCAGGATGGGCCTCACCGCAGTTGAGGCAACGAGCCTGGGGCAACGAGGCAACTCCGACTTAGAGTGACCTTCGCCACCACACAAAGGACAGAGAGACAGTCCCGGAGCAGCGGAGGGCACCATGCCCAAACCTCCAGCACTTGTTGCAGAGCCGAGGAGAAGGAATGTACTCCTGGACAGAGCACCTGGCACCAGCAAGACTGACAGAGGGTGGAAGGGTCCTACCATCAAAGGTAATCTTCACAACCCGGAGGGGTTGACGGCGACTACCACGAGGGGGACGAGTAAACGTGTCCACCTGGAGAATAGAATGGCCCTGGGCAGCAAGGATATGTCGAATATCGTCGTGGCAGTCGCGCAGGTCCCGAACACCGGTCGCAACATGGGGCGGGAGCAAAATAGTGCCAACACTGGCATTCAACTGAGCGTTCTTCGAGACCCGAACAGGGGTCTCGCCAAGGCAGGATAAGGCAGCCAAGCGGGAAGCAGCATCCTGAGAAGGAGCAGCAACGACACGTGTACCGAGACGAGTGGGGTTGAAGGAAATGGAGGCATCCACGGAATCAACGAGATGTCGATGGAGGGAGAAATCGTCAGGAGGCGCAGAATCAAGAGAAAGGGGATCAAAATATTTGGCCCACGAAGCGGGACCAAACAAGGCTTGATAGGTAGCAGAACTGGAAGGAATCGAGCGAGGGCGGCCGTGACGAGGACGGCGGTGAGAACCCCCAGAGAGAGAGGGGTTAAAAGGCGCAGTAGTTACAACTAGAGAAGGAGCCGCGCCAGGGGACGAGGTAGTCACCACTGGGGGCTTGGGGCTCGACCCAACCACAGAAGAGGGAGGGGAGCCAGGGGAAGGAGTCAGAGAGGCCAAAGGAGGAGCAAGGTCGGGGCCCAATGCAGCGGAGGCTACAGAGCCCGGTCTTCCAATACGGACCGACTCGGGGGCTTGGTCGCCCACCCCACGAGCCTGAGAAGGTAAACCAGAAACAGCCGAAACAGGGGTCATCATCATTACGAAAAGAAAAATTCATTCACGAATGTGCCCCCAAACCCACAATGTTGCCACAATTAGAGGCAGGACACCCAACAAGAAGCTATCGCCGATCTTGCCGGGGCCTCTTACGAGTGCGTCGTGAGTATACGCCCCACAAACGCCACCTTAAGAAACCAACAGTCCGTCGAGATCGGGTTCAGTGACGAAAGGGGGATTGACAATAAAAGGTTCCCCTCGCTCTCGACGTCGGGTACTACAGTTCTACGGGTGCAAGAGTATGCCGCCTCAAGCACCCGGGCGTCAAAATAGAAGAAGTCCAAGGGAAGAACCAGAACGAGCAAAAGGTCGGCAGGAAACGGCAAGCAGATAGGAGAAGAGGGGGGAGAAAAACGAAACAGAAGGAAAAGGAAAAGATGCCCAGCAGAATTGGAGAGGACGGCAGCAGGAGCACAAGGCTAGAAAAGGACAGAGGACTGTCCCAAGGAGCATCACACTCCGACAGCCGCCCACTAAGCCCCCACACGGCGACAACGAGCTGAGCGGGGAGGGGGCGATAAGAAGCAAGCCGCCACTGCTCTAGAACAACGAAGTAGAGAGCTGGACTTGAAAACTGCACACCAAACTCGGCGCCAACAAGCTGGAGATAACCTTCCGGTACGTTTTGACCTTTCACATGCAATTAAGTTAATGCCATCTTTTATTGAGGCAGAAGTAGATGTCTGTTTTACTTTATTTGAGGCTCTGGCTACCCAACTTAGCTGGCCTCAGGATCAGTGGTCTGTGCTTCTCAAGTCTCATTTAACAGGTAGAGCTGCAGTGACTCTCAGTACTATAGCGTCTGAAACCGACTACAAGGTACTGAAGCAAGCAGTGCTCGATGCCTACCTCCTCTCCACCGAGACCTACCGACGTAAGTTCAGGGATTACCTTCAAGCAAGTGCTACCACTTATAAAAAGTTTGCAAATAACAAAAATATTTTATGAAGTGGCTGGAAGCCGCACAAGTCTCCACCCTTACAGATCTCGTCAATCTCATCCTAGTGGAAGAATTCTTCAGACGTGTACCTAATTCCATACGACTACCTAGCCGACAAGGAAGAAAGCGAGCTTACCAGATGTGCTCAATTGGCTGACTCCTATAGCCTTATTCACAGACTACCATCCGACACCCCATCTAGTAAGACATCCTGGTTTAGTCCTGAAAAAGTGAGTACTAGTAATGTGAACTCCTCGTTTTATTGCAAAGACTATGGGCATACCATAGAAAATAGTACCAATCCTCACTGTAAGGTCAGCAGTGATAAAAAGCCCAAATCACCTCCTCCTAAAATTCACAAGAGTCCTAAGCCTGTAAAAAAATATTTGTTTCTTCCACTGATCTCTCTCTCTCTTCAACAGCCACTTGTACTCCGGAACAGTCTCTGCCAGACGTAGAGATTCGGAGGGAAGGTTCAAAGTGAAGATCTTGAGGGACACAGCTGCTCTACAATCTATTCTTCTAAAGTCAGCTGTACCCAACGTCACCTACAACGGAGAAACTGTCCTCATCACGGACCTAACTGCCACTACTCCATATCCACTTGCCAGAGTCCTCCTTGAGTGTCTGTTTATGCAAGGTGAAGTCCAAGTCGCCATCCAGGAAAAGCATTTTCCCACGTCAGGCGTTCAACTTCTCCTGGGCAACGACTTGGCAGAAGATCTACAACCTGCGAATTTAATCATCACGGAAGATCCCCAGGTATGTGACTCAGCAGTGGAAGACCCTATCTAGCAGTTGGTTGAAGAGGTCCAATCAAAAGATTCTGACGACGTCTCCTCTCCTGTTATGGTGACGAAGCTGACCACAGCTGCTCGCCCGAAATCAGCTGCTGCAGCTGTTCCTAAAGATTCTCAGAGCTTTCCTCCGAATCTCACAGTGCTGGAGTTCCGTAAGTTGCAGAGAGAGGATCCCTCATTAACATCTTTATTCTTACAGGCTGAGACACAACCTAACTATCCCTGGTTTCTTTGTTGAAAATAGTGTTGTACCGGCATAATAAAACCAGAAAATTGAAGGAGAACGACGATCGGGCCAACATCAAACAACTGGTAGTTCCCAACAGCCTACGATCAGATATTTGGCGTCCGGTCCGGGGATCTCACTCGCTACGGCTTCTACAAGACTTACAGGGCCCTGAAACAGGACTACTACTGGCCAGGTATGTTTCGAGATATTAAACACCTTGTCAAAAATTGTCACATGTCTCAGATGACAGGTAAGCCGAACGCTCCTCTATTAAAGGCACCCTTGATAAAAGTACCAGTGTCTTCTGAGCAGTTCAGTCATACCATCAACTAAGACGAGCCTCTGTCCCAGACAGGCTCAGGTAATGGTCCTTTGTGTTCTATCCCGTGTTTTACCATCAGGAATTCTGCAGCAGTTTCCGTCTAGAACAGTACGGCTGCTAACGGTGTTCAACATCACCTCGGGAAGCAGTGCCCGCAGTACGGACACCGCCAGGAAGGTCAGAACAAGTGAGTTACCATCTCCTCCAACGACCTGAGTAAGACAACCATCACCATGGTATTTTCTAGTCCTTCTCGTTGTACTTGGCCTGACTATAATGGTTCTAAAATCTCGATCTATTCCAACACCAGGAAAGATCCCTCTCACTACGAACCAAATCCAAATAAACGTGTTCCTCCAGATAACTTTATTAGCCCTCAGCTAAAATATTGTAAGACAAACTTGCCTTCTATTGCATTTGAAAGGCGTAAATTCTTGTCTTGTACTAACTTCATTCTCTCCCTGCCAGGTATTAGAAAACCTTCAGTCTTCCATCCTGGCGATAGGAACACCATCCCACCGCCGCGAGATGGGATCATGAACTATAGCTACAGTCATCAGAGAAGAGCCACTAGACATCATGCCCGACGTGCAACACAACGTATCATCCAATCCACTAGGTTACAACTTCAACCTCTCCTCGGACTTCAACATTCTTCAGTCCCTACATCAGGATCAGTTCTCCAAACTTCGCTGAATCCTGCATCACCATGTGAACATCATGTATCACAATCTCCTTCGGTTCATACTGCTAGCCCAGTTCTCCCATCAGCACTTGCTACGCTGTTCCTTGCCTCAGACGAACCATCTCACCATCTCCTTGGATCACCATTCCTGTCGATCCATTCAGCAGGCTCGATTCTATAGCAAATTCATACTTCAGAGTACTCCAGTGCTACCTCAACATCTTCAAACACCATCCTCTCCAGCTTCTGCAGCAGACCCAGTTTACCAACCAACATCTGCTTCACTGGGCCTTATACCTGCAGAACTTCAACATCACTACTTCATCAAAGGCTCAGACAACATCGTCGCCGACATACTTTCACGAGTCCACGGGGTGAACTCGTCCATTCCTACTATTCTACACTCCAATGCAGTCGAATAGGCAATAGGAGCAGGCTTCGGGGGAGAGCTGTCACGGTAGAATCTCTAGGAAGATATTCGGCCTGCTCTATCATCACCTATTTTATCATACCACGTCTATATATTAAGGTACTGCAGCCATAAGAATAACTACTTCCAGACGTCTACACAATACCTCCAGTCTCTCCCCTTTCACCACAACCTGTCACCTAACTTTTTTTTTTTTTTTTATAAATTACACAAATACAAGAACACACAAAACAACGCAAATCTGTACACATCAAGTATACCAATGAAGGAACAGTACACAGGAATAAACAGTCTGTACACTAAACAATAACAGTAACCGCAAAACAAACACAAGCGCTGAACAAAATAAAAACGCATTGAAGCAATGGGCTAAACAGTACAGGGAATTAAGTGCTAAAACAGTACATGGAAACAATAGGCTAAACAGTTCATATCTACATAGCAACACAGAACATGGCAAAGAAAAGTACATGAAAAATAAAGAAAACAATAAAGTACATAAATAACATTTAAACACACCGGGAACCAAGAACACAAAACGTACACAGACGTGGACATAGAATCACGTTTACAAAACCACGCTTACCACACACACAGAAGAACAAAGGAGCATAGGACCATACACGCGCCACCCAGGAAAATGACATACACTAAATGAGAAGAAAGTATGTACACACTCTAAACAACAAGACAAACACACTCATACCACCCACACCACCACGGCACACCACACAGCACCCAAGCACGCAAAATAATGGGCCACAGGCCAAAGCGAAACACGGCCACAAAAAGAACAGTAGAAAACAGTACAGCAGAAAACCCAGGCCCACGCAGGAGCCAAAACCCCCCTCAAAACCACACACCCACATGCATACAGACACAACTGGCACCCGGAGGTACGGAAACACACCACACACACACAGCAGCAGCAGCCCTCAAGGGGGGAGACACAATCACACACAACCCCCGCCAAGGACACCCAAAGAAGCGGAAAGGGAGCGCATAGCAAAGCAAACCCCGAAACCCCCCAACCCCTCTAAGCCCCCATCGACACCCCAACCCCACCCAAGACGAGAACATCACCTGCCGACCCAAAGGCAACCCCCCGAGCATAGGCATCTGTGAACCACCGACCAAACTCCTCCGGAAAAGCGCGCTGCAACCACCACCAGGTAAACCGCATGCGCCCCCGTAAAAATCCTAAAATTCGGGCAACCCCAAAACCCTCCCGCCTCCCAACCCATACACAAAACACATAATCAGCAACCAAAACACAATGTATTATGCACCCGCAGCGGATAAGCCGGAAAATACAAAAACAAAAACTGCAAAACATCACCCCGACAACCCGGATCATAAAACACCTCCAGGACATCCCGAAACCAGTCCACCAACCCCTGTAACCGGACACAAAAATAAAATACATGCACCTGCGATTCACTTAAACCACAATGAACATACACCCCAGAATCACGCAAGCCAAGCATACACAACCGCTCATTTGTCGCCAGCGACAAATGCAGAACCCGAAACAGCAATTCACGCTGCTGAGGCGCCAAGAACCGTGCCCCCAAACACGACCAGATACCACCCCAATCCCAACACGGGAATAAGCCCTCCACTCGAGGCCGCACCCGGGGCAACAACACCCCATACACAGCCTTGCACGAGAAGGACAGAAACCCAGGATGGCGGCAGAGCTCCCGAAGAATCCCCACGGCCCAAGAATAAACAGGGGGGGTAAACAAGGCCACCTCCTGACAAACCCCCAAATCAACCAAAAAACAAACGAAGCGAGCAGAAAAAAAACACCCAGCGTATTCAACCCCCCACCGAGAGCCAGCCCCCGACGCAACGAGACCCAGAAGAGGGCCTTGGCCTTCGTGAAGACGTCAGGAATGCCAACACCCCCCTCTCTCACCCCTAACACCAACGTCGAACGGCGCACCGGTTGATAACGCCCACACCATACATATCCATACACCACACTCTCCAAACTCAAGGCCTTCCGACGATCCAACGGGAAACATCGAGCCACAAACCAGACACGCAACAAGACCTTACACGCAACAAGCAGTCCCCTCTGATAAATCGTCAAGGGACGACGCGACAAAAGGCCAACTGCAACACCAACCGACCGAGAGACAGCACCCCAATTCCACTCCAAGGAGTGGTCATAGGAGGCAAACCAAGTAACCCCAAGAACCCGAATCGAGGAGATTCCCATCAACCCCGATTTCGCCCGATTAAGAACGGCCCCCGTAGCGGACTCAAACCGCAGGAGAACGTCCTGGACAGCTTCAACAGAACCCTCCGAAGCTACAAATAGAATGGTGTCGTCAGCATACCCGCAAACGGGTAGCCAGAGACCGGACGGCAGACAAGGAGGCACAATCAAGGAACACGCTTTCACCGCCCGGAAAAGAGGTTCCTGAAAAATCACATACAAAAGCATGGACATGGGACACCCCTGACGAACGGAACGGCAAATAGGAAAAAATGAGCTAAAAAACCCATTCACACAAACGCGACTGCGACTCCGGACATACAACAAACGGACCCACCCCACAAACACCACCGGAAAACCAAGCCTCTCCATAGCACTAAAAACAAACTCTAAAGACACCCGATCAAAGGCCTTGGACCAGTCCAAGCTGATCATAGCCGCCGAAAGCCGATACTCGGACGCATAGAGAAGCACGTCACAAAGTAAGGCATTGCAATGCATCAGGGCACGGCCAGGCACACCACAAAATTGCTCCATAGAGACCACCGACGCAACGACACCCCGACATCGACGCGCTAAAACCTTAGAAAGAATTTTATAATCAACATTTAAGACCGTAATAGGCCTCCAATTGGAAAACAACTGCAAATCGCCCGGCTTCGGGAGTAGCCGCACAATCCCGTCACAAAAGGAATCAGGCAGAGCACCCAAACGCAAACACGCCTGCACCACTTCCAATAGCACCTCCCCCAACACATCCCAAAAGGTAAGGTAGAATTCAATGGGCAGGCCATCCGCACCCGGCACTCTCCCAGAACGAAACGACCAAACCACCTCCAGGAGCTCCACCGTGGAAACATCCTGCACCAACCGGTCACACTCCGAGCGCGACAAACCGGGGAAGCACCTGTCCAAAAAGTACCCCCGCGAGCACACTATCCCCATGCACCTCCCCATAGAGTGCCTCCAACTCCTGCCGCGCGGTAAGCAGAACACCCTCTGTGCTAGAAATCACAGACCCATCAGGCCGCCGAAGGCCCTTGAGAAGAACGGAACCCCTAGCAGCCTTCTTCCTCCCTAAAAGAAAGGGAGAGAGCCTCTCCCCATCCACCCGCTCAGCTACACGAGCACGCACGCGAACACCGTCAGCCAACACCGCACTCAAATCACAAATACGCTCCTTACACTCGGCAATCTCACAAAAGCAGTCAACCCCAGCATTCAACTGCACATATAAAGAAGACAAACGCGCCTGAAGTAACCGCAGCAGACCAAACCTCCCGGCAGCCTCCCGCTTAGCAACAATCCCAAAAAACCTCCGACACTCCACCTTACACCACTCCCACCAAACGAACAAAGAGGAGAAATCAGCCTTCCGGGCAACGATGCCAACCCACCAGGCCCGAAACTGCGCACAAATACGTGGACAACGAAATAACCGACAATTAAGTTTCCACCACCCAGGCCCCACCCGCACCTGACTCCGGACACCAACCCGGACAACCATCAAACAATGATCAAAGAAAGCCACCGGGACCGTGCGAAAATCAAAAACCGAACACTCCCCACCAGAAACATAGAACCTATCCAACCTAGAACTCGCCCCATGCACAGCGAAGGTATACTCCAATGAGCCGCCACACAAAACAGCCGCATCGCGAAACCCGCACGCACGCAAAACCTCAATTAAAGCGGCCGAAACATTCCGAGGGTGAACACTAGAGCAATCCCTCACACACGTAACAATTAAAATCCCCCCCAAAGATCAAATCCCGCGTATCATGCCGCAAGTATGGCAAAAGCCCCTCCCGAAAAAACAGCTCCCGGTCCTGACGATGCGACACCCCAGAAGGGGCGTACACTGTCAATAACGGAATCACAACCCCCAAATACTCAGCCCGAACAAACAAGACCCGCCCTTCTTCATCCATTTCCGTGTGAAGCACGGAAATAGATGCCCTCCGCGAAAACAACATCAGCGTTCCCCCAAAGGACGTCCTCGACGGGTTCAACACAACATGATACTCAGCACACAATCCCTGCAACACAGACACATCCCGAACATTGTGCTCTTGGATCAGAGCCACATCCACCCGCTGCTCCCGAAGCACATCCACAAAGCCCAATTGGACCGCCAAAGCATTCAGACCACGAGCATTCAAAGACGCACAAACAATAGCAGGCGCCATCGAACCCATTAATGACCCCCAGCCCCTCCAGGACCACCAGGGGGCACAGAGCCACCCACTGCAGAGGCGCCATCATCATCCTGAGGCTCAAATTGCTGCCGCCCCACCGTCGGGAAATCCACCATAATGCCGGGCCTCTGATCCCGCAGGAGGCGGACAGTGCCGGCATCACCCAGCGAAGCACGCCGAGACCCCGCTGCCACTGACCAGGTATCACCAACGTCCACCACCGACAAGGAATTCATGCTGCCAACCGGCACTGCATCACTTCCTGAATCCATATCAGACAGGAGAATTAGGAGGAGGAGGGGGGGCACCACCCAAGGCACAACTCCGCGAAGCCTCAATCCGTTTGCCAGGGGGCTCTCGACTGCGTGAGCGCGCCCCCGCAACGCGCTTCCGGTGAGGAGCAAGGGAGGTCAACACCCCCTCATGGAACGCACCCTCAGGGGGAGCAGAAAGCGGACTCGCAATGCATGCAACAGGAACGCCGGCATCAACGACGACGCTTCCATCACCCTCAGCGAATGCATCGCCCGCAACGGTAGGCACCGAGACGACACTCCCAACACCACGCCCATTCACCAACGAAGCACCAGGAACAGGATGCACCTCCACATCCACTGGAAGTAGAAGACGGGAATCAGGAGCAGCTACGTCCTCCACCACAGCTGGCACAGGAGACACTACAGGCACAGACGAACCAGCAGGCACAACAGTCGCAGGTGCACCACCAGGCACAGCAGTCGCAGGTGCACCACCAGGCACAGCAGTCGCAGGTGCACCACCAGGCACAGCAGTCGCAGGTGCACCACCAGGCACAGCAGTCGCAGGTGCACCACCAGGCACAGCAGTCGCAGGTGCACCACCAGGCACAGCAGTCGCAGGTGCACCACCAGGCACAACAGTCGCAGGTGCACCACCAGGCACAACAGTCGCAGGTGCACCACCAGGCACAACAGTCGCAGGTGCACCACCAGGCACAACAGTCGCAGGTGCACCACCAGGCACAACAGTCGCAGGTGCACCACCAGGCACAACAGTCGCAGGTGCACCACCAGGCACAACAGTCGCAGGTGCACCACCAGGCACAACAGTCGCAGGTGCACCACCAGGCACAACAGTCGCAGGTGCACCACCAGGCACAACAGTCGCAGGTGCACCACCAGGCACAACAGTCGCAGGTGCACCACCAGGCACAACAGTCGCAGGTGCACCACCAGGCACAACAGTCGCAGGTGCACCACCAGGCACAACAGTCGCAGGTGCACCACCAGGCACAACAGTCGCAGGTGCACCACCAGGCACAACAGTCGCAGGTGCACCACCAGGCACAACAGTCGCAGGTGCACCACCAGGCACAACAGTCGCAGGTGCACCACCAGGCACAACAGTCGCAGGTGCACCACCAGGCACAACAGTCGCAGGTGCACCACCAGGCACAACAGTCGCAGGTGCACCACCAGGCACAACAGTCGCAGGTGCACCACCAGGCACAACAGTCGCAGGTGCACCACCAGGCACAACAGTCGCAGGTGCACCACCAGGCACAACAGTCGCAGGTGCACCACCAGGCACAACAGTCGCAGGTGCACCACCAGGCACAACAGTCGCAGGTGCACCACCAGGCACAACAGTCGCAGGTGCACCACCAGGCACAACAGTCGCAGGTGCACCACCAGGCACAACAGTCGCAGGTGCACCACCAGGCACAACAGTCGCAGGTGCACCACCAGGCACAACAGTCGCAGGTGCACCACCAGGCACAACAGTCGCAGGTGCACCACCAGGCACAACAGTCGCAGGTGCACCACCAGGCACAACAGTCGCAGGTGCACCACCAGGCACAACAGTCGCAGGTGCACCACCAGGCACAACAGTCGCAGGTGCACCACCAGGCACAACAGTCACAGGTGCCCCACCATTCACACCCCCACGCCGAGGACCGGCCAGGGATGCACCATCCTCACGGAGGGGAGGAAAATTCCCCACACTGAATACAGAAGCAGTCTCCATTCGAGGAACCTCACACTGGGCAGCGTCATGGCCCTCCTCCCCACAGCGGAAGCACGTGCGGGCCTGCCCTGGATAGAAAACTCGGAGCGGAAGACCACAGCACATAACCTTAGAGGGGATGGGCTCCTTGAGGCGCATATGCAGCGTGCGAGTACCCAGCCGGAGGCCCCGCAGCCGCCCGGCACTAAACAAGTTGTACCGATGACGCAACACCGTACCATACCTCGTAAACACAGAAGCTCCACCTCAGGAAACTTAACAGGTACCCCCGTGCACGCTCACAAAGGTCAGTGGACCCCACGGATCAGAGACAGTCACAGACACAGCCGAATGAGGAAGGGGAGTCGTCCGCTAGTTCCAACACCCCACAAACCGCTCGTATCCAGGTGACGTGTCAAACGTCACCGCCACGCGAGTGGGAGAAAATTTCTCGAGACCAAGGAGATCCTTAATATCCACCTGAAGGACATCCAAAAGCGCAGCCGCCACTAGTTCCCAATCCACCGGCGCAGAGAACTCCAGCCGAGCAGTATTCACACGGCGGATGCGGCCACCACCAGCCGCCGCCATATTGCTGACCTCCGCCTCAGTCAGCTGGCGCCCCACAGCAACGAGCAACCACCACCAGTCAGCGATAAACAGCTACTGGCAGCCAGAGCCCGACGTCCACGCCCCCCAGAGGCAGAGGACGGAATACCTGTCACCTAACCTGGGAGCTCCCGCCATCTCAAACAAGCAGTTAACAAGCCAGTTCATAGTTAAAGAAGCTAGCAGCGCCACCTGCACGGCCGTCGTCCTGTATATAAAGGTCTACCTAGCCCACTACCATTCAGATTACTCTTGAGTGCTCTACTGAGTAGTCCTGTTGACATATCTTGGTATGGTAACAGTTATTCAATCTGGCTCACAGTATTCCTGCACCCTACTTTATTTGCACATTAACATAACATAAATTTGATTGTTCATTTTGTTTGTTTTGCACACTTTGTATTAGAGCCAAGTCGGGATATTATTTTGTTTTGTAATTTGTTTAACTTCAGTTTTTTTTTTTTTTAAGTATTTTTAAATGTTTTTTTTCCTCTGTCTTAACCTACAGTTACCTCACTGTGAAGACAACTTGCAGTTTAACAATTTTTTTCCTTTTTTTTTTTTTACTATTTTTTTTATGTGACTGGCATTCCATCTACCTAGAGACTGCATTACCACCTATTTTTCTTGTCACAAAGGTTACATCCTTTGCGGGGGCAAGTGTACTTATATACAACGCTTGACTGCTGTAAAGGGTTTTCTGTCGGCTTAGGACTGTTTTTAATAAGGAGGTCGGAAGTCTTTGTTTTGTAGAATATGATCAGGTCTATGTTTTGGTTAGGAGTAATGCTTTTTACTCCTTTACAGATTATTTCTTTCATTATTCTTTCTTCTTTTTTATGTTCACTGTTCATAGTTGATTTGTAATATAATTTTATTGGAGTTGCTGTGGTTTCTGTTCTTGGCTCAGGATTATACCATCAGTCCAGGTGTCTTCTTATAGCAGTATTTGTTTGTGTTGCTGTATCTTTTGTTTGCCAATAGCAGTTATTCTTTCAAACGCTCTACTCACGTTGCTCCATTCGGAGCAGTGGGTAAGCACTCGAGGAATATAAGCATTGAGAACACTGGCTTTGTGTCTATGGGGGCACTCACTTTTACCGTTCAAGCATAATCCTATGTTGGTCGGCTTAGTGCATACGCTGGTGCTCAAAAGAGGCTCCTGTTCTTGTTATTAGTACACCCAAGAATGGCAGACTATTATTTACTGTTTTAATGTGTAAATCCTAGTACTGACTCTCTTGATGGCTTTTTAATTCACTTAATTCATCTTAGTCTTTAACAATGACGAATATGTCTTCTACATAATGGCAGTATACAGTTGGTTTTTGTCTACTACAGAAGAATCTATCTTCGATGGTTCCCATGTAAAAATTCGCGAACAACATTCCTAAGGGAGAGCCCATTGCTACTCCTTCTATTTGTAGATACATGTCCCCATGCTGACTGATGGAAAGCGGCTACCTTTGTACATGCCTCAAGAAGACTCGAGTGTAGCCCAGGTATGTCTAATTTGGGGTGCTCTCGTCTCTGTATACTCTGTCCAGTATCATTTGTATGGTGGTGTCGACTGGAACGTTGGTAAATAGGGATTCGATGTCCAGTGAAGCAATAATTCCATAGGGCTGTGTGGTTTTGATTAATTAAAAGAAATCTATTGATGATTGCAGACTATAGTTGCTTTGAGTGTATGGAGTTAAGAGTTCGTTAAGTCTTTTTGCCAGGTGATAGGTTGGAGATGGTATTTGGCTGATTATTGGGCGTAGTGGGTTACCTGGTTTGTGTGTTTTAACATTTCCAAAGGCATATCCTAGGCCATGGATGCCTTCGAGTTTAGTGAAATGAACACTACCTTTCCTTGCGTTGATTGCAACAATAGTTTTCTTCACTTTGCATTTAAGGTCTTCCACAGGGTTCCTCGTGATTTGCTGAAATTTAGTATCATTAAGGATGTCGCTCATTTTGTTTATGTATCCTTGGGTAGGAATAGATACATATGCTGCTCTTATCGGCTTTTCTTATTGTTGCATCTTCCAGATTCTTAAGTTCTTTTGCTGCTTCTTTGAGTCGTGGGGTTAAGATTGTAGATGAGTATGTTCCTCGTTTTTTTCCCGCTTCTGTTAGTAGTTCAGCCTGAAGTGTGTCAATAGTGATGACTTTTTTGTTGTCTTCTAACTTGTGGATGTCGTCCAGAAGCATTTCGATTTAGAAGAGTTTTTTATGCATCTTAGGTCTTGAAATGAATTGGCAGTTTAGGACAAGATTCCAGAGATCTCGTTGGTCCTGGTTAAGATCATGAGTAGTTAGGTTTATGTAGCCATCTTTTGGACGAGGGTATATATACACTAAGCCGACCAACATAGGATTATGCTTGAACGGTAAAAGTGTTGGATATCTGGGACTTTAACTCAAATGTAAGGATATTTAATTCAGAAAATCAATATACTCGAAGGACCACTCACTTTTGAGAAATGAAGGAAACAAATAGATTATAATACTGACACTGTGGAACCAGTGCTTATGTATGTTAGATTATTTAGCAATTATTTGAAGAGCGTGAATGAACTGTAATAATAATCGAGTTAAAATCCTTATTCAACATTTGAGGATATTACTAAAAATTAGTATATATCTAGGAACTAGTGTGGTTCGTCACCAGTTCATTAAGGATGTTAGTAAAAATTATAGATTCCGAAATTAAATGTAAATTCTAAAAGATCACAATATAATAAAAATCAAATCTATGAATTATCCAATAATAGGTGCAAACTTATTGAGCAGTAAATTGATTTGTTACTCCTCTTGAATATCATAGGCATAAGAAAGTACATATTAGAAATAATAATGGTAAGGGTCAAATATTCTACGAAATATGGGTTAAGGCTGTTACGAATCTATATATTTGATTCTAACATTTATGATAAACGTGTATGTACATTATTCCTTTCCTCGGTTATTTAAATTACACATTGTATCCAGTTGTGTTTTCCAGTATTTATGTTTGATTTAAATGTAGCATGCTGTAGTGTGCCTGTATGTAATATTTTGTTAATGATATTGCATGTTCATTCCTGTGAGGGGAGACCGTGGCGTCTCATGGGGGGATGACCATATTTGTTATGCTCCAGTAATGCGTGCAGAGTATTAAGCTTGTCACTGATTCACCTCTATAATTATTCGTTTATTGATTGTACTTAATTTCATAATTACACCTTAGCAGTGTTATATGCATATTAGTTTAGTTATAATTATGTTCTTAAGTATTACTCTCTGATGGCAGAGTATCTAGAGATTTCATGTGTTTTTTTAGATGGTAACTTGTAGACTTCATGCCGTGCATGCTCCAGCAACGTCAGTCGCGTAGGTGGAGCTGGCTGGGGTGGACAATTTGTTGAGATAAGTCTGTGGTACCTGTTTATTGTTTAGGAACATAGCTAATTGCCTGGTTAGACCATAATTTGCATACCCATCTATCCATTTAAGTTTTAAAATAGTGATCAGTGCTTATATAATATGGTGTTATTGTATTCTGATGCATTAATATTTCTGGCTGCCTGTATTTCCATATACAGGCAGTTTGTATGTTCTTTGCTACCCTTACTTTTAAGTATATTGTTTTGTTGAGTAAGCGGTTGAATTATTTACCCTAGACACTTTTAGTAGGCAAGGCCGTATTATATATTTTTTACAACTGCAAAAGTAGAGGAACCATATCCAGAGGTCAAGGGTCATAACAAAATGAGGGCCTATGTCCGGGAGAATTAATTCCTATAACTTAATGTACTAAATAGTGGTGCATGTTATTAATTGTTAATGCCTTCCTAGGTACTGTGTGGTTAACTAGTGATACCTAACTAAGCCTGTGTACCATTTTTCTGTTCATACTGAGCTGCTTGTGGAAGATTTCTCAACACTTCACGATTGAGGTAAGTGTACAGCTTGTGCCAGGGGCCAAGCAAACCTTCAGTGTTGTTGTAATTGCTAGTTGTGCTAATTAAGCTGGCAATGAAGTAAAAGTTGCTGTGTTGGTGGAGCATTCAAATTTTGGTGAAATTAGACTTGAAAACGGCTGGGTTGTTGTACATGGCTGCAAAATTAAATCTGACGGTTTCCTGGAGAATGTTAAAGGCTCAGCTAGTAAGTCAGTCACACACTTGGAGGAGGAGAAGCTCGACGAGGAGTGGTTAGAGGAATTGGGAGTCAAGTGACCAGGTGGCAATTCTAAAGTTAGAGATGGAATCTAAGCTGGAGATGGCTAAGTTAGAAGCAGAGAAACAGAGGTTGGAGATGCAGAATCGCCAAAAACAGCTGGAGTTGGTAACTCGGCAGCAGATGTTTGAGGCTCTGAACCAGCAAAGACAACTTGAGATTGAAGCTCAAAACCAACAAAAACAAGTAGAACTAGATGCACTGAGCAGAAGAATTGAAGCTCAGTTGCAACTAGAGGAAGTTAGGAGGCAGCAATTGGAAATTCAACAGAGTATAGAAATAAATAATAACAGATAAGAGGAACAGAGAATTGTAGCAGGGCATGGTGACACTAGTAATCATACAGATAGTACTGATAGCTCTTTAAAGTTTAAGAAAAATGTAGATTTACCTAAATTCAATGAGGACCCAGAAATATTCTTTTTCGAATTTTCAGAACTTAGCAGTCGGTATGAATTGGCCTGTGGATCAATGGGTTGCCATCATGCAAGGACAATTTAAGGGGTAGCCCAGGAAATTATTGCATCTCTTCCTGCCGCTAATTCTTTTGACTTTAAATTTGTCCAACAGAGCATCTTATATACATACCAGCAGATCCCAGAGGCCCATAGACAGAAATTTAGAGGTATAAAGAGAGCACATGATCAGACCATTTCTGATTTTGCAAGTTAAAATTAATCATTTTGATAGATGGGTAAAAACACTTTCAATTACAGATTTGGAGACTTTGAGAAACCTCATAGTGACAGAGGAGATTTTAGGTTGTCTAATAGAGAAATTAGCCTTGTTTATCGCTGAACATAAACAGACCAATGGTATTATGAAACTAGCAAAGCTAGCAGATGAACACTAATTACTCACTAACGTGCCTTTTCGAGCACAATTAAATACTAATAATTCTAGGAGTAATTATCATGTTCCTTAATCTCATGTTTTCCAGGCCAGACCAGCTAACTCACCTACTCCCCTGAACTCTTCTGTAAAGCCAAAGATTGAGAAACAGCTGACAGGGTTGTCACCCTCAAATAATGTAGTGTCTGGTTGTTTAGATCACTAGCAGATATTGCACGCATTGCAGGAGAAGAGGTCATGTGGTTAATTTGTTTTACCTTGCACCTTGAGTTGAGACCTACCGGTCTGATTATGAGACGGGTTGCAAGCAATTAATTCTAATGTTGTTCCAGTCAAGCCAAATTGGATGACTGATTTTAGTCCTTATATCTCTACTGGTGAAGTACTTTGT
The DNA here is from genome assembly GCF_040958095.1 of Procambarus clarkii. NCBI lineage: Eukaryota > Metazoa > Arthropoda > Malacostraca > Decapoda > Cambaridae > Procambarus > Procambarus clarkii. The sequence continues at coordinate 16,806,791 of NC_091217.1, read as the reverse complement.
ACCAGTGGAAGCTGGAAGTCAATGCAGTTATTGAGGGATACTGGTGCTTCCCAATCTCTAATTTCTCACTGTGCTCTTGCTGATGTTAGCACAGAAGACACTTGTGAAGTAGTATTATTGCAGGGATTTGGAGGTCATGTCCAGCGTGTACCATTAGTTAAAATTCATCTGAAATCAACTATTACACCGGGTTGGTTCACTGTAGCAGTTAGTGAGCAGTTGCCCATCCCTGGGGTTGATGTTATTGTGAGAAATGATTTTGACTAGTGTCAAGTTATTGGAACAGTGTCCTATCATGTTTAATAAACCTAGTTGTGTGCTGGTCCAGCCCGATGCAGTGGATGGTGTTATCTACCCTGCCTGTGCAGAGTCCAGTTCTGTGAGTAAACAGTCTGTTGCGGTGGATGGTGTAATCTACCCTGCCCGTGCTGAGCTCGGTTCTGAGAGTGAACAGCCAGTTGTAGAGGATGGTGTTATCTACCCTACCTGTGCTGAATCCAGTTCTATCACTGTTTCAGTTGTCAGTTCTGTAACTACCAAGGTATTTATTCCAGAGTTCAGGACCCCTTCAGAGGTGAAGCGGGAGGTGGATTTTCAGGATACATTTGTGGCGAACCTGGTTGTTGAGAGTGAGTCTGGTACTATGACCCAGATTTATTCTAACCAAGTAGATGGTTTGGAGCAGGAAGTCCGTGTACCAGTTACTTGCCCGCTCACTCCAGAGGTTGAGGTAGATGTCGAGAGTAAGTCGATTGTAGCCTTGACCCCTGTAGTACTAACAAAGATGGTTTGAGAAAGGATGTCAGGTTGCCAGTTACTTCCCCGCTCGCTCCAGTTTTAGTCATTGCCTTTGTGTACGTTAAGTAGGACTAACCTAAAGATATCTGAGAGTAGTAAGGAGACAGTCTGTGATGTAGATCCATTATTGGAGAGTGGGAGACCATCCAAATGATCAGTTTCTGTCGAGCAGATGGAGACCTATTGAGCCTCCCTCTTCAGTTCACTGTGAGGGTGTGACCCAGCTTAGTGAGTTTAGTGATGGTAAAGAGACAGTACTCAAAGCATCTCATGATTATGGCATGGGAGAACAATTTGGCAAATTTTGTGTAACGGTTAATAGTGATATTTTTTCTAAGCTTAAATTGCAGTGTGGTGTGACCAGTTATTCTTTTTCCAGGTGGATCAATTGTTTAACATTGTGTAATGTGAGTCAGTGTTCTGAGGGCTTTAATGCAAACTGTTGTTGTTCCACAGAAACCATACTCCCTCGGAGAAATGGACTGTGTATCATCTATGTCCAGAACATGTGTTAAGTTCAAATGTTGTACTGATTCTCAGAGGCAGAGTGGTGTTGTAGGATTTTGTCAGACTTTGAAGCAGAGGTTCAAGGTAACAGATGCGAGTTCCAAGTTGGAGTGGGACGTTAATATCCCACCTATTTTGTTTGTTGATGAGTGTGTAGGGTTACAGGTTGTCCTTGGGTGGTTCCCAGGTAATCTGGTTTTCATCTACCAGGTGATAAGACCCCTAACACTTTTGCTGAATTGCTTGATGCCACCAGGAGGAAAACACTTGCTGTGTGAAGTTCAGAGTAAGTGTTGTCCACGCGTCAGAGTGAATCTGATACTTTCATGGGAGGCCAAGATGGCAATAAATGATTGCGTGGTGATAAACTTCACAGTTAGGAGGTTTGAGCTTGTTCTTGTGTTGTTACCTTGTTTGAAAGTTTTCTTGTTCTACCACTCTGATGGTTCTTGCAGAGTCGAGAAGAGACTGAATGATTTGTCCAACCCTGGTTGTCACCTGAGTCAGTTCAGACAGGTGTTCTTTGCACTTTTCCTGGTTGTTCTTGTCTGTTTCCACAAGCATAAAATGTCAACTTCTAATTCCTGTTGTATTGTTGGTGGTTCCAAGAGTGAAGTAGTTTCGGATGTGTCCGAGTGGTCTAACCCTGTTTTTCCGGTTTTAGTGACATTTGGCCGAGGCTGTTTGTTTCACAGAAGATCCAGAGTGTTAGAGACCAGAGGTTCCTGAGGGGTTTATACCAGATCAATCCCATTCACAAGGAAAATTCCCTCAACCACCCTTCATCTATGCCAATTCTTCTCAGTGTATTAACTCTACAGAAAATGAGTGAAAACCAGTGGAAAACCTATCCACTCGTACAACCCAGGATGTTGCAGCTCAGGAAGTATTCATGGTATCCCAAACAGAGTTGTAGTTGTCAGAGTTCACTACATTCAACCCCAGGTAACTTATATCTACTTATTGAAGTGCTCCAGGATGAAAATTGTTGGATCTGTATTATCTGTTTACATGAGGTAGTGCAATTTAGGATGTTAAGTACTTTATATTGATGTGCTGGTGTGTCGTAACCTGTTCCTTATTAATAAAGTGTGCATTGTGGTGTTATTGGATTACTACCAGGTTAGCGGTGAAACTAGTTTAGCGGAAACCTTCTATATTAGATTTTGTTGTCCAGACTGTCATTTATTTGTATGTATGTATTGTACTCAAGTCTGATGTGAATTTTGCTATGTGTGGTGAGGATAGTAGGAACAAATGCTGTGATGAGCAGAGTGAGAATTTACCTCCAGGTATTTGGGTGTACAAAATAAGATAGTGCCCTAGAGAGATAAAGGTGTTGAGAATCCAAGGTGTACAGTTATAGATACACTAAAGTGGGGAGATAGTGTTTCAGAATGTACTGAAGAAAATGTATATTGTATAGTTGCTACAGTGAATTGTTCTTACATAGTGTATTATCAATTATTGATCTTTGGATTATTTCCATATTTAGTTATTTCATTCCATGGAATTAATGAACTCACTACAGAGGTTAAGATTCAAACTGTTATTTTCTTGCAAGGAGATGTATCTTGTTAAAGATTATATTGGTGATTTTTTACAGATTGTGCAGGAATGTTGCTTATGTATTTCTGATTTTATTTCCATTGTCATATACCTTTTACATATTGGTTCAGAGTGTAATGTTTTCCTTAAGAAGTTCGGTGTCAATAATTATGATTTGATTATGTTGATGATGAGTGATCAGATTTGTACTCGCCTGAAGTCAAAAAATGAAATCAACCTTCAATTAATTTAATTTTTCTTTAAGGACGGGGAGGGATGTTACGAATCCATATATTTGATTCTAACATTTATCATGATAAACATGTATGTCCATTATTTCTTTCCTCAGTTATTTAAATTACACATTGTATCCAGTTGTTTTCCAGTATTTATATGTTTGATTTAAATGTAGCATGCTGTAGTGTGCCTGTATGTAATATTTTGTTAATGATATTGCATGTTCATTCCTGTGGGGGGAGACCGTGGCGTCTCATGGGGGGATGACCATATTTGTTATGCTCCAGTAATGCGTGCAGTGTATTAAGCTTGTCACTGATTCACCTCTGTAATTATTCCTGTTTATTGATTGTACTTAATTTCACCTTAGCAGTGTTATATGCATATTAGTTTAGTTATAATATGTTACTCTCTGATAGCAGAGTATCTAGAGATTTCATGTGTTTTTTAGATGGTAACTTGTAGATTCCATGCCGTGCATGCTCCAGCAACGTCAGTCGCGTGGTTGGAGCTGGCTGGGGTGGACAATTTGTTGAGATAAGTCTGTGGTATCTGTTTATTATTTAGTAACATAGCTAATTGCCTGGTTAGACCATTATTTGCATACCCATCTATCCATTTGTATTTTAAAATAGTGATCAGTGCTTATATAATGGTATTGTGTTATTGTATTCTGGTGCATTAATATTTCTGGCTGCCTGTATTTCCATTTATATGTTTGTATGTTCTTTGTTACCCTTACTTTAAGTATATTGCCTTGAGTAAGCAGTTGAATTATTTACCCTATTCACTCCCCCTCCCCGCTCAGCTCGTTGTCGCCGTGTGGGGGCTTAGTGGGCGGCTGCCGGAGTGTGATGCTCCTTGGGACAGTCCTGTCCTTTTCTAGCCTTGTGCTCCTGCTGCCGTCCTCTCCAATTCTGCTGGGCATCTTTTCCTTTTCCTTCTGTTTCGTTTTTCTCCCCCCTCTTCTCCTATCTGCTTGCCGTTTCCTGCCGACCTTTTGCTCGTTCTGGTTCTTCCCTTGGACTTCTTCTATTTTGACGCCCGGGTGCTTGAGGAGGCATACTCATGCACCCGTAGAACTGCAGTACCCGACGTCGAGAGCGAGGGGAACCTTTTATTGTCAATCCCCACTTCGTCACTGAACCCGATCTCGACGGACTGTCGGTTTCTTAAGGTGGCGTTTGTGGGGCGTATACTCGCGACGCACCCCTAGGAGGCCCCGACAAGATCGGCGATAGCTTCTTGTTGGGTGTCCTGCCTCTAATTGTGGCTCCATGGTGGGTGTGGGGGCACATTCGTGAGTGAATTCTTCTTTCGTCAAGATGATTACCCCTGCTTCGGCTTCTTCTGGTTTACCTTCTCAGGCTCGTGGGGTGGGCGACCAAGCCCCCGAGTCGGTCCGTATTGGAAGACCGGGCTCTGTAGCCTCCGCTGCATTGGGCCCCGACCTTGCTCCTCCTTTGGCCTCTCTGACTCCTTCCTCTGGCTCCCCTCCCTCCTCTGTGGTTGGGTCGAGCCCCAAGCCCCCAGTGGTGACTACCTCGTCCCCTGGCGCGGCTCCTTCTCTAGTTGTAACTACTACGCCTTTTAACCCCTCTCTCTCTCTCTGGGGGTTCTCACCGCCGTCCTCGTCACGGCCGCCCTCGCTCGATTCCTTCCAGTTCTGCTACCTATCAAGCCTTGTTTGGTCCCGCTTCGTGGGCCAAATATTTTGATCTCCTCCCTCTTGATTCTGCGCCTCCTGACGATTTCTCCCTCCATCGACATCTCATTGATTCCGTGGATGCCTCCATTACTTTCAACCCCACTCGTCTCGGTACACGTGTCGTTGCTGCTCCTTCTCAGGATGCTGCTTCCCGCTTGGCTGCCTTATCCTGCCTTGGCGAGACCCCCGTTCGGGTCTCGAAGAACGCTCAGTTGAATGCCAGTGTTGGCACTATTTTGCTCCCGCCACATGTTGCGACCGGTGTTCGGGACCTGCGCGACTGCCACGACGATATTCGACATATCCTCGCTGCCCAGGGCCATTCTATTCTCCAGGTGGACACGTTTACTCGTCCCCCTCGTGGTAGTCGCTGTCAACCCCTCCGGGTTGTGAAGATTACCTTTGATGGTAGGACCCTTCCACCCTCTGTCATTCTTGCTGGTGCCAGGTGCTCTGTCCAGGAGTACATTCCTTCTCCTCGGCTCTGCAACAAGTGCTGGAGGTTTGGGCATGGTGCCCTCCGCTGCTCCGGGACTGTCTCTCTCTGTCCTTTGTGTGGTGGCGAAGGTCACTCTAAGTCGGAGTGCGCTTCTCCCCAGGCTCGTTGCCTCAACTGCGGTGAGGCCCATCCTACCTTCTCCCGTGCGTGTGTCCATTACAAGCTTGAGGCAGCCGTCCTCAACTTGAAGCACCGGGAGCGTTTATCTTTTCCTGAGGCGAGGCGCCAGGTTCGCCGGCTCCCGCCTTATGCTAATATCTCTTATGCTCGCGTGTTGCGCTCTTCCTCTCCTCGTCCTTCCCGCCTTCCTCAGACTCACAACCGTTTCCGGGCCTTGGACCCTGATGCGCCCACTGCCCCCTCCTCTGTCCCTTTGGGTTCTCTCCCGAAGGATCCTCCTCCTGGTCCTCTGTCTGGGGTTCCCCTTCCTTCTACCCGGTCTGTCGTGTCTTCTGTGTCTTCTTCCTCGTCCCCCTCCGATCCTCCTTCCCATCCTCTTCCTCCATCTATCGGCTCTCCCCACCGCCTGTCGGTGCGGGCTGATGTCCATCGTTCTCCTAACGGCCGTCGTGTGTGCTCTCGTTCGGCTTCTCCTGTTGAGACACTGGAATCCGTTGCCCGGTACGTGGTTGCTGGGACACCGGTCTCTTTAAGTCAGAAGCGTAAGCCTGGCTCCTCTCCTTCCTCTTCCCCGGCGGGTAAGAAGGCTTCGCTTTCTTCCTCAGCTCCTCCTTCTGGCTCTGTTGCTCCTTCCCCTCCCGTTTCAGTGCTTGCGCCCCCTGTTCCTGCTATGGAGGTTTCTTTGGCCCCTGCTTCCCTTTCGGTTGCTGCTCCTGCTGGGGTGCGCTCCCCTCTTTCTACTCCCCCTCTTCCTGCTGCTGTCCTTGACTGCTCCTCTCCGTTGTCTCCTCCTCCTCCTCCTCCTCCGGACCCTGCCCGCCCACCTCTGATCTGTTCTCCCGTTTCCTTCCCTCCGTCTTTGCTCAGTTTACCCATGCCCCCTAACCCTGACTTTGCTGACCCTGATCCCGACCCTGATATTCTTTAACGTGCTCTGTTGGTCTTTCGCCTTTGTTTCTTCCTTGTTCTCTGTTTTTGTCCTTTCTCTTCTCGTCGTTGTCCATTCTTCAATGGAACGTTCGAGGTTATTACGCCAATTTCCTCGAACTCCAACTTCTGGTTTCGCAGTTTTCGCCCCTTTGTGTCTGTCTCCAGGAGCCAATGCTTGGTGCTCGTCCTGGTCGTTTTCGTGGCTATTCCTTTCTCTCCCCCCCCCCCCCCCCCAGCCATTGCTGGGGCTTCTAATTCTTCTGCTCTCTTGATTCGGGCTGATGTTCCCTTTGTTCCTTTACTTTTTCCTTCGCCTCTCCATTGTTCTGCTGCTCGTATCTTTGTGGGGAAATGGTACACAGTTTGTTCCATTTATCTCCCCCCGAGTGTCCCGCTCTCTCTTCCTGATTTGAAACGCCTCCTAGACTCCTTGCCGGAGCCTGTGCTCCTGCTGGGTGACTTCAATTGTCGTCATTCTCTTTGGGGTGGCGTTCTGACGAATACCCGGGGTCGCCTCCTTGAGCCGTTTCTCCTCTCTTCTTCCCTGTCTCTTCTGAATTCTGGTGAGCCCACTCATTTGGACTCTCGAACTCGCACCCTTTCTTGTCTTGATCTTTCTCTCTGCTCTTCTTCTCTTTACTTAGATTTCACGTGGCAGGTTCTTGATGACCTCCATGGAAGTGATCATTTCCCCATCCTTGTTTCCTTTTTCTCTTTTCGCCCTTCCCTCTCTTTCCCTAGGTGGCAGTTTGCTAAGGCGAACTGGACCCTATTTTCCCTCAGTGCTACTCTCTCTGACCTCTCCCTTCTGCCCCTCTCTCGCGCTCTCCTCCTTTTTCATGACACTGTCTTCGACGCTGCCCTCCGCTCTATCCCTCGCTCTTCCTCTCGGGGTCCACGGAAGTGCGTTCGTTCCCTGGTGGAATGCGGACTGTGCTCGGGCTGTCCGCTGTAAGCGTGCAGCCTGGAAGAAGCACCGCCGTAGGCAGACGACCGATTCTTTTCTTTTCTTTCGGAAAGCGAGTGCGGTGGCCCGTAGGGCCATCCGTACGGCTAAACGTGAATGTTGGGCATCTTACGTCTCAACAATTACGTCCGAAACCCCTCTGGCCCAGATCTGGAAGCGTATCCGCAAGATAGCGGGTAAGTTCGTTCCCGATGTTTCACCGGTCCTTCACCTCCATGATACTCTTGTGGCGGACCCGTTGCAGGTCGCTTCCGAACTGGGTTCCCACTTTTCTTCTGTTAGCTCTGGTCTTCATCTTCCCCAATCTTTCCTTCTTCGTAAACCTGTCCTTGAGTCTCGTCCTTTAGATTTCTGCACTCATCTTCTGCTTCCCTATAATGATCCCTTCTCTCTCTTTGAACTTCGTTCTGCCCTGGCCCTCTGCGGTTCTACGGCGGCGGGCTCCGATGGTATTCATTATGAGATGCTTCGCCATCTCCCTCCGAGCACGTCTCAGTATTTACTGAGTCTGTATAATCGGATCTGGGAGTCGTCGTCAGTCCCTGAGGACTGGCTCGATGCCGTTGTCCTCCCTGTTCGCAAACCAGGGTCTCTGGTTACTTCCCCTAAGGACTTTCGCCCTATTGCTCTCACAAGTTGTGTCTGCAAACTCTTTGAACGTATGGTTAACGTTCGTCTGATGTGGTTCCTGGAACACCATCACCTCCTCTCCCCTTCTCAATTTGGTTTCCGCAAGTGCCGCAGCACGACAGATGTCCTGGTGAACTTGGAGGTCTATATTCGTACTGCTTTTGCTGCGAAGACCTCCGTTGTTGCCGTCCTTTTTGACCTAGAAAAGGCTTACGACACCACTTGGCGTTATCATATCCTATCTCAACTTCATTCTTTTGGCCTTCGTGGTCATCTCCCTCTCTTTCTCCGCAGCTTCCTCTCTCGTCGTTCCTTTCGGGTGCGCCTTGGTACCGCTCTCTCTCCCTCTTTTCAGCAATACGAAGGTGTGCCCCAGGGTAGTGTTCTGAGCACTACTCTTTTTCTGGTTGCCCTCAATGGTCTTCTTTCCTCTCTAACCTTCTGGTGTATTCTCCGCTCTCTATGTCGATGATCTTACCCTTTGTTGTCAGGGTGATGATTCGCCTTTCCTTCAACGCCGGCTTCAACTTGCCATTGATGCCGTGTCGTCTTGGGCCACAGGTCATGGCTTCAAGTTCTCTACTTCTAAGACTTGTGCCATGACTTTTACGCGGAAACGGGTTGTTCTTCGTCCCTCTTTGTCACTTTATGGTCATCCCCTTGAATACAAAGATTCCGCGAAGCTTTTGGGGTTATTCCTTGACACTCGTTTGTCTTGGTCTCCCCATATCTCTTACCTCCGTGTTGAGTGCTCTAAGGCCCTTACCCTCCTTCGGGTCTTGTCCCATACTTCTTGGGGAGCAGATAGGCGCACTCTCCTTGCTTTACATTCCTCTCTCGTCCTGTCTAAGCTCGATTATGGTTGCCCTGCTTACTCGTCTGCTTCTTCTACTCTACGCCGTCTTGATGCTTTGCACCATACTGGGTTGCGTCTCAGTTCTGGTGCCTTTCGTTCGACTCCCATCCTTAGCTTGTATGTTGACACTGGCTTCCTGTCTCTCCAGGACCGCCGTGATCGCTACTGTCTTCGCTATCTTGCGCGGTCCTTGCAACATCCTTCCTCTCGCCTCTGTCGTGCTATAACTTTTACCCCTCCTGCGGTTCCTGTTCCTCTTCACCACCCTCTTTCTGTCCGGTTATCTCGCCTACAGGATTCTCTTTCCGTTCGTATTTATGATGTTTCTCCTCGTGTTGTTCCTTCTTTGCCCCCGTGGAGGGTCCCTCTTCCGCGGTTTTGTACATCCTTGACCCGTATCACTAAAGCTTTTACCCCTCCTACGGTTCTAAAACGCCTTTTCCTCGAGCACTTTTCTTCTCACTCCCGCTCCGTTTCTGTCTTCACCGATGGGTCTAAGTCAGCAGACGGTGTTGGCTACTCTGTTGTTTTTCCTGATCGCACTTATATGTGTCGCTTGCCTCCGGAGACTAGCATCTTTACAGCGGAACTTTATGCTATTCTCTATGCTCTTCGTCTCCTGCTTTCTCGTTGTCAGTCTTCCTTTGTGGTTGTTGTTGACTCTCGTAGTGCCCTCATGGCTCTCGGGTCCTTTAATCCGGTTCATCCAGTAGTTGTCGAGATCCAGCATTGGCTGTTTCTCGTTCACAGTAAATTTAAGTCGGTTGAGTTTTGTTGGGTTCCCAGCCATATTGGTGTGTCTTTAAATGAGCGTGCGGATGCTGCTGCCAAGGAAGCTGTCCGCTCTTGTCCCATCTCTCGCAAGGGCATTCCGTATTCCGACTTTTACCCGGTTATCCATTCCTCAGTCCTTTCCCGTTGGCAGGCTTCTTGGTTGTCTGTTACTGGTAACAAGCTCCGTACTCTTAAATGTTGTTTCCTCGTGGCCGTCCTCCTTCCACCGTAACCGGCGGTGGGAAACAGCTCTGGCGAGGTTGCGTATTGGCCATACTCGCTTAACCCATGGTCACTTGATGGAGCGCCGCCCTGCTCCTTATTGTCCTAGTTGCATTGTCCCTCTTACGGTCGTGCATGTCCTTCTTGAATGTCCTGACTTCCAGGACGAGCGTGTGTCTTGCTTTCCGACCGCCCCTCGCGGTCACCTGTCCCTCGATAGAATTCTTGGTGACTCGGATACTTTTGATATCGTTCGCCTTATGCGTTTTTGTTCTCGTATTGGCATCCTTGGTGATATTTAGCGCCCTCTGATTATTTTGCGTACTTGATGGTGCTACATAGCCTTCCCGGTTAGGTGCCTTCTTTTGATAATTACTTACTTACTTACTTACCCTATTCACTTTTAGTAGGCAAGGCCGTATTATTATATATTTTTTACAACTGCAAAAGCAGAGGAACCATACCCAGAGGTCAATTGTCATAACAAACGCTTAGCTGTAAGAAGACTTCACTAAACCCGTTTCACTACTCGTAGCCGTGATCACATCGTCCAAATAAAGGAAGAAACACCAGTGGTGAGCATCGTAGGTGGAGGAAGGAATGCTTGGTTCGTCCTCGCCTACATGCTTGAATTTGGGAAAAATTGGGTAACATTTGACTAGGCTAGAAAATTATTCAACTGTTCACTGAAATTGAAGAAAAACATTGAAAGAAACTAACGCTGTGTTTGGTCGGCGGATGTTATAACGACAGGCTACCCACAGTAATAAACTATAGAATGATACATCAAACTACAATGTATACTTAACATGTGCATGTTGGAACACTTAGGCCTTCCGGTATCACGTCTGCTAGTCTCTGACGTTCACTATTGTGGACGATTAATTGCGGGACGTGACTATCTTCGTAGACGCATAATTAAACAGTAACTAATGATGTATGACCACGTGATCTTGATGAAATTTTTTTTTTCTCTTTTATTTATAAAACTCATAAATACAATATAAAAAGTTACCAAAGCACTATTCCACAGTGAGTTGGATAGCACACACATGGCTCATAAGAAAATTGAAACAATCAACACAAAACAGGTGATTAAACTACCCATCCCTCAGCACAGAAGGAAAATTACAGTACTGACGAATAAAGGCGTATGATGGGGAACATAAATGAACACAACACAAGGGGAAAGCATATATCCATCCACTTAACCATGTACAAAACCCATAAAACACCTGAAAACATTAGTAACATTTTACCCGATGAAAACATCCCCAAAACGCCCCACTAAACAACACACCTAAGGCATACAGACCAAAAAGCCGGACACTTAATATAAAAACAAAGACCCATGACAAAAAGTGCATAAGAAAGAAAAGCAATATACAAAAATGACAGTAATAAATTAACAATGTAAAACAGCGTAAACGAATACAAAGCAAATTACTCAGTTTAAAAGCACACAGTTCAGTTACAACACGGAACAGCCAACACAAACATGTATATACACATACATATATATATACATACACATATAGTTTTGTTTCCCTTTTCCATATAAAGTCATTAAATAAATATACATTCAAACCCTAGCAAATACAGAGCTAACTCACACCATCCAAACCTAGGACACGAATAGTATAAAGGTAACAGAAGAAATGCACAAATGAGAAGGTACCCACTCAAGGAAAACAGAACACATGATTTGTCAAAGGCCACAAATGTACTATGGCAGGGCATAATAAAACGGACCCAAGAATCCAAAATGAAACACACATTACACTCCGAACCCGGAGAAAGCATGAATAAAACCATTAGATAAAACTAGTTAACTATATAACAAAGTCCCCTCAACCGGAAACAATGTAACAGGGGGGGGGGGGGGGGTCACAGCACACCTTAAAATACACATATACACATTAGTACCTGTACCACCCAGAAACTGGGAAAACAGGGAAGCTCAACATAGGGACAGGTCATGTAAGGAATCCAGGAAACCATACCTCAAACTCATACACACCCCAAACTGTCTCAAATTATAGCACCACAAACATCCGTATGGTACCCCAGCCACAATACCATCATAGTGCTATGCAGTGACACACACAGTGCCGTCCGACAAACCCATCACAAGAAGAAAGGAAGATATACGGACAACAGGTCATGTCGCGCACAAACCCAGCACACACACACACACGCACAAATGGAGATTAATCCCACAGCTAAACATTACACATGGACAGCCTGCCAACAACCAACGTCAAAACAAAACGGAACCCAGAACACTAACAGCCGCCACCTGAAGAGTATAGTACAATGAAACCCACAAAACGAAAGTAAACTACAATCCCAGTATCCCCCCCCCCAAAAAAGTCATATACTACCCATAACGCACATACGTATCAGTAAAATGGTCCCCCAACCCCTCCCCAAGCAACCAACGTAATTCCCATTTCGAGTAACGTAACCGACCTTCCAAAAACCCCAACATTCTATCCACTGTATACCCCTCCCGCCTCCCAACCCACACACAATAAAGATAATCCGATAGAACCAAAAGCACAGTATTGCGGACCCTCCTACAAGGAGCCTGAACATCAAACATCAATAAACGTAAAGGGGAAATACGATACACTGACCCGCAAAAACGCACAAGCGTCCAAATCAACAAATCCACCAACCTCGCCCGGCCTGGGCAAAAATAAAACACATGAAACACAGTCTCCAGCCCCCCACAAAGGTCACACCCAGCACTATCCTTAATCCCCAACCTCAGCAGCCGCTCGTTAGTCGCAAGCGACTCATGTAAATACCGGTACAGGAATTCCCTCTGCGACGGAGCTAGAAACTTCAAATGGAGCGATTGCCACACCACCATCCAATCAAAAAGAGGAAACGAGTCTTCCACAGCAGGGGCGACAAAAGGACGCAATTCCTCATACACCCTTCGACACGTAAAAAACAAGAACCCCTCCACACGACAAAGCCTCCGGAGGACATCAATCGCACAAGTATAAAAGGGAGGCAATAGAAACGCCATCTCTCTACACAAAGGTAACCTCAACAGAGAATTTACACGCATCGTACAATAATATAACCCCAGAGAGAACACACCGTCCCCCTCCAAGAGCCCCTTCCTAAACGAGACAAAAAATATCGCCAACGCCTTATAGTATACATCGAACAATCCAATCCCGCCTCGCAATTTTGGCAAACAAAGCGTAGACCTACGTATCGGACAATACCTCCCACCCCACAAGTATCGAAAAAAAACCTTATTAATGGCCAATGCAAACTGCCGACTCAACGGAAAGGTATGAGCCATGTACCAAACTTTGGACAGAACCTTGCAGTTAAGTAGCAGCCCCCTCTGAAACAAAGTCAACCTCCCATACAAACATGAAATTGAACCCATAACTCTTCTAGAGACTGCCTCCCAATTCACCTGCAAGGATATCGCATACGTTTTACACCACCGGATGCCAAGAGTCTGAATCGAGTCCACAACCGGGAACCAAGAACCCCCCCCCCCCCCACGAAGGCCGAGAAGCCCAGGCACCAAGCCCCATCATACAAGATTTCTCTCGATTTAGCACTGCCCCCGTCGCCCGATGAAACCGAGCCAGTATATCCTGCACTACAAGAACTGACTCCTCTGTGGAGACAAACACAGTCGTGTCGTCCGCATACCCTACAACGCGTACCAGCAAACCATTCGGGAGACGCGGCGGCACAAGAGAATGATGGGACCGCAAAGCCATATACAGAGGTTCCTGAAACAGAATAAACAGGATCATAGAAAGGGGGCAACCCTGCCGGACCGACCTCCCAAGAAAAAGGGGGCACTGAATACCCCGTTAATACAAACACTACTCTTGCATCCCCTATACAGCATTCTGACCCAAGAGACAAACTGCGGCCCAATCCCAACCCTCTCCATCACCTGAAACACAAAACTCATATCCACCCTATCAAAAGCCTTGGACCAATCTAAATTTACCATGGCCGATGGAACAACATTATCCGAAAGATAATAAATCATATCTCTCATCAAATTATTGCAGTAGACAATCGACCTACCCGGAACACCACAAAACTGCCCCGGTGAAATACACTTCCCCAAAACCAATCGAAGCCTATTCGCCAGTACCTTGGAAAGAATTTTATAATCCTGGTTCAGGAGAGACAACGGTCTCCAATTTGTGAGCAGCTGCAAATCCCCAGATTTCGGCAGGAGACGAATAATACCAAACGACTGTGACCCACTAATAACACCATGCCTCAGGCTATACCGCACCACCTCTGAGAAGTCCGACCCAATCACCCCCCATAAACACTTATAGAATTCCGCCGGAAACCCATCAGACCCAGGCGCCTTCCCATTCGCTAACCCCCGAACCACCTCCCAAATCTCCCTATCCGTAAACTCTCTCAGTAATGGCACATTGTCCTCAACAGACAACACATTCTGGCAAAAACTAAGAAAATGCTCACAATCCGCCGACATACACTCTACCTTCCTATACAAACCCTCCAACTCTTCCCGAACGTAACACACCAACCCATCAGTATTAGTGAGGACCATTCCATCTACCCTGCGAATACCAGTCATAATGGTAGAGTACCTGGGGACTTAACCTTACCCAATAAGTGGGCAGAGACTTTCTCACCCTCTACACGCTCAGATGTCAATAGACGGATATGGATACCCTGAGCCACTTCCTCCCGCAACCCATTTATCCGTCTCTTCAGCAATACAATCTCATCATACCTATCCAAGTAAGTAAGTAATTATCAAAAGAAGGCACCAAACCGGGAAGGCTATGTAGCACCATCAAGTACGCAAAATAATCAGAGGGCGCTAAATATCACCAAGGATGCCAATACGAGAACAAAAACGCATAAGGCGAACGATATCAAAAGTATCCGAGTCACCAAGAATGCTATCGAGGGACAGGTGACCGCGAGGGGCGGTCGGAAAGCAAGACACACGCTCGTCCTGGAAGTCAGGACATTCAAGAAGGACATGCACGACCGTAAGAGGGACAATGCAACTACGACAATAAGGAGCAGGGCGGCGCTCCATCAAGTGACCATGGGTTAAGCGAGTATGGCCAATACGCAACCTCGCCAGAGCTGTTTCCCACCGCCGGTTACGGTGGAAGGAGGACGGCCACGAGGAAACACAACATTTAAGAGTACGTAGCTTGTTACCAGTAACAGACAACCAAGAAGCCTGCCAACGGGTAAGGACTGAGGAATGGATAACCGGGTAAAAGTCGGAATACGGAATGCCTTTGCGAGAGATGGGACAAGAGCGGACAGCTTCCTTGGCAGCAGCATCCGCACGCTCATTTAAAGACACACCAATATGGCTGGGAACCCAACAAAACTCAACCGACTTAAATTTACTGTGAACGAGAAACAGCCAATGCTGGATCTCGACAACTACTGGATGAACCGGATTAAAGGACCCGAGAGCCATGAGGGCACTACGAGAGTCAACAACAACCACAAAGGAAGACTGACAATGAGAAAGCAGGAGACGAAGAGCATAGAGAATAGCATAAAGTTCCGCTGTAAAGATGCTAGTCTCCGGAGGCAAGCGACTTATATAAGTGCGATCAGGAAAAACAACAGAGCAGCCAACACCGTCCGCTGACTTAGACCCATCGGTGAAGACAGAAACGGAGCGGGAGTGAGAAGAAAAGTGCTCGAGGAAAAGGCGTTTTAGAACCGTAGGAGGGGTAAAAGCTTTAGTGATACGGGTCAAGGATGTACAAAACCGCGGAAGAGGGACCCTCCACGGGGGCAAAGAAGGAACAACACGAGGAGAAACATCAGAAATACAAACGGAAAGAGAATCCTGTAGGAGAGATAACCGGACAGAAAGAGGGAGGTGGTGAAGAGGAACAGGAACCGCAGGAGGGGTAAAAGTTAAAGCACGACAGAGGCGAGAGGAAGGATGTTGCAAGGACCGCGCAAGATAGCGAAGACAGTAGCGATCACGGCGGTCCTGGAGAGACAGGAAGCCAGTGTCAACATACAAGCTAAGGATGGGAGTCGAACGAAAGGCACCAGAACTGAGACGCAACCCAGTATGGTGCAAAGCATCAAGACGGCGAAGAGTAGAAGGAGAAGCAGACGAGTAAGCAGGGCAGCCATAATCGAGCGTAGACAGGACGAGAGAGGAATGTAAAGCAAGGAGAGTGCGCCTATCTGCCCCCCAAGAAGTATGGGACAGGACCCGAAGGAGGGTAAGGGCCTTAGAGCACTCAACACGGAGGTAAGAGATATGGGGAGACCAAGACAAACGAGTGTCAAGGAATAACCCCAAAAGCTTCGCGGAATCTTTGTATTCAAGGGGATGACCATAAAGTGACAAAGAGGGACGAAGAACAACCCGTTTCCGCGTAAAAGTCATGGCACAAGTCTTAGAAGTAGAGAACTTGAAGCCATGACCTGTGGCCCAAGACGACACGGCATCAATGGCAAGTTGAAGCCGGCGTTGAAGGAAAGGCGAATCATCACCCTGACAACAAAGGGTAAGATCATCGACATAGAGAGCGGAGAAGACACCAGAAGGAAGAGAGGAAAGAAGACCATTGAGGGCAACCAGAAAAAGAGTAGTGCTCAGAACACTACCCTGGGGCACACCTTCGTATTGCTGAAAAGAGGGAGAGAGAGCGGTACCAAGGCGCACCCGAAAGGAACGACGAGAGAGGAAGCTGCGGAGAAAGAGAGGGAGATGACCACGAAGGCCAAAAGAATGAAGTTGAGATAGGATATGACACCGCCAGGTAGTGTCGTAAGCCTTTTCTAGGTCAAAAAGGACGGCAACAACGGAGGTCTTCGCAGCAAAAGCAGTACGAATATAGACCTCCAAGTTCACCAGGACATCTGTCGTGCTGCGGCACTTGCGGAAACCAAATTGAGAAGGGGAGAGGAGGTGATGGTGTTCCAGGAACCACATCAGACGAACGTTAACCATACGTTCAAAGAGTTTGCAGACACAACTTGTGAGAGCAATAGGGCGAAAGTCCTTAGGGGAAGTACCCAGAGACCCCGGTTTGCGAACAGGGAGGACAACGGCATCGAGCCAGTCCCCAGGGACTGACGACGACTCCCAGATCCGATTATACAGACTCAGTAAATACTGAGACGTGCTCGGAGGGAGATGGCGAAGCATCTCATAATGAATACCATCGGAGCCCGCCGTCGTAGAACCGCAGAGGGCCAGGGCAGAACGAAGTTCAGAGAGAGAGAAGGGATCATTATAGGGAAGCTGAAGATGAGTGCAGAAATCTAAAGGACGAGACTCAAGGACAGGTTTACGAAGAAGGAAAGATTGGGGAAGATGAAGACCAGAGCTAACAGAAGAAAAGTGGGAACCCAGTTCGGAAGCGACCTGCAACGGGTCCGCCACAAGAGTATCATGGAGCATACCTATCCAAACCCTGGTCCATGAGACCATAAAGCTGACGCAATCGAGCTTGCAACAAATTCAAAAGACCATACCGTTCCGCTGCAAGACGCTTCGAGAAACGAACAAAGAAACGTTTGCACTCCGCCTTACACCAGTCCCACCAATCTAGCATAGACACAAAATCAACTTTCCGCAGCACTAGCGCTCTCCACATCACACCAAATTCCTCCACCACCAACGGGTATCTAAGCAAACCACAATTTAGCTTCCACCAACCCCTACCCAACCGCACCTGATCATTGACAACAACGTCCACCACCACCATACTGTGGTCCGAAAAACAGACCGGAACAGTGGCCCAAGAGCGGACCTGACCATAAGATTTGTGCACATACACGCGATCAAGGCGAGAGCCATAATCCCTACTAACAAAGGTATAGGCCGGGACACCACCCGCCAGGAAACAGGTATCACGGAAGTGCATAGATTGCAACGTGCTAACTAAAGCAGGAGATACAGACGCCTGAGCACGAGTGCTACAGTCCCGAACTGAGATTACACAATTAAAGTCACCACCAAAAATCATCCTTCTCGTGTCATTCCGTAAAAAATAAAGCAAACCATCTGAGAACAACTCCTCCCTCTCAGCTCGCCTATGCGTTCCTGAGGGCGCATACACATTCAGCAAAGGAATGACGGAACCCATAAACGACACATGCGCCAAAATCACATTACCACATTCATCCATTTCCGAACTCACTATCCCCATGCTCGCCCTCTTTGCCAACAAAATCATCGTGCCACCCTTTGATAACACAGGAGGGTTCAGCAACACCTCGAAATAATCCAACAACACCTCCAGTCGGTCCATACACTTAACATTATGCTCCTGAATAAATATAACATCCAACTTGTGATAGCGGGCCACCAACACAAGCTGACGTTGCTTCAAACGACAATTCAGCCCATTAACGTTCAATGTCGCACATTTCATCCACACATCCATTGAGAAAAAATTAACAGAGAAGACCACATTCACACAACACTACTACTACATCCCAGGGTAGCATCGCACCCAACAGAAGAGCCCTCAACCCCATCTCCCAAAACTACTGGAGTGGGAGCCACTTCGGCAAGCTTACCCAGAGAACTTTTCTGGAGCTTTACCACCAAATCTCCCCCTACCGACTCTTGCTGGACCCCCTTTCACAATATCCCACCAATCCACATTCTGTGTACCACCAGGTAGTGGATCACTCCCGCGAATTTTAGGGACTCCAGTATCCATCACAGACACGCCCCCACCAGAAGGCGGAATATCCGAGTCGGACGGAACCATAGGATCACACCGCACAGCCGTCAGGGAAGGGGGGGGTGCCGTCTTCCAACCTCCTCCGTGCATCTAGGATATTCTGAAGAGAACCTCCAAATTTCCGCCGCTTCATACTGTGCTGCCCAGCGTCAACAGGCAACAGGCAATCTGCCTCACGTCGTCCAGAACCGCGACTAGGAGCATGTACATCCTCCATATGCACTTCCACCACCACCTCAGTTGTTCGAGCAGCAGACCGAGCCATATTAACACCATCACTGATTACTTGCTGCGGGTTCCGATGCACACTAAACGACTCAGCATTGGAGCACCCATCCACCGATGAAATGCCCACCACTGCATCTACCACCTCCCCAGAGCATGGAGGCACCACAGCACACTCGCCTTCGGAGCTGGTCTGCACGGGCACGCACGGGCTTGTAGGGAGATCGACATTCCCACTAGACCTTTCAGGAGACGCTACAGCAGTACGGATGTCATCCTCACCAGGAGATACCACTGAAGCAGCACTCTTGGGACCCAGATTTGCGCCATCCACCACTGCATCCGGTCCCATACAAGGGGCACTGCTCAAAACTGACAGATCTTCTTGCTCGTGCAAAGGAGGAAAATCATTTTCATTGAACAGATTAACCCGGTCATCCATCCTGGTGGTGCAGGCAGCAGTCACATGGCCAACATGACCACACTTGAAACATGTCCGAGTTTGTCCCCGGTAGAAGAAGCCGATCGTATAGCCAGCAATCGAAAGTGAGGAAGGCATATTCCCACGAAGGACCATTTTTGCCGTCCTGTAACCATTCATGAGTCCTTTGACGGCTCCAGACGTGTGCCTACACACACGAATAAAGTCGACACGCCCATACCTGGCAAGCGCCCGACGGAGAAGATCCTCTGACATTTCAATTGGAGCATTTTTAATCGATACGTACGTATACTCCACACTCAAATTCGCCACCCTCACAGAGCCTCGACCGTTGCTCAGCCGCACCTCCCGATCCTCATGCTGTTCAATAAACTGCCTGAACAAGCAATTCTCGGCGAACTTCACCACCACTCTGTCCTCGCTAATGATCTGCAAACCAACAAGATCTTCCACCTTCACTTTCATAACATCAAACAGCGTATTGCTGATGACTCCAATGTCCACTTTACAGGTGAACGTCAGCCCTGCCGACTCCTTCCTCCGCAGTGGCGGCACGTAAGTCCCCATACTGAGACGAGTAAGTAGTCACCCCGCAGTGGCAAACGACCACTCGCCAAGGCAACCGAGAAGCGTCCAATGAAAACACCAGCAGAGACCTCAGGGTTAGGTTAGGTTAGGTTAGGTTAGGTTAGGTTAGGTTAGGTTAGCTCTTCAAAAACGTGCAAGGAGTTTGTTTACCCATGTCTTCAACTTCTTCATGAACATCGATTGAACGGTTATGATACCTCTATCCAATGGGTCCCAGCGCATTGTGGTATTCTCCATAATGAACTAGTAGATCAACTAGCCAAAGCAATGCACAACACACCTCACATTACCCGTCATCCAATTCCCCATGTTGCACGTAAAGGAGCCTTCAAAAATACCATCACCCAAGATTTTGCGACGAAATGGAAAACGTCATGCTCACCTTTGTACTATGGGTCCATTAAAATGAAATGGGAAACTTGGAAACATGTCAGATATAAAAGCAGAGAAATTGATATAGCGATGACCAGATTAAGGCTGGGACACACCAAACTAGCAGCACACAGCTCTAAGTACAGAACAGAAATCAACGAACTCTGCATCCACTGTCAGGTGCCTGAAACAATCGAACACTATCTCCTACGTTGCTTCCGACACTATAGTGCCAGAGTAAATTTCAAACAAGAACTTATCTCACTTAAAATACCCTTTACCATCGAGCATATATTAGGAGGCGGTGACCACTCGTTACAAGAAAAATACCAAATAGTCAAAGCACTGGCTAAATATCTCCAATCGACCAACAAATTGGGTCACATCTGACCCGCGCCACATTTATACCTGGCGCCGCCAACAGCTAAACACAGAAAACAACTGCCTCGTCGCAACACCAAGGATCAGCTGACGCCATAAACACAACACACCGCCCTACGGTGCGGCAAGTCTCCCTCTAACATCCACCTCTGTTTTAGTCGCCGCTCCTCTGTCTACAGCACAACGCAACAAGCACTTTTGAAACTCTTATCATCTTCAACATAAACGCCTCTACCAACATCTGTACTGGTGCAGTCATCGGGAGGACAAACCCTTCATGCAAACTGCACCTACTATCAAGAAGAAGAAGAAGACCTCAGGAACGTCCGACCTGGCTGGTGGTTCGACCACGACTCCCCTAGCCGTGATCACATCGTCCAAATAAAGGAAGAAACACCAGTGGTGAGAATCGTAGGTGGAGGAAGGAATGCTTGGTTCGTCCTCGCCTACATGCTTGAATCTGGGAAAAATTGGGTAACATTTGACTAGGCTAGAAAATTATTCAACTGTTCACTGAATTTTTTTTTTTTTTTTTTTTTTTTTTTGATAAAAGAAATATACAAAGTATAGCACAAGATATACATGACATGAACCTAAGAACAGAACATAACAACAAAAACATAATCATAAACAGGCATAGAAGAGAACATTGCATAATAAGACCCCAGAAACTCCAGGGACACAAGTCCGAATACACATAAACATAGAAACGGACACACAACAAACGGACGCATACGGACATGGAAAGACACAACTAACATATAAAGAATAAACCAGACACACATATAAATACACAATGCACACAATTACAGAAATAACACAAAGCATAAGCACATCGCACACAAATCATATAAGAAATATAAAAACAAACCATGGCCAAGGCCCAGGCACTACTATATGACAACCCCAAGAAAGAATCCGGGGCGAACAATGAAACACAGAGATACATGTACCCTAAACAAACACACTTCCAGGAAGAACAGCAATCAAACCAACAAAAAGAGTAACAAACAGCCGCATGCAACTCACTCAAGGTACAAGCAACGGCCCACGCAGGAGCCAACATAGAAGCAAACCCACACTCACACTCAACCCCACACACCAAACCGAACACACAACCACAGGAGCAACCACACACACACCCAGCACAACTCCCCCGAGGAGGCCCACCGGAGGGCCGGGGATCTAGGATGAAAACAGAAGACCACTCACCCAAAAGCAACCCCACGCACATACCCACCCGTGAACCAACCACGGAACTCGCTCGGAAACGCACGCTGCACCCACCACCACGTGAACCGCAAACGACCCCTCAAAAACCCCAAAAGCCTAGCAACCCCATAACCCTCCCTCCGACCCACCCACACACAATACACAAAGTCAGCAGCAAGAAGACAAAGCGTATTACGAACACGGCGCGACCTCCGCGGAAAGGACAAAAACAAAAATCTCAAAAGGTCACCCCGACACCCAGGTCCACAAACCCCAACCAACACGTCCCGAAACCAATCAAGCAAACCCCGCAACCGCCCGCAAAAATAAAAGACATGCAACTGCGTCTCAGGGAGCCCACAGTGCACACACGCACCAGAGGCACGCAAACCCAGCATGCACAACCGTGCATTAGTCGCCAACGACAAATGCAAGAGCCGAAACAACAATTCCCGCTGTTGCGGAGCCAGAAACCGAGCCCCCAGCGCCGCCCACACATCCCCCCAATCCCAACACGGGAACAAACCCTCCACCCGCGGTGGAACACGACGAAACAAAACCCGATACACCGCCTTGACCGACAAGGACAGGAACCCCGGACAACGGCATACCTTCCGAAGAATTGCCACCGCCCAAGAGTAAACCGGGGGGGGGTACAGACCGCCGCCTCCCGACAAACACCAAAATCCACCAAATAGCTAAACCTAACAGAGCAAAAATAAACACACAAACCATTGAGCCCCCCACCCAACTCAAACCCCTGACACAACGAGACCCAAAAGAGCGCCCGAGCCCTCGTGAACACATCAGGAATGCCCACCCCACCCTCCCGCACAGCCAACGTCGACCGGCGAATTGGGTGGTAACGACCACACCACACATAACGATAAACCTGGCGCTCCAACCCGAAAGCCAGCTTACGATCCAGGGGGAAAACCCGAGCCACGAACCAGACCCGGGACAAAACTTTGCAATTCACAAGCAACGCCCGCTGATAAAGCGTCAACGGGCGCACAGCCAGCAACCCAATCGCAACACCGACACTCCGGGAAACCATATCCCAATTGCAAGCCAAGGACCTCTCAAAGGAAGCGAACCAGGTAAGCCCCAAAACCCGCATAGAAGTGACAACCGGAAACCATGACCCCACCCACACAAGGCGAGAGGACCACCCACCAAGACCCATAAGACCGGACTTCGCACGATTCACCTGCGCCCCAGTGGCCAACTCGAACCTCTCAACCACAACCTGGACCGCCCCAACCGACCCCTCCGAGGCCAGGAACAGTACGGTATCATCTGCATAACCGCAGATAGGCAACCGAAGACCCGACGGCAAACGGGGGGGGGGACGATCAACGGGCATCCCTTGATCGCCCGAAAAAACGGCTCCTGAAAGACGATATACAGGAGCATCGAAAGCGGACAACCCTGCCGCACCGAGCGACGCACAGGGAAATAATCACTCAAAAACCCATTTACACAGACCCGACTACAACATTGAGTGTACAACATACGCACCCAACGAACAAACAAGGGCGGAAATCCCAGCCTCCCCAACACGCGAAACACAAAATCGAGCGACACACGGTCGAAAACCTTCGACCAATCCAGACAAAGCATCGCTGCCGACAAGCGAGCGTCGGACACGTACAAGAGCACATCTCGAAACAATGCATTGCAATGCAACAAGGAACGACCCGGAACACCACAAAACTGCTCCACAGAGACAACAGACGCAACAACACTGCGACACCGACCAGCCAAGACCTTAGACAGGATCTTGTAGTCGACATTCAACAAGGTAATGGGCCGCCAGTTTGAGAATAACCGTAGATCGCCCGACTTCGGGAGAAGCCGCACAATCCCAACGCACTGAGACATAGGCAGAACGCACTCCCGAAGACAAGACTGGACCACCTCCAGCAGAACATCCCCCAACACATCCCAAAAGGCGACATAGAACTCAATAGGAAGACCATCCGAACCCGGCACCTTCCCGGAACGAAACGACCGCACCACCACAAGCAGCTCCGCCAAGGAGACCTCTTTCACCAGACCAGCACACTCCGCAACCGACAACCCAGGAAGGCACCGACCCAAGAAATCCTCCGCAAGTGCGGCGTCCCCAGCCACCTCTGCATACAGCGCAGCCAACTCCTGCCGAACATAGTGCAACACCCCACCAGTGTCCGAAACAACCGTCCCATCTGGCCGTTGCAAGGCCGTAAAAAGAACAGAGTCCCGCGCGGCCCGTACCTTACTTAAAAGAAATGGAGAAATCCGTTCCCCGTCGACCCTCTCACTTACACGAGCCCTCACACGCACACCCTCCGCCCATTCACTCCGCAACCCGCATATACGCGCCTTGCAGTCCACAATCTTATCAAAACAATCAACACCAGCATCGTACCGTACATACAACCTCGACAGCTGCGCCTGCAACAACCGCAGCAACCCAAAGCGCCCAGCAGCCTCGCGCTTAGCAACCACGCGAAAAAACAAACGACACTGCTCTTTACACCACTCCAAGACAGAGAGAAACTCACAACGCCGGGCTCGAATCCCGACCCACCAACACCGAAACTGACGACAAACACGCGGAGAACGCAACAACCCACAGTTTAGCTTCCACCACCCCGCACCGACCCGCACCTGACTGGGTACCCCAACCCGGACCACCACCAAACTGTGGTCGGAGAATGCAACCGGGACAGTGCGAAAATCATACACCGTACATTCCCCACCATTGACATACACCCTATCGATGCGCGAACGCACCCCACGTGCAGCAAAAGTAAACGACAACCCTCCACCAAAGAGCACGGCAGCGTCCCGGAAACCACATGAACGCACCACCTCCAGCAGCGCACCCGAGACATTCTGCGGACGGGCGCTACAACAATCCCGCGCACTCGTCACACAATTGAAGTCCCCTCCAAAAATCATGCCCCGCGTATCATGGCGCAAGAAAGGAAGAAGCCCCACCCGAAAAAACTCCTCCCTCTCCCGACGACGCGCTGCACCCGAGGGGGCGTACACCGTCAAAAACGGAATCACGACCCCCAAAAACTCCACCCGCACAAACAACACCCGCCCATCCTCGTCCAACTCCGTGTGAAGCACGGAGAAGGAGGCTTTACGAGAGAATAACATAAGGGTCCCCCCGAAAGGCGTCCTCGGCGAGTTGAGCACCACATGATAATGCACGCTTAGACACTGCAACACAGACACATCATGCACATTATGCTCCTGTATGAGAGCCACATCCACACGTTGCTCCTGCAAAACATCCAACAGGCCCAACTGGACCCCAAGAGCATTCAAACCCCGAACATTCAAGGACGCACAAACTACAGAGGGCGCCATCGGAACAACCTCAGGACACCCCCAACCCGTCGCGACACACAGGCCGCACTTCATCCTGGACCCCAGGGCGATCACAATGAACACCGTCAGTCGCCGTACCCAGCCCCACGGACGAGCCCTCTGCCGGATCCGCAGAGCCCCCACCAACCGGAACAAGGGCCGAAGACCCCCGACAGGTACTCTTAGACAACACGACCACCAGGTCCCGGTCACCGCAATGAGCCACCCACCCAGAGGTGCCACCATCAGGAGGCGCAGCTGCCGTCACTGGAGGCACCACAGAAGAAACCTCCTCGATGTCCTCGCCCGCAACCTCCATCGCAACACCGCCCTCCGCCCACAACCGACGAGGCGATGTATCCTGAACCGAACGACGGCGCTTCACATGAGGCTGCTGATCGTCGGTACAACGACCCCCAGCAAGGGGTGCTCCAGAAGAACCCGACGCGGGCGGGCCCAAAGCCGAAGCAGCACGGGCACACACAGCAGCAACCTCCACAGCATGGGGCCACAGCTTACCACCACGCCCGGAGACCGGAGCAGAAGGAGCAGGTCCAGAAAGCGGGAGAGCACACTCCAGCTCACAGGGGGCATCCACCACGGACGCCGAGGCAATCGCAGCTGACGAACCACTGGATAAGGCGACCTTCGTAGACGACGAGGGAGTCGACGCAGAGTCAGAGGGCAGGGAGGAGGACACACACCCCACCACCCCAGCATCCCCGGGCAGCAGACAATCGTCAGCAGGGGAAGCAGGCACCACACTAACAGCAGCAGCCGAGGACCGCACAGAAGCCTCCGGCCGTGGATGCACCTCCGCCACCACCGAACGAGGAACCCCCGAGGTAGGAGCTACCGTTCCCACAGAGCACACTGGGGAAGCAGACGTACTATGTCCCGACCAAACAGGGACCGAGGGAGCACTCGCTGAACCCGCCGCAGGAACCACCCCAGGCACCTCGCCAGGGCGAGAAAGCGATGAGGAAGCCCCCCGCGTCTCCAAAGGGGGGAAGTCACCCACCAAGAAAACGGAGGGAGCCTCAGCCCGAGGAGCATCACAGCTCGCTGCCACATGGCCCTCAGCACCACACCGGAAACAAGTACGAGTCTGTCCCTGATAGAATACTCTGAGCGAGAGCCCACGATACAGAAGACGAGATGGTACCGGTGACGTAATCTTCATACCTAGCGTACGAATGCCCGTACGCAGCCCGCTCAGCCGACCTGTACGCAGATGGTTGAAACGATGAAACTGCACCTCTCCATATTTTCCAAACACAACCCGCAGCTCATCCTCAGAGAACGTCACCGGTACACCATGCACACTCACGTACTGCACGGCCCCCCAGGGATCCGAAACGGCCACAGACACAGCCGCGTCGGTGACTGGAACAGAGTGGCCGGCCCAACGCGCCACAAACTCCTTGTACAGCGAGCTCCTGCAGAAGGTCATCGCCACTCGCGTAGGGGAAAGCTTTTCCAGCCCTATCAAATCCTGGACATCCGCTTGAAGCACATCGACGACAGCAACTTCTACAATCGCCCAGTCCACATCCCCTGAGAAGTCAAGGCACGCCGTGTCCACCCGCCGTACGCGGGACACACCACCAACCACCATACCACCAGCCGGGCCCTCCGGCCAGTGGGCGCACCACACCACAATCCACACCCGCCCCCACTCAGCACCAGGCGACAACTGGCAGGTCAAACGAGCACGTCCTGGCCCTCTGGCGGCCAGTGAGCGAATCCCTGTTCACTGAAATTGAAGAAAAACATTGAAAGAAACTAACGTTGTGTTTGTGGTCGGCGGATGTTATAACGACAGGCTACCCACAGTAATAAACTATAGAATGATACATCAAACTACAATGTATACTTAACATATGCATGTTGGAACACTTAGGCCTTCCGGTTTCACGTCTGCTAGTCTCTGACGTTCACTATTGTGGACGATTAATTGCGGGACGTGACTATCTTCGTAGACGCATAATTAAACAGTAACTAATGATGTATGCCCACGTGATCTTGATGTAATGGCTGTCGCTTGCAGAGGCGAGTGCACTTATGCCGGAGTCGTCTGCTGGTAGAACACCTCCCTCATGCCCCAACGCCCGATCACGCATGCGCAGAGACGCTCATAGCGATCCCGTATTTAAACCAATTCAGTTTACTATTAATTATGTGGGGGAATAAAGGACTGGTGACAAGTGCTTATGTCACTAATAAATGTATTAAAGTGCAATATATTTTTGCACAATGCAAATCAACTTATTAAGACTGCATTAAGAATATTATATAAATTACTTTATACTATAATATTTTCCACTGTAGTA
The DNA here is from genome assembly GCF_040958095.1 of Procambarus clarkii. Lineage (NCBI taxonomy): Eukaryota > Metazoa > Arthropoda > Malacostraca > Decapoda > Cambaridae > Procambarus > Procambarus clarkii. Next base: position 16,779,335 of record NC_091217.1, on the reverse strand, counting down.
ATTAATTCACCTAAATGAACGAATTCATTAAGCAACAATATGCTGTGTAAATAATCAACTGAATAAACGATTATCCTTAGTAAGGGAACGTAATTAACTAAACTCTATTTAGATGTAACTAAATGTGGAGAGATTCATGTTTTAGCCTGTCGTTCCTGACGTCGTCAATCTGACTAGGAAGAATTTGGCAAATATACTGCTTCGTAATAGAAACATTAATTGAATTAATTCTACATATTAGTAGTGTTAGTAATTACTTTGGGTTGATAAAATAATGATGTATTATAATACAATAATGATATATGATTCATTGATATATGATATATGATTCGAATATGAGCATTGATTCTCAATGCTCATATTCGTCGAGCGCTTACACACTGCTCCGAATGGAGCAACGTGAGTAGAGAGTTTGAAAGAATAACTCAGGTATTGGCGAACAATGGATACAGCAACACAGAAATAAACGCTGCTATAAGAAGACACCTGGACCGATGGTATAATCCTGAACCAAGAACAGAAACCACAGCAACTCCAATAAAATTATATTACAAATCAACTATGAACAGTCTACATAAAAAAAGAAGAAAGAATAATGAAAGAAATAATCCTTAAAGGAGTAAAAAGCATTACTCCTAACCAAAACATAGACCTGATCATATTCTACAAAACAAAGAAGACACTTCCGACCTTCTTATTAAAAACAGCCCGAAGCCGACGGAGAACCTTTTACAGCAGTCAAGCGTTTTATACATGTACACTTGCCCCCACGAAGGATATAACCTTCAATCTAAGTACATAGGTATGACGTCGACCAAGCTGATGAGGCGTTTGACCTGTCATCTTCAATCCAAAGCCCCCAGGAATCACATGAGACAAGCCCATGACATCATCCTAACAAGAGAAATGCTGAATAAAAATACTTGCATAATAGACAAAACCCAAGATGTAAGAAGATTACAAATTCTTGAAGCAATCCACATAAAAATAGAACAATCTACCAGGAACACCCAAATTACGTAACTATTTACTCTACTCACCATGAGAGTATGAACAAGAACGGAACATAATGATGCCAACACAAAAGACACGGCTCAACATAATAAGCCTTATTGTCAACATAATAACACCTAAATTAATGTTCTCCCCTTGCGTTATTCTACTTGTTTTCACCTGACCCCGTACTGGTATAAATGTAACGCGATTTGTAATTCCTTATCACAAGAGAATAAACTATGCGGGTTCGAAACGTTGTGGAATTTTATAATAAGTGTAATATATTCTAAAGTTATTCACTTCTATTTCTTCACCTTGAAAACCAACATGACTTATGGTGAACTCCTTTTCCAGCTGAACCCTGATGCAAGAGCACTAATAAGAGGGATAAAAGCCCTAAGCCAGAAAATAGTTAACACGGAATATGCTGTCATATTCAATGGGACATGTTTAAAAGAAAATCTGCTGCCACTGCTATATTTTTATTGCCGTTATTGACTATTGACTGAAGAACTCTGTAGGGTAAGGCAGGTCCTAGTCAATAACGGCTTCTCCAATGGTTTCGTCGAAGACATCATAAGAAGGAAAGTGAAAAGCCATGCAACCTCTGAAGAGACAACTAACACAACACCTATACCCCCTATTAGACTATTTTACAGGAACTTCTTTTCCACAGCTCATAAAACGGAGGAAAGGGTCCTGAAAGATATTGTTAATAGAAACGTTATCCCTACAGACAAAAATCAGAGGATACAACTGACGATTTACTATAAAACCAGAAAAACGGCCAGCCTACTCATGAGAAACTCTCCAGACACAAAACAGAACGCTTTAAAAGAGACTAACGTCGTCTATGCCTTCAAATGCCCTCTTGGGGACTGTAAGCTCCAAAAAACCCAGTATATAGGCAAGACAACAACATCTCTTCCTAGGCGTTTAACGATGCATAAGCAACAGGGCTCCATTAAGGAACATATAATCTCTTCCCATAACCAAACCATCGCCAGAGAAATCCTAGTAAACAACACAGAAATCATCGATAGATACAGCGATAGCAGGCGGCTTGACGTTTGCGAGGCACTACACATCAAGAAGTCAACACCAGCAATCAACAGCCAATTATTGCACAACTATATTCTACCCACCTCAAGACTCCGCTCCAATATAGAAGCATCAAGAAATATGGACCAATAGGCTTTCTACAAACACTTCTATTCAATATCCATTGTTTCGTGTTCTGTCTTGTGTTGATGAAATTAATATCCTATTAATACCACTTCTTGTTCTGTCTTGTGTTGATGAACTTCTTGTTCTGTCTTGTGTTGATGAAATTAATACCCTATTAATGCCACATCTTGTTCTGTCTTGTGTTAATGCCACAACACCCCTTCCACCTCACTCAAATGTAGATATAAAATCGGAGATGCGTAAGTTCTATTCAGTTGTGTATTTGTGAACTAAAGTCTTTGAAAATGTAATAAGTTTTACGAAACGCGCTAGTGTCACGTCAGACTAGAAATAAAAATGAATTTTGGAGAATTAATTTTTGATTTACCTCCAACAGTGAAAAGAAATGTACGAAAGATTGAGAAAATTCGCGTTAGAATTATTAATCTTACTTTTTCGGTCATATTTAATAATATATATATATATATAAGAGGGATAAAATAATATATATATATATATATATATATATATATATATATATATATATATATATATATATATATATATATATATATATTTATATATATATATATATATATATATATATATATATATATATATATATATATATATATATATATATATATATATATTTATATATATATATATATATATATATATATATATATATATATATATATATATATATATATATATATATATATATATATATATTAGTATATTTTCGTAGCAGTCTTTCCTGTAGACATATATTATTAAATATGACCGAAAAAGTAAGATTAATAATTCTAACACGAATTTTCTCAATCTTTCGTACATTACGCTTCACTGTTGGAGGTAAATCAAAAATCAATTCTCCAAAATTCATTTTTATTTCTAGTCTAGACTAGAAATAAAAATGAATTTTGGCAGAATTGATTTTTGATTTACCTCCAAAAGTGAAGCGTAATGTACGAAAGATTGAGAAAATTCGTGTTAGAATTATTAATCTTACTTTTTCGGTCATATATATATATATATATATATATATATATATATATATATATATATATATATATATATATATATATATATATATATATATATATATATATATATATATATTATATATATATATATTTATATATATATATATATATATATATATATATATATATATATATATTATATATATATATATATATATATATATATATATATATATATTATATATATATATATATATATATATATATATATATATATATATATATATATATATATATATATATATATATATATATATATATATATATATTGAATAGAAGTGTTTGTAGAAAGCCTATTGGTCCATATTTCTTGATGCTTCTATATTGGAGCGGAGTCTTGAGGTGGGTAGAATATAGTTGTGCATTAATTGGCTGTTGATTGCTGGTTTTGACTTCTTGATGTGTAGTGCCTCGCAAACGTCAAGCCGCCTGCTATCGCTGTATCTATCGATGATTTCTGTGTTGTTTACTAGGATTTCTCTGGCGATGGTTTGGTTGTGGGAAGAGATTATATGTTCCTTAATGGAGCCCTGTTGCTTATGCAACAGGGCTCCATTAAGGAGCCCTAAGAAGGTAGGGTTAGGTAGGGTTGGTTAGGTTCGGTCATATATTTACGTTAATTTTAACTCCAATAAAATAAAATTGACCTCATACATAATGAAATGGGTAGCTTTATCATTTCATAAGAAAAAAAATTAGAGAAAATATATTAATTCAGGAAAACTTGGCTTATTAGGCAAATCGGGCCTTGCATAGTAAGAGGTTTTTGGATTTCTAGTTTGAAAAAGCCAAGCGTACGTTTTATAATCACGTCCCCAAGGCGAAACCAGAAATTATTAACTCATTGGTGGTACCTTATACGAGTGGACTTGAAAAATTGTCTCCGATTTTTAAGAAACTTAATATAAATTTGGTGTTCACTAATAGTACGATCAAATCCAATTTAATAAAAAATTCCCCTGATGCATCAGGTTGTGTGTATTCGATTCCCTGCAATGATTGTGATTTTGTGTACCTTGGATAAACAGGAAAAACCTTACAATTGCGGTTATCACAACATGCTTATAGTATTAGAACTGCCCAAATGTCTAATGCCTTGTATTTGCACACGAGTTTATGCGATCACAATATTAACTGGAATGGGACGAAAAGCATTACCAATTGTGGTGATTTCGTGGAACGGAATTTGATTGAGTCTGCTTTAATCAGTGTCCAAATCTTCTTAATGTTAGTACTGGTATGTACAAACTTGATCCATTTTTAAGTTATAATATTGCACAACAGTTTAAGAAAAAACTCTGATCGAGAGCCTTACAATATCTCATTACAATTTTACATTCATATATTGTGTGTTCATGAGGCTTTTCTTTAATCTTTCCTCCGTATTCTCTGACCGCTTAATCCTCTTTAACTTTTCCAATCTAAGCTATACATGTTTCTGGTGAATTCTTTCCCTAGAGATGGGTTGGTCAGGTTCCAGGTGTCGGCCTGTATCCTCCTTCCTTCTCCCTTCTCCTCTAGTCAGTCAGTCTTTTGTTGACAAAGGCTTTAACAGACCGAAACGTTCACTTTCTTTCATATTTCTCTGTGGATTTTCCGCATAAAATGATCAGTGTTTTGTGATCGTCAATTGCATATATATATATATATATATATATATATATATATATATATATATATATATATATATATATATATATATATATATATATATATATATATATATATATATATATATATATATATATATATATATATATATATATATATATATATATATATATATATATATATATATATATTGGACATTGTCTTCTGTGTTGGCATCGATATGTTCTTGTCTTGTCCTTACTATATATATATATATATATATATATATATATATATATATATATATATATATATATATATATATATATATATATATATATATATATATATATATATATATATATATATATATAGTAAGGACAAGACAAGAACATATATATATATATATATATATATATATATATATATATATATATATATATATATATATATATATATATATATATATGTTCTTGTCTTGTCCTTACTATATATATATATATTACTATATATATATATATATATATATATATATATATATATATATATATATATATATATATATATATATAGTAAGGACAAGACAAGAACATATCGATGCCAACACAGAAGACAATGTCCAATATATATATATATATATATATATATATATATATATATATATATATATATATATATATATATATATATATATATATATATATATATATATATATATATATATATATATGCAATTGACGATCACAAAACACTGATCATTTTATGCGGAAAATCCACAGAGAAATATGAAAGAAAGTGAACGTTTCGGTCTGTTAAAGCCTTTGTCAACAAAAGACTGACTGACTAGAGGAGAAGGGAGAAGGAGGAGGATACAGGCCGACACCTGGAACCTGACCAACCCATCTCTAGGGAAAGAATTCACCAGAAACATGTATAGCTTAGATTGGAAAAGTTAAAGAGGATTAAGCGGTCAGAGAATACGGAGGAAAGATTAAAGAAAAGCCTCATGAACACACAATATATGAATGTAAAATTGTAATGAGATATTGTAAGGCTCTCGATCAGAGTTTTTTCTTAAACTGTTGTGCAATATTATAACTTAAAAATTGAATTAAAAATTGAAGCGAATTGGCCTGGTGAAAACCCAGGGGCCAACTCGCTGCAGTCAGAAAAAGCAAAATTGCAGCGAGTTGGCCCGGTTTACACTACAACATATTTTATTACATACATTTACTACATACATTTATTACATACATTTACTACATACATATATTACTACATATATATTACATATATATATATATATATATATATATATATATATATATATATATATATATATATATATATATATATATATATATATATATATATATATATATATATATATATATTCAAAGACTTTAGTTTACAAATACACAACTGAATAGAACTTACGCATCTCCGATTTTATATCTACATTTGAGTGAGGTGGATGGGGTGAGGTGGCATTAATAGGGTATTAATTTCATCAACACAAGACAGAACAAGAGGTGGTATTAATTTCATCAACACAAGACAGAACACGAAACAATGGGTATTGAATAGAAGTGTTTGTTGAAAGCCTATTGGTCCATATTTCTTGATGCTTCTATATTGACTTGGCTTATTAGGCAAGTCTCTTTCTAGGCGTTTAACGATGCATAAGCAACAGGGCTCCATTAAGGAACATATAATCTCTTCCCACAACCAAACCATCGCCAGAGAAATCCTAGTAAACAACACAGAAATCATCGATAGATACAGCGATAGCAGGCGGCTTGACGTTTGCGAGGCACTACACATCAAGAAGTCAACACCAGCAATCAACAGCCAATTAATGCACAACTATATTCTACCCACCTCAAGACTCCGCTCCAATATAGAAGCATCAAGAAATATGGACCAATAGGCTTTCTACAAACACTTCTATTCAATACCCATTGTTTCGTGTTCTGTCTTGTGTTGATGAAATTAATACCCTATTAATACCACCTCTTGTTCTGTCTTGTGTTGATGAAATTAATACCCTATTAATGCCACCTCACCCCATCCACCTCACTCAAATGTAGATATAAAATCGGAGATGCGTAAGTTCTATTCAGTTGTGTATTTGTAAACTAAAGTCTTTGAATATATATATATATATATATATATATATATATATATATATATATATATATATATATATGTCATACCTAGTAGCCAGAACGCACTTCTCAGCCTACTATGCAAAGCCCGATTTGCCTAATAAGCCAAGTTTTCATGAATTGTTTCTCGGCAACCTAACCTACCTAACCGAACCTAACTTTTTCGGCTACCTAACCTAACCTATAAAGATAGGTTAGGTTAGGTTAGGTAGGGTTGGTTAGGTTCGGTCATATATCTACGTTAATTTTAACTCCAATGAAAAAAATTGACCTCATACATAATGAAATAGGTAGCTTTATCATTGTGGGAACCGACCTGTGAGATTTATATTTATTTAATTTATATGAATTTATATTTACGTTAATTTATATACTTTGATAGCAATTTGTATAATGATAAGTGGACTGTATTTCTGCAATAATCTCTTAATCTCACAAATCGATCCTCTACACATTAGGGGGTTTATTAGTTTATATATATGCAGCCAATCAAACTACAGAATTAACTACATATTATTAAACATTGAAGAGGTTCCTTATCTTATAGTACAGCAGGCTAGTCCACCAGGTATAACTAGGGTGTAGACACCAAATTATCCTCTTTGAGGTAGCTTCCATATCACCCAGTAACTGGTGCACAAATCTTGCTTCCTCGTCTTGACCTGTCAAAAGTGCGCTAGCTGTGAAGCCAGAATCCTATATATGACAAGTATTTCAGAGAAAACTGTACATGGAACATGAAGACCTGGCTTAATTACCTTTAGTATGAGGCGATTTCGCGTTCTAACCGGCCCACCCTATATCCTGACATTAATGGCCATAAATGAATGATAAACGGGTTTCGGATAGACACTTAACTTGATATGTAGACAGCGTGTTGAAAAATGGTACACCTTTGGTTTCCATAACACTACGTCCAAGTAAATTTAACAGGAGCCGTATTTGCTCCCGTGTGCCTCTGGTCTCGTATACACAATGGCTGTTTAACACTCCATACTATTGACGTTACTGGCCGACATTGTCCAGAATGATAGGAGCCGAATTTGCTCCAAACGTCTCGGAGGTGACACAACAATGGCTGCCCTCCTTCCCCACTGACGCCTGGCCTACTTTGTCCAGATTTCAGAAAGTGATAGAAGGGTCACATTTACTCTACTTTAATATTGATAATTAAGTTAATTTATATAAGATGTTTTTATGATGGTAAAGTCCAAAGACTAATGTATTTAAGAATAATTCCCAGCAGAATAGCTGGTGAATTATAATAGTATGTGGTGATGATATCCCGTTTTCTATAGACGGTAATTCCACTACAAGTTACGTTTTCTATGGGTAACTTGTGGGTAATACAGCTATTATCTGTATGATTATTAAATGCTGTCGGATTTTCCGACATAATTCCCCAGGGGGCTGCTCACGGGTCGAAGTCCTCTTTAGAACAGACGAACACCGATACTCCTCCTTCGAATTATTACATTAATTTGATGTTAGTAGTTAGTAATCACACATTTGTGTGTCTGTTCGTACAGGACGGATGTCCCGTACTAGAGTTGCAGGGGTTAGAAGTCTAATGCGATTTCATTTCCCTGTCAACTCTTGAAAGGCTAATATTCAAGCCTAATTACATATTATTTAACCCAGAAGACTGGATGTGATCAAGTACTACAGTCAAGTATGATTCAGGGACTGCAGTGAGATCAGTGACATCAGATATAACTTGAAGTTTGTTCAGGTAACTGGTCACTGATATATAAACACTGAGGCCCATGGAATACATCTTGATTAAATAATAAATGTATCAAATCAGTCATCAGATTTACTGGGGTTTATTTTAATTAATTGATTCAGAGGATTGAATAGCTCATTATTAAAGTAAAGTATGGTTCTGAGACTGCAGTGGGTTCAGTGACATTGGTCGCAGTGACTTGTAGCTGTTTTAGGCTACTGTTCACTGATTTGCCACTGAAGCCTCATGAACTCATCTTCAGCTTTAAATGATGATACTAACATCAACCTCTGTTGGTATAGTCAGCTGTAATCTCCTTAGTATAATGCTACTGGAGAAATATAATCAGCTGACAAATTTAGATTTTTACTGGTATTGTTTATCTGCAGGCATAGGTCTCCTCAGGCTTGATACTGGGCCTGAGAGTAATTTACCTCCTGCAGAGTTTAACATGGTTATACCCTGATATTTAGTAGGGCTACCGATGAATTGATGGTAGTAGTCTGTCCCCACAAGGACAGCCATTTGGCATTTGATTTGCTCAAATTTACCTGCAGCTGCTTGATAATAGCTTTCCAGGTCAGCATAATCAACTGTTGATTGTTGTGACAAATCTTCACATTTCTTGATCTGTCTTGTTAAGTGGCCTTTAAGACCTGCAAGGGTTCTTTTCATTCTCCCTGCATTATCCATACTGGCTAGTTGGTGAAGCCTTGTGGGACTTGTACTTGGGCTGCTCATAATACTGAACAAGCTCTAATGGTAGCCTAGGGTAAAATGCACTCACTAGGCAATAATCCTACCTCTACTAGAGGTTAGCACTTAAAATTAATACACATTATATATATACAATCATACACACTAATGATTTGAGTGATAAACCAGTGTCACTGGAAGTACCTTTAGGTTAGCTCTTCTATATCACCCTAGGATGGTAGAGACACTAATTAATCACTCAAAGGTGTAATGATCATAAGTAAATTATTATATATACAACTCAATTCGAGTTGATAAAAATTACACCCAAAATAGGGTCTGGACCATTCATTAATGGTGTTAGGTTGTTCAATATAGTACAACTGACTATTGTAATAATGGGACTAGGATGAACGATAATAGTTCAACTAGTCAATGGTTAATATCCTACCCTGTTGTGGGTTGGCAATTAGTAAATATTATACTGTGATCACTAGTGCAATTTATATTAAATAATTCTCTATTTTGGAGAAATAATATACACAATTATTGATAATAGCCTCTTAATTAGCCTCTATGAAACTTCTAATATTATCTAGAAGTATTAAATATTATTAGTGACCTCGCGAAATAAAGTCCACAAAATTCGTAGATAATCTCTCGCGAAATGTAACACCACGAAATCCGTGAACAATCTCGCGACACAGTCACTAATTAGGCTGGCTTCAATATTAGCGCTGTCATTTCACGAAATAACACGCCACCAAATTTCTGTGGGTGTGCATGAAACCGCTGACTAAGGCTGATCTGAACTGAGCGGGGTTCGTGAGCTCCCACGAGGCGCTGTCTTTGACTGGCTGGCCTTTGTTTAAATAACACTGCACTAGTATATTTAATGAATCCACTGGTTAACTGGTTCATCCGGTACTAAGATGACCAAATGTGGGTTCATAGGACCAAATATTCCGGTTCCGAAGGTCCAAATAATCCGTCATCCGGTTCGAAGATGACCAAATATTCTGGGTACCGACCTGTGAGATTTATATTTATTTAATTTATATGAATTTATATTTACGTTAATTTATATACTTTGATAGCAATTTGTATAATGATAAGTGGACTGTATTTCTGCAATAATCTCTTAATCTCACAAATCGATCCTCTACACATTAGGGGGGTTTATTAGTTTATATATATGCAGCCAATCAAACTACAGAATTAACTACATATTATTAAACATTGAAGAGGTTCCTTATCTTATAGTACAGCAGGCTAGTCCACCAGGTATAACTAGGGTGTAGACACCAAATTATCCTCTTTGAGGTAGCTTCCATATCACCCAGTAACTGGTGCACAAATCTTGCTTCCTCGTCTTGACCTGTCAAAAGTGCGCTAGCTGTGAAGCCAGAATCCTATATATGACAAGTATTTCAGAGAAAACTGTACATGGAACATGAAGACCTGGCTTAATTACCTTTAGTATGAGGCGATTTCGCGTTCTAACCGGCCCACCCTATATCCTGACATTAATGGCCATAAATGAATGATAAACGGGTTTCGGATAGACACTTAACTTGATATGTAGACAGCGTGTTGAAAAATGGTACACCTTTGGTTTCCATAACACTACGTCCAAGTAAATTTAACAGGAGCCGTATTTGCTCCCGTGTGCCTCTGGTCTCGTATACACAATGGCTGTTTAACACTCCATACTATTGACGTTACTGGCCGACATTGTCCAGAATGATAGGAGCCGAATTTGCTCCACACGTCTCGGAGGTGACACAACAATGGCTGCCCTCCTTCCCCACTGACGCCTGGCCTACTTTGTCCAGATTTCAGAAAGTGATAGAAGGGTCACATTTACTCTACTTTAATTTTGATAATTAAGTTAATTTATATAAGATGTTTTTATGATGGTAAAGTCCAAAGACTAATGTATTTAAGAATAATTCCCAGCAGAATAGCTGGTGAATTATAATAGTATGTGGTGATGATATCCCGTTTTCTATAGACGGTAATTCCACTACAAGTTACGTTTTCTATGGGTAACTTGTGGGTAATACAGCTATTATCTGTATGATTATTAAATGCTGTCGGATTTTCCGACAATCATTTCATAAGAAAAAATTAGAGATAATATATTAATTCAGGAAAACTTGGCTTATTAGAGAAATCGGGCCTTGCATAGTAGGCCGATATATATATATATATATATATATATATATATATATATATATATATATATATATATATATATATATATATATATATATATATATATATATATATATATATTGTCACGTGGGGGTGGGCGGTCCGGGGCTCTGCTAACACTTAACTGCTAGGGGCTCAAAGGGCCCAAATACTCAGCCCCTCCGACTCCCTGGATTCACCGGAGTCTCCTTGGTCACACAAGATAGGACCAACGATGCCCACCTCCGCAGGTCTTTGCTTCCACCACAAAGGGGTGCCACTGATTCACCCCGGAAGCCCTTCAGTCAACCACGGGGAAACTGCTGTTAACAGTTCCGGCCTAGACCCGTGGGGGAGTGAAGGAAGACTCAGGCTTACCTATAAACATAACCTCCCTGAGTCTTGCCTGCCAGACAAAAAAAGGTTGCAGGAACTCCTTTCCCGCCTGTCTTCTCTATCTTCCTCTTAGCAAGGTCGCCAGCTGGGTTATTATATCTGCACCCCAGCAATGCAGTTCAGTGGGTGTATCATATATCGTTTGTAGCCAGAAATGTATGCTCATAGAGAAATATCACAAATGGAGGCACACTCAAACACAGTAATAAAATGTGTGGATTTACTGATGCAAATTACATGAACACACACACACAATCACAAGTAATACATGAATATGGAATATGGATAATGAGTCTGGAGATCGTCAGCCTCTTCTTCCACGACCTCCAACACTCCTTCAAATGGGCAGGAAGACAGGAGTCTCACACTCTCACAGGAGGGCCTCTTCACCACGTCGGCACCTCTTCTTCACTGTCCTGCCATCCATACACACTGTCCTCTCTGACAGTCCTGGACACAAGCTGCTTTGCAGCCTATTCTACTATTAAAGTAATAAATTCTTGCTGCCACATACACGAGTAAATATTGTGGCCTAACTAGCCTACTCATACAAGGGGTAATGGGAGGGAAAAATGATCTACCTTACACTCCTGGCTCACGACGCCTGTCCCTCGATGGTGTGAGGTTCCCACGCTTCCTTGGGTCGATCCTCGACGATCCAGGGCGTTCCACAGGTCCTCAGGTGACGTGAAGCCTTCGCGTCGTCGCCGTTCCAATCCCTGAGATTCAGCTGCCCCAATCCTGGTTCATCGACGGGCGCTGAGCTAATCACTATTTTTCCCCACACTCGCCTCTCCCACAGGGCGTCGCTCCTTGTCCTAGGCACGGTGTCGTCCTTCCAAGATTCTCAGTGGATGTGACCCCAGTCACAGCTAGCTTGCTCGCCCACCTTCCAGACCTCAACGTCCAGCCAGCGGCGCCGCCCAGCGTCGTCGCCGACTATTTTCCAAGGTTGGGCACTTCTCTGCTCACTGAACTTGGTTCCTCTTTTGCTTCCCAGAAGCGCAAGGTCTCCAATAACTGGGATGACTGCGACAGCCAGCTCAATCCACTGAACAAGGCTTGCAGAGCCTCCAATCCCTGAGAGCCGACCGAGGCGCGTCCTGTCGCTTCCACGGTCAGTACAACTCTGACGTTGGCGCCGCCCGGGGCACTCGGTGACGTCATGGCGGGCCCTGATTTGTCGCCCGCGACCTACGTCGACCAATCCGCGATCGGCTTGTCTCCCTTCCAAAAGGTCATATCTGCCGCAGGGGATACTGTTTCATTTTATAACAGGGCGCCAATTTTCCTTTATTTACAACTTATAATATAACCTCCTTCCATTAAATGGCAGCCGGTCTGGTCGCCACATATATCACTAGACTCCCTGAACCTCAGAGAGTCAGTAGGGAGAGCTGATATGACTCTTAAAGCCGGCAAACGAAAGAAATAGGAGAGGGCACCGTAACATACCCCTCCCCTTAAAATAAGAGTCATATCGGAAGAGCAGCACTCAAGAGGGCAATCTATACTCTTGCTCCCTCCGTTCCTGAAGTGTCACTCCTCCAGTTGGTGACGTGGCTCGTACCACCTTGCCAGTCACTTGCCTCATTGTATCTCCACCTCGCATAGTACCGGGTGTGATGGGTGTTCCCTGAACACCTACAAGAAATCCTCTCTCCGTGGCTACGAGTGTACTCCCACGGCTCGTTACCACTGTAAGATTCAGTGCATGCAGCGCCTCCACCGCGTCGTGCACTCCGAGATAGTCTTGCATTTCCACTGCGTCCTACAGGTACTCCATGTTTCCTCTCATGATCTCCTCTTCGCCAACCTTCTCTCTTCTCGGTTCCTCTTCTCCCGTAGGTGCGTTGTCTCCTCACAGTGGCACTTGTAACCTGTACTCCATCCAGCAGCTTCCTCTCTTCCACACTAGGCCTTTGCGATGGCCCAATGCCCCTCTGGTTAGGCTGGCGCCTACCCTGGGTGTACCTATTCCCTGCTTTCTTCGTATTGCCTTTCCTATACCACTCGCTCCTTCGTTCCCGACGAACATCTTCACTCCTCCAGGAGATTCTCTTCCCTGCAGACGTCTTCTTCGGTTCGTGGTTGGGCTCTTCCACCTCCCTGTGGCTCACCTCACTACGGTGGTTCGTCTTGCACCTACCACTATTCATCTGGCCGGCATAGGGTGCCTTGCGTCGTGGCTCCTCCACTCTGCCCCTCACCGCCGTTCGCTCATCCACTGAGCTTACTTTATTCACGTTTCGGTATGGAGGGAGTGCGGTCTGCAGCCTCTTCACCGCCCCAGGCGTTTGTACAGCTGCTCCTCGCCACTCCTCCACACGCATCATCAGGCTTAGTCGGAGGTCTTCGTCGGGGTTTTCCACTACCTCCGACGACCTCTCTGCCCTCTCGCCCACGTTGTCGTCGTCTCTGGCGACGTTTTCCCTGGCGAAGTCGGCTTCCTCACGACCATCTGGAACGACCGATACCTCACCTGGCAGGGTTGTACTGCTGCTTGCAACATAGGCACTCCTGGCCCAATCGGGTTGTATCCTGCCTCCTCCGAGGTCATTACCCAGCACCATCTGTACATGCTCTAGGGGTAACTTAGGGGCTACAGCTACTATAGCTTTCTCGACTCCGCAGTCGGCAATCAGCTGTACTTCGTGAAGTGGCAACCTGTATTCCTCCCCCACACTGCGTATCCTCACCACTCCCACAGGCGAATCATTAAATTCCTTGGGGAGAATACTCCTGGTCACCATACTTATGTCAGCACCCGTATCTCGAAGCACGGCAACCTCCACTGGGTCTGACTTTCCAAACTTCACGTTGGCCCCGAAAACGAAGGGATGTTCACCCAACTTCATTTCCCAACCATTCACGTTGGGTCCACTATAATATGGGGTGTGAACAAACACTCTCTCCTCTTCCAACATTAATCCTACATTCCTTTGGTGCTCCTCACACTCGCGGGCATAATGTCCTCTCACACCACAGTTGTAGCATCGGCCACCTCCCCTGGGCGGCCACTCGCCAGTCCCTCTGGCGGTACCACTTGCAGACGTCCCCTGGGTCCTCCTTGGACTCCCTGTCGTCGTGTCCGGGACTGCAGCACTTGCTCCCGAGTTAGGTCCACTGCTCACAGCTTGGGGCTTCCTCCCCGCGTCTCTTGAGCTCTTGAACCACGTTACTTCATCGGGCACACTACTCTTGGGAGAGTCCCCACTCGTCCTCGCTCCTCCTGAACTCCTAAGGTTCCCTCCCGACCTGGGGTAAGGCGAGTGTCTGGGCGGCCCCTCCCTCCTGATATGCAGTGCCTCCTCCAGCATGTCGGCTCGATCCGCTGCAGCCTTCAGGTCCTTAATACCTGCTTCTCTCACCCTTACTCGCAACTCAGGATGGAGCACCGACATGAACTTCTCCATCACTATCAGTCGTTTAACATCATCCACCGACTCCGCTTCCTCCGCCTTCAACCATCGTAGGAATTTCCGTTCCATATCCCTGGCGGTCTCGGCGTAAGTCTTTCCCGACGCTCTTGTACACTCTCTGAACCGCTTCCGGTACATCTCCGGAGTCAGCCGGAATGAGTGGAGAACCGCATTCTTAATCGCGTCATAATTAGTACACTCCTCTAGGTCCAGCATGTTATAGGCTTCCCGGGCCTCTCCAGTCAACCTGCCCTGGACCAGAGCAGCCCAATCATCTTCCGGCCACTCCTTCAGAGTCGCTATCCGTTCAAAGTGTTCGAAGAACGCCTCAGCTTCTTGTGGTTCGAACGTAGGTAAGTCACGTTCCCTTACCTTGAGGTCATCCCGCCGTGCAGGTAGAGAGGGCAGACCACGTTCAACGCGACGCAATTCGACTTCTTTCTTTGCCTTTATCTCCTCCAGTCGCAGTTGTCTCTCTCCTTCTTCTCGCTGCAGCTGCAGCCGTGCTTCTCGCTCACCTCGCTGCAGCTCAGCTGCACGTTCCTCTCGCTGCAGTTCAGCTGCACGTTCCTCTCGCTGCAGCTCAGCTGCACGTTCCTCTCGCTGCAGCTCAGCTGCACGTTCCTCTCGCTGCATTTGCGCTTCTCTTTCCTCTCGTCGCAGCTGGGCTTCCAGTTGCATCTTCATTATTTCCAGTTGCAGGCTCCTCTTACTACAGCTGGACCTTCCACTGCTCCCATGTTCACTGTGAATTCTCTCCACACTGGTAGGCGCTTGGGGTGGCCCTAGTCGGGACGGTTCACCTTGCGACGGCTCTCCTCGGGACGGCTCCTCTTGAGATGGCTCCTCTCCCGTCGCTTCCTCTCGAGCTGTGAGCTGTGCCATGATCTCTATCCTTCGCTCCGCTACCTTAGTCGTCCTCAACCTGATCCCAAAGTGGTTTGCCACTTGTTGGAGCTGGGCCTTGGTGCACTCTTCCAAAATTCCCTCGTCCCTTGCGTCAATAAATTTCTTTACTTTGTCTTCCTCCATCTCTATATCATTGAGCATACACGACAGCACAGACAAGTTAGTAGGCACTAATTTCACCGTTTCAGTCCCTTAGCTGGTTGAGTAACAGTACCACCGAATTCACTGGCCACACTGTATTAGTACCCTGGCAACACTTGTCTTGCAATTTGGTCCACACTGTAGCTTGATCCACGCTTCCTGGCGAAGTTCCCAGTTCTTGGCTACTGGGGTTCGAATCCTGGCAAGGTCGCCAGTTCTCTTGTCACGTGGGGGTGGGCGGTCCGGGGCTCTGCTAACACTTAACTGCTAGGGGCTCAAAGGGCCCAAATACTCAGCCCCTCCGACTCCCTGGATTCACCGGAGTCTCCTTGGTCACACAAGATAGGACCAACGATGCCCACCTCCGCAGGTCTTTGCTTCCACCACAAAGGGGTGCCACTGATTCACCCCGGAAGCCCTTCAGTCAACCACGGGGAAACTGCTGTTAACAGTTCCGGCCTAGACCCGTGGGGGAGTGAAGGAAGACTCAGGCTTACCTATAAACATAACCTCCCTGAGTCTTGCCTGCCAGACAAAAAAAGGTTGCAGGAACTCCTTTCCCGCCTGTCTTCTCTATCTTCCTCTTAGCAAGGTCGCCAGCTGGGTTATTATATCTGCACCCCAGCAATGCAGTTCAGTGGGTGTATCATATATCGTTTGTAGCCAGAAATGTATGCTCATAGAGAAATATCACAAATGGAGGCACACTCAAAAACAGTAATAAAATGTGTGGATTTACTGATGCAAATTACATGAACACACACACACAATCACAAGTAATACATGAATATGGAATATGGATAATGAGTCTGGAGATCGTCAGCCTCTTCTTCCACGACCTCCAACACTCCTTCAAATGGGCAGGAAGACAGGAGTCTCACACTCTCACAGGAGGGCCTCTTCACCACGTCGGCACCTCTTCTTCACTGTCCTGCCATCCATACACACTGTCCTCTCTGACAGTCCTGGACACAAGCTGCTTTGCAGCCTATTCTACTATTAAAGTAATAAATTCTTGCTGCCACATACACGAGTAAATATTGTGGCCTAACTAGCCTACTCATACAAGGGGTAATGGGAGGGAAAAATGATCTACCTTACACTCCTGGCTCACGACGCCTGTCCCTCGATGGTGTGAGGTTCCCACGCTTCCTTGGGTCGATCCTCGACGATCCAGGGCGTTCCACAGGTCCTCAGGTGACGTGAAGCCTTCGCGTCGTCGCCGTTCCAATCCCTGAGATTCAGCTGCCCCAATCCTGGTTCATCGACGGGCGCTGAGCTAATCACTATTTTTCCCCACACTCGCCTCTCCCACAGGGCGTCGCTCCTTGTCCTAGGCACGGTGTCGTCCTTCCAAGATTCTCAGTGGATGTGACCCCAGTCACAGCTAGCTTGCTCGCCCACCTTCCAGACCTCAACGTCCAGCCAGCGGCGCCGCCCAGCGTCGTCGCCGACTATTTTCCAAGGTTGGGCACTTCTCTGCTCACTGAACTTGGTTCCTCTTTTGCTTCCCAGAAGCGCAAGGTCTCCAATAACTGGGATGACTGCGACAGCCAGCTCAATCCACTGAACAAGGCTTGCAGAGCCTCCAATCCCTGAGAGCCGACCGAGGCGCGTCCTGTCGCTTCCACGGTCAGTACAACTCTGACGTTGGCGCCGCCCGGGGCACTCGGTGACGTCATGGCGGGCCCTGATTTGTCGCCCGCGACCTACGTCGACCAATCCGCGATCGGCTTGTCTCCCTTCCAAAAGGTCATATCTGCCGCAGGGGATACTGTTTCATTTTATAACAGGGCGCCAATTTTCCTTTATTTACAACTTATAATATAACCTCCTTCCATTAAATGGCAGCCGGTCTGGTCGCCACATATATCACTAGACTCCCTGAACCTCAGAGAGTCAGTAGGGAGAGCTGATATGACTCTTAAAGCCGGCAAACGAAAGAAATAGGAGAGGGCACCGTAACAATATATATATATATATATATATATATATATATATATATATATATATATATATATTTTTTTTTTTTTTTTTTTTTTTTTTTTTTTTTTTTTTTTTTTTTTTTTAAATCAGAGTACCACCTCTAGCTGGAAGAAGGGGGGACCCATAGCCTCGGAGGAAACCACGCATAACGCATTAGAGGGAATGTTTAGATCCCCTCCAATACAGTTTCTGTGTGCTTTTCTCCTACCACCTAACCACCTATATATATATATATATATATATATATATATATATATATATATATATATATATATATATATATATATATATATATATATATATATATATATATATATATATGTCGTACCTAGTAGCTAGAACGCACTTCTCAGCCTACTATGCAAGGCCCGATTTGCTTAATAAGCCAAGTTTTCATGAATTAATTGTTTTTCGACTACCTAAACTACCTAACCTAACCTAACATAACTTTTTCTGTTACCTAACCTAATCTAACCTAAAAAGATAGGTTAGGTTAGGTAGGGTTGGTTAGGTTCGGTCATATATCTACGGTTATTTTAACTCCAATAAAAAAAAATGACCTCATATATAATGAAATGGGTAGCTGTATCATTGCATAAGAAAAAAATTGAGACCATATAATAATTCAGGAAAACTTGGCTTATTAGGCAAATCGGGCCTTGCATAGTAGGCTGAGAAGTGCGTTCTGGCTACTAGGTACGACATATATATATATATATATATATATATATATATATATATATATATATATATATATATATATATATATAAAACCCCGCTCGTGTGCGAAAAGAACGTGCACGCCGCCTCTGTGATCACCTACTCCCCTTGTTTATACAATGTCTCCCTCTTTCTAAACAAATTACTACATCAAATCTCTCTACCCTAAATAGTAGATGAGGGTTGTAACAATTACAACATACTGACAGACATTGACAAAGCTCACAATTTTAATGAAAAAATTTAATTGAGATAGATATCCAGATAATCTCTAATGCTGTAGGAATAATTCGCTTATTTTAGAAGGGGGCATAAAATGTGGAGGTCGGGGAAGAGACAGACTCCTGGCACCGCCTGATTCTCTTCTCAGTCGAAATATAAAATCAGTTCTAATATATGAGTCACTAGCATGGCGGCTATTTTTCTCGTATCTACTGATAGGTGTTTAGCAACTGCCGGACAGTGGCTCATGACAGGGCAGGCGGGGCCCACACCCGGGCGGTGTCCGAGGACAAGGAAGGAGGGGCCAACACCCTGGCGGTGGCCGAGGACAAGGAAGGCGGGGCCCACACCCGGGCGGTGTCCGAGGACAAGGAAGGAGGGGCCAACACCCGGGCGGTGGCCGAGGACAAGGAAGGCGGGGCCAACACCCGGGCGGTGATCGAGGACAAGGAAGGTGGGGCCAACACCCGGGCGGTGGCCGAGGACAAGGAAGGTGGAGCCAACACCCGGGCGGTGATCGAGGACAAGGAAGGTGGAGCCAACACCCGGGCGGTGATCGAGGACAAGGAAGGAGGGGCCAACACCCGGGCGGTGGCAGAGGACAAGGAAGGCTGGGCCAACACCCGGGCGGTGGCCGAGGACAAGGAAGGTGGAGCCAACACCCGGGCGGTGGCAGAGGACAAGGAAGGTGGAGCCAACACCCGGGCGGTGGCAGAGGACAAGGAAGGTGGAGCCAACACCCGGGCGGTGGCAGAGGACAAGGAAAGTGGAGCCAACACCCGGGCGGTGATCGAGGACAAGGAAGGCGGAGCCAACACCCGGGCGGTGGCAGAGGACAAGGAAGGCGGGGCCAACACCCGGGCGGTGGCAGAGGACAAGGAAAGTTGAGCCAACACCCGGGCGGGGATCGAGGACAAGGAAGGCGGGGCCAACACCCGGGCGGTGGCAGAGGACAAGGAAGGCGGGGCCAACACCCGGGTGGTGGCCGAGGACAAGGAAGGTGGAGCCAACACCCGGGCGGTGGCAGAGGACAAGGAAGGTGAAGCCAACACCCGGGCGGTGTCCGAGGACAAGGAAGGAGGGGCCAACACCTGGGCGGTGGCCGAGGACAAGGAAGTCGGAGCCAACACCCGGGCGGTGGCCGAGGACAAGGAAGGCGGAGCCAACACCCGGGTGGTGGCCGAGGACAAGGAAGGCGGGGCCCACACCCGGGCGGTGGCCGAGGACAAGGAAGGCAGGGCCAACACCCGGGCGGTGGCCGAGGACAAGGAAGGCGGAGCCAACACCCGGGCGGTGGCCGAGGACAAGGAAGGCGGAGCCAACACCCGGGTGGTGGCCGAGGACAAGGAAGGCGGAGCCAACACCCGGGTGGTGGCCGAGGACAAGGAAGGCGGGCCCAACACCCGGGCGGTGGCCGAGGACAAGGAAGGCGGAGCCAACACCCGGGTGGACAATACCGGCCGCACCTTCCCTGGTCGCTCACTGCTCTCTGGGATCCCAAGCCAAGAACAAGCAGGTGAAGACTTGCTCCCTGAAGCTCGTCCGTGTTAGTTCGTAAGTAAGACATTTTAGTAACTTGTAGAACTGTTATTTTGTCACATGTGTAAGGTCTGGCTGTGACGCTCAACCAGAATTAGGTGTCGTTACAGTCCATTTTAACTGAACATATGTGGAAAGTTATCCGAATAAATGGCTGGTTAAAACGAGGTATAAGTGTGTGTCGGATAAAATATATGTATGTGTGAGGTGTTTAAGTGTTCGTCAGGTCAAATGTATGTGCTGTATTAGGTGTACTGGTCTGTGCTGTAAGTGCTTTTGTGGTACATACTAAGTGTATTCTGAATACAGGGTAAGTGTGTGAGCTGTATAAGGTGTATGAGTGGGTATTTTATAACCTGTGTGTGAGGGAGCTGTATAATGTGAATGAGAGGGTGCGGAATAAGGTGTATGAGTGAGTGCGGAATAAGGTGTATGAGTGAGTGTGGAATAAGGTGTATGAGTGAGTGCAGAATAAGATATATGAGTGAGTGTTATATAAGCTGTAGGAGTGGGTATTGTATAAGCTGTATGAGTGGGTGCTGTTTGTTTGTTTGTAAGTGTGAGCTAGGTAAAATGTATGTGTTGTATTAGGTGTAGAAGTGTGTGCTCTATGAGCTTTTGGGGTACATACTTAGTGTATGCTGAATTCAATGTATGTATATGAGCTGTATAAGGTGTACGAGTGGGTGCTGTATTAGGTGTATGAATGGGTGCTGTATAAAGTGAAAGAGTGGGTGCTGAATAAGGTGTATGAGTGGGAACTGTATAAGCTGTATGAGGGGTGTTGTATAAAATGTATGAGTGGGTGCTGCATGTATGAATGACTACTGTATAAGGTGTATAAGTGGGTGTTGTATAAGGTGTATGAATGGGTGCTGTATAAGGTGTATGAATGGGTGCTGTATAAGGTGTATGATTGGGTGCGATATAAGATGTATGAATGGGTGCCGCATAATGTGTATGAGTGGGTGCTGAATATAGTGTGTGAATGGGTGCTGTATAAGGTAGGAGAGTGGGTGCTATATAAGGTGTATGAATGGTGTTGTGTAAAATGTATAAATGGGTGCTGTATAAGGTATGTGTGCGCCGTATAAGGTGTATTTAAAGTTTTACATTCAATAATATATTTTTCTAGTTAAACTTTTACAGGCTCATCAGAGTATACATGCTGCATGCTTCTGAAATGACTCAACCTCAGTAACTTGCCAGATGGGACTATATAGCGAAGCGAATTCACGCCATCACTGCACCACACTTCTCATAAATTATGAGAAGGATTAAGACAGAGGAGGACAGCTTGAGGCTTCAAGAAGACCTAGAGAAGCTGCAGGAATGGTCGAACAAATGGTTGTTAGAGTTTAACCCAAACAAATGCAATGTAATGAAGATAGGTGTAGGGAGCAGGAGACAAGATACAAGGTATCATTTGGGAGATGAAATACTTCAAGAGTCTGAGAGAAAGACCTGGGGGTTGATATCACGCCAGACCTGTCCCCTGAAGCTCATATCAAGAGGATAACATCATTGACATATGCCAGGTTGGCTAACAAAAGAACGGCCTTTAAAAACTTGTGTAAGGAATCTTTCAGAACCTTGTATACCACATATGTCAGAACAATCCTGGAGTATGCGGCTCCAGCATGGTGTCCATATCATGCCATATCTAGTCAAGCATAAGACTAAACTGGAAAAGGTTCAAAGGTTTGCCACCAGACTAGTACCCGAACTGAGGGGTATGAGCTATGAGGAGAGACTTCCGGAATTAAACCTTACGACAGTGGGAGACAGAAGAGTTAGAGGGGAAATGATCACCACGTACATGATTCTCAGAGGAATTGATGGGATAGATAGAGGCAGGCTATTTACCACAAGGGGCACACGCACTAGGGGGGTTATCTTGAGGTTATCTTGAGATGATTTCGGAGCTTTAGTGTCCCCGAGGCCAGGTCCTTCACCAGGCCTCCACCCCCAGGAAGCAGCCCGTGACAGCTGACTAACACCCAAGTACCTATTTTACTGCTAGGTAACAGGGGCATAGGGTGAAAGAAACTCTGCCCATTGTTTCTCGCCGACGCCTGGGATCGAACCCAGGACCACAGGATCACAAGTCCAGCGTGCTGTCCGCTCGACCGATCGGCTCCCCCCCCCCCCCGGAAGAGGGGGGGGGCACAGGTAGAAAATGAGTGAATAGATGAGCCATAGAGACGTTAGGAAGAATATTTTCAGTGTCAGAATAGTAGACAAATGGAATGCATTAGGAAGTGATGTGGTGGAGGCTGACTCCATACACAGCTTCAACTGTAGATATGATAGAGCCCAGTAGGCTCAGGAACCTGTACATTAGTTGATTGACAGTTGAGAGGCGGGACCAAAATTGAGTTTGCGGCTTAACCACCGCAAGCACAATTAGGTGAGTACACTGCCTTCTTCGATTACAACAATTACCGAAGATTTCAGATCTTTGGCATTTTTTAATTCTTCAAAATTTTTAGTAATTATTTTATCTGTATTTTTTTAAATAATTGTATTTAACAGTCCAAAGTCACTGACTGTAATTTCATCTTTGCAAGCTTCATTAGTCAATGGATCTTTAGGCACGCTTTCCAGTTCTAATATGGGAAGAAATACAAACAAATTTCCATTGTAAGTTTAAATCCCATTCCATTTAATATTACAAGCCATTTCAGTCACTTATTATAAGGGTTGTTTAAAGACTGTAATGTACTTATAGGCTCACAAGAATCCCTCAGTCCTAATTTAGTACTGAATGTGAAGATAAATACCTAACAGTTTAGTTTAGGACTAATTCCTCTCTCAACTCCTGAACGAATGACACGTGCGTTCCGTGAGAGACACGCCACGTGACACGTGGCTCAGGGGAGAGACACGCCACGTCACACGTGGGTCAGGGGAGAGACACGCCACGTCACACGTGGGTCAGGGGAGAGACGCGCCACGTCACACGTGGGTCAGGGGAGAGACACGCCACGTCACACGTGGGTCAGGGGAGAGACACGCCACGTCACACGTGGGTCAGGGGAGAGACACGCCACGTCACACGTGGGTCAGGGGAGTGACACGCCACGTCACACGTGGGTCAGGGGAGTGACACGTCTAGTGCTAATGAAGAGACCAACATTTTGACCTATTTGGTCCATTGTCAAGTCGTAATTTGATATTGATCTATACTAGTCCAAGACGCAAATTTTGTTGCTCTATTTTTGTATTCAGTGAGCATAGCTTCTAAATTCCAATGCTGTAGAACAATTGCAAAATATTTATCATATTGCAGTAATTCAAAAAGCAACAGCAATGCATGATTTTTTTGTATATATATTCATTAAAACAGTGAAACTTTCAGAACCATGAATCTGAAGCTGTCTATTTTTTTCCACACAGAAATGGCACGAAAAGCAATTGCCAAAAAAACATCTCTGGCTGACCGTGCCATGTTTGTTGTGATGTACAAGAGCGGAATGTCGGCCCGAGCTATAGCTAAGGAGAGGGGCACCAGCGTCTCCACCGTGTGCAGGTGGATCAAGCGATGGACAAATGAAGGGAACCTGAACACAAACCTCAGTACGAGTTCGTTTTTAATAAAATATCTCACAAAGAAAACCTGCATTCCTCACAAGCTACGGCTACATCGAAATCCATCTTCTCCAGATGTTTCTCAGAAACTCTTGCAAGAGGCATATCTATCGCCTCCTGATGTCTCTCAGAAACTCTTGCAAGAGGCATATCTATCGCCTCCTGATGTCTCTCAGAAACTCTTGCAAGAGGCATATCTATCGCCTCCTGATGTCTCTCAGAAACTCTTGCAAGAGGCATATCTATCACCTCCTGATGTCTCTCAGAAACTCTTGCAAGAGGCATATCTATCGCCTCCAGATGTCTCTCAGAAACTCTTGCAAGAGGCATATCTATCGCCTCCTGATGTCTCTCAGAAACTCTTGCAAGAGGCATATCTGGTGCCTCCTGATGTCTCTCAGAAACTCTTGCAAGAGGCATATCTATCGCCTCCTGATGTCTCTCAGAAACTCTTGCAAGAGGCATATCTGGTGCCTCCTGATGTCTCTCAGAAACTCTTGCAAGAGGCATATCTATCGCCTCCTGATGTCTCTCAGAAACTCTTGCAAGAGGCATATCTGGTGCCTCCTGATGTCTCTCAGAAACTCTTGCAAGAGGCATATCTGATGCCTCCTGATGTCTCTCAGAAACTCTTGCAAGAGGCATATCTGGTGCCTCCTGATGTCTCTCAGAAACTCTTGCAAGAGGCATATCTATCGCCTCCTGATGTCTCTCAGAAACTCTTGCAAGAGGCATATCTGGTGCCTCCTGATGTCTCTCAGAAACTCTTGCAAGAGGCATATCTGATGCCTCCTGATGTCTCTCAGAAACTCTTGCAAGGGTCATATATATTGGCCCCAAGAATTTCTCGGATACTCCGGCCAGAGGCATGTCTATCGTGGCTCTGCAGTAGAAATAAATTAGCATTATGTCACTACATGGATTTTATTTTTTTGTCAAATTCCAGATTTATGCGTGGAATTCCTAGATAAATTTAAATATATCACCGGTGTTGTGGGACTTTGGTAGAGACTTGTCCCTGAGAAAGCCGAGCCAAGTTTGGTAATAACAAGGGGGCGTATTATATACAAATATTAATCTTTAAATTAATAAATTCGGATCCGTTGGAAATCATCTTGCAAATGTACTTTCAACAAAAAAATCTGTAACTCATACTCCTATGATAATTTTAGAAGATAAATTAGTACTTTGCAAATAAATAGTCAACACATTCTTCGTCTAATTTATGCTATGTCGCCCTAAACACTCGCAACAAAAATATGGATGAAAGTTTGTAATGCATCTTTTGTCATAACATTCTCCGGGAAAGCTGCCAAAGAAACTTGAAAATTGTTGTCATTCAGAGATGAACGAAAGCACGTGAGTATATTTTGTTTATGCTGTCGTCCTCAGTGGCGAGGCAGCGATCCATTACCTGACTGAGGACCTAAATGAAACGCTGTTTCCAGGCCAGTTTCACTCCCTCATACTCGCTGATGAGATGAACCATCACAGGGAAGCCCGAGTGTATCATGTCGTCATCGGATGACATTTTGCAACCATTTGGCCAGGAGCATCAGTAGGCTTGGCGGTAACGAACCTTTCTAGTAAATCCTGTTACTTGTCGACCTCGCGACAATACTAGTTTATTGAATCATCCAGTAATATACACTAACATTACCATCGAGAATGTGCAAGACAGCATAGCATCACCTCCTTCCTGGCTCTTGGACAAGGGAAATTAACGGGAAGTGTACAACTACGAACAACCAGCATATTTGGTCTGTTCTCTTGACAATAGATACTAATACGCAAACTGAAAACTAACTTACTAAATTATAAAATAAGAGAAAGTGCATATTCTTAGACAGGACAAAGGTAACCTAGTGACCAATATTGGTTTGGGAGTCAGTGTAGAATTTAACCCGAATAATATATATTTCTTATCAGGTAGCTGTGAAATTAAGTAATTTTTGTGCTAAAAATTCGAAATAAAAAATGGGTTAAACTGTAAGCAGTTTTAGGCCCTTTAAATTTAATGTCTCTCACCTCATCACACATGCCTCTTAGTTCTGGGACTAGCCTAGTGGCATACCTCTGGATGGATGGAAGGAGCCTAGTGGATGGAACATTTTCCAGCTTCATCTTGAGCATGGCGAGATATGGGCTCCATGCTGGAGCTGCATACTCAAGGATAGTTCTTACATAAGTGGTTTTAAAGGTTCTGAATGATTCCTTATATAGGTTCCTGAAGGCAGTTCTGATGTTTGCCAGCCTCACATATGCCGTAGATGTTATTATTCTAATGTGGGCTTCATGAGACAAGTTTGGTGTGATATCAACTAGATCTTTCTCTCTCTCCGTTTTATGAAGGACTTTATCTCCTATTTAGTATCTAATGTCTGACCTCCTGTTTCCATAGCCTAGTTTCATTACCTTACATGTACTCGGGTTGAACTTTAGTTCCCATTTATTGAACCATTCATTCAGATTGTCTAGGTCATCTTGTAACCTCATACTGTCTTCTTCTGTCATAATCCTCCTCATAATTTTTGCATCATCAGCAAACAATGAGAGTAACGAGTCTATACTCTCTGGGAGATCATTCACATATCAGAAACAGTATAGGTCCTAGGACGGAACCCTGCAGGACTCCACTGGTGATGCCTCGCCAATCTTAGACCTCACCCCGCATCTCCAGCTTTTGCACTTGTCTCTTGAGTGGTAAAGTGTCAAAGGCTTTTTGGCAACCCAAAAATATACAGTCTGCCCACCTCTCTCTTTCTTGCCTGATTTTTGTTGCATGGTTGAAGAATTCAATTATTCCTGTAAGGCATGACTTGCCATCCCTGAACCCATGCTGATGTTGTGTTACAAAGTTCTTTTGCTACAGATGTTTCATTTACTTTTTTCGCACAATTTTCTTCATCAACTTGCATGGTATGCAAGCTAGTGAAACTGGTAGTTCAGTTCCTCCTGTGTATCCCCCCCTCCTTCTATATTTACAATACATTAGCCATCTTCCAAATTGTTTGCAGTTCACTTGTTACCAGTGATTTGTTACGCACTATGGAAAGTGGTAAGCACACTGCTTTTGCTCCTTCCTTTAGTATCCATGGTGAGATTCCATCATGGCCAATGGCTTTTGTCACATCCAACTCTAGCAAAATCTTCCTTGCATCCCTCACTGGTAATCCAAATCTCCTCTAATGGTACCTGGTTAACTATTCCCTCTCTTATCTCTGGAACTTCTCCTTACTCTAATGCAAATACCTCATATAATTTCTTATTGAGTTCCTGGTACACTTCCTTTTTGTTTACAGGGATTCTGTCTGCCCCAAACCTCGGTTTCATTACCTGTTTCTTCACTGTGGATTTTTTTCCTGATGTGGCTGTGCAGCAGTTTAGGTTGAGTCATTGCATTCCTACCAATGTTATTTTCGTTTTGCCCTTCTGCCTCTCTTCTCACTCTGACGTTTTCATTCCTGGCACTCTGGTATCTTGCTCTGCTCTCAAGTGTCCTGTCATTTCTATAGTTTCTCCACTCCCTTGTAATTTGTTGCTTTGCAAGCTTACATCTCCTATTTAACCATGGGTTTCTCATCTGCATTACTTTTTTTTTTTTCCTTTTGGACAGGGACAAACTGCTGCCTCCTTACATTTCTACATGAAGTAGTCCATCATGTCATGACCGTCTTTCCTCTGAGCTCTGTTTCCCATGTTATATATGTTAAGAACTTTCTTATCTCCTCATAGTTTCCCTTTCGGAATGCCAGCCTTTTGCTTTCAGGTCTCTTCTTTGTGAACATTAACCCTTTTTCGACCAGATACTCAAACGTCAGTACACTGTGATCACTCATCCCTTCTGGGGCTTCGAATCCAATTTCCCTTATGTCAGAGTCATTCAGAGAGAAGACTAGGTCCAGTCTCTCTGGTTCCTGGTTTCCTTTTATTCGTGTGGGGGTCCCTTGACATGCTGGCTTAATACGTTTTTTGTCGCCACCTCCTTTGTGAAATTTAGGTTGTTTTGTTTAGTTTGTTTGTTTAGCTCTCCATGTTTCCTCACCTCCATGCATTTCCTTGTTCTTCCAGTCTATCCTTCCATGATTGAAGTCCTCTATGATGAGCAGGTGGGATCGATTTCTACACGGCAACTGAGGCTGCTCTCTCAATTATAGAGTTAACTGCCATGTTGGTTCTGTCATACTCTTGCCTAGGTCTTCTGTCGTTTGATGGAGTGTTATATATCACTGTTATTATTACTCTTGGTCCTCCCATCGTCATGGTGCCTGTAATGTAGTCTATGAACCGCTCGCAGCCCAGTTAACCCATCTCCTTGAAACTCCATTTCTTTCTCATTAGTAGGGTTACACTGCCTCCTCCCCTTCCTTCTCTCTCTCCTTTTATTACAGTGTAGTCTTGGGGGAAACACTTCATTTGTTATGATTCCTGAGAGTTTTGTTTCCATGAGTCAAATTATATCTGGGGTTCACTTTTTGTGGTAATTTCCTTTAGTTCTCTTGCCTTGGTTGTTATCTCATCTATGAGTACATCACCTTAAATCTGTCTCAGTCTTTCCATCACTGTGTCTCTTCCCTTGTTTCCTCTCTCTCTCTGTCTCTTGTTTCTTTCCCGCTCTGTGTCTCTGTGTATGCGTTTCTGTACAACTGTCTCTATTGATCTATCAATCATTCTCACTGTCCATCTCTCTTTCTCACTCTCTTGCTCACACACATCTCTTTCATTCTCTCTCTCTCTCTTGTTATGGATACATTGACAAGACCCCCACATATATATATATATATATATATATATATATATATATATATATATATATATATATATATATATATATATATATATATATATATATATATATATGTTCTGAGCTCACGGTCAGTGCTCACATTTCACTATTAGGAGACAAGGACAAGAACCTCATATTAATGTAAAGAGGTAGTAACCTTCAGCATCATTGGAACACATAGCCTGGCCAAATATCAATCAATGTTCTAGAGGAGTGAAAGGCTAGTAAAAATATTCCAGTTTACTGGCATTAATATAAATCCACATAACATTAAAATAATAACCAGCTACTAACTCACACTCCATTACTTTATCCAGCTTCTCAACAACAGGGCATGATCATAAAAACAGGTCTGGAAACTACATCAATAAACACTAGCTGACACCAGGAACATTGCCTGGTGCAGTGGAACACTTGCGCCTATATGCTGCTAATACCAATACAGGGTGGTGGTGTCACAACCAGTAACACATGAGGTATGAGGAAACAATATCACATACAGAACCATGCCATTACTTCAGTTCCTCACCTCAGAATATCACCTCACAAAGACATATAAAAATCCTCTACCATACATGATGAACAAACGTAGAAATGATCCATGGTAATATTGTACTGTGATGGATAAAAAAAGGATGTAGGTGTTCGGCAGTCCTCCTAATGGCAGGTGTCAATGCTAATCACATTTACAAAAAAAAGTTGACTGCGTGGCTGTTGCCTCCTGTGGTAAAGTGAGGGAAAACACGCAAAGCAAATCGTATGAACAATGAAACTAATTAACTTGAAAACAAATATGAACAAAGATAATCCCTTGGCTATGTACAGTGCAAATAAACAAGATTACAAAGTTAAAAAATAATATAAAATAAAACATTGGTTACATTACTCTACAATGAATAAGACAAAAAATGAATTAAAAGGTGCTGAGAATATTGGCTGGCTGAACACATCCACTATTACACAGAGCGTATATTAGATAGGTGTGTCAGCTTTGAGAGCACAGAATATTCTAAATCTAATGGCTCGTGCACGCTTAGTCATCGGCTATGCAGATGGCGCTGAAGTCGAGTGCAGACGACGATTCACCAATGGGACGCATGCTGGCTGGAAGTGGTGGTTTGGTGATCGACGAAGGTGGAGTGACGACAGCGAGTAGGGGGAGGGGGAGTGGGAGGTGGAGAGCGAGTGTAGGGTATGTATACGCCTGGCAGAAACGTATTCCACTAAATATGTACTACACTTGATTGTAGTATCTAGATGTTGTAGATGTACTGAAGTAACATGATGATAGGAAAGAGCAGGCCAAATCTCTCTTGAAGGAGATTATCGTAACAGCTCTCCCCCGAAGCTCTTACGGGTTAAGTTACTTCAATAGATGGTAGAGAGGTCGGAGTAGCTGTCTCTACCTCGTAGACTCTGGAGAGGGCGTTGGCTATGATGTTGTCCGAACTCTTGATGAAGAAGATCTCCAGATTAAAATTCTGCGAGTACAGAACCAAGCGTAGAAGACGTTGATTGCTGAATTGGGCCTGTTGAAGGAACCGTAGGGGATTGTGGTGTGAGTAGATGGTATTAGACCGATTCCCCTGTAGGTAAGGTTTGAAATATTGCAGAATCAAGACGATGGAGAGGAGTTCCTTTTCTATGGTGCTATAGTTCTTTTGATGGGCCTTCAACTTGTAGCTGTAGTAGCTGACAGGAAGAACCTCTTCGCCACGTTGTTGCATTAGGACGCCCCCGATGCCGGTGCCACTTGCGTCGACATTGATGATGAAGGGCTTCGTAATATCCTGGAGAGGCGAGAATGGGATCAGAACATAGCAGAGGTTTAAGTTGTTCAAAGGCAACGGTCTGTTGAATGGTCCAATGATACCGTTGCTTGGGGCTCGTCAGATTAATCAATGGTGTCGCTACCGTACTAAAATTTTTCACAAACCTACGGTAGTAAGATGCAAGGCCAAGAAAGCACAGGAACTGTTTTCTGGTTGTAGGTTGTGGGTAATGCTGAATGGCTTGAGTGTGAATTGTTAAAGGAGCTATGCTGCCACTCTCTATCACGTGACCAAGATAACGCACTTTACCTTTGGCAAAGGTGGACTTGCCCAAGTTGATGGTAAGGCCAGCTGTCAGGAGCTTGGAGAACTTTCGTTGCAGCTGGAGCAGATGTTCGCTCCAGGTGTTAGTTGCCACAACGATGTCATCCAAGTAGGCGTAGGTGTGATCTAGGCCGAAGATGACGCGGTTGGCCGCTCGCTGGAAGGTGGCCGGGGCGTTACACAGTCCAAAAGGAGGGCGTTCATATCTGTACAGGCAAAAATGAGTGGTGAAGGCCGATATTTCCTTAGCTTTCTCTGTCAGGCTGATTTGATAATAGCCCAAATAACAAATCAATTTGGGACAAATAATTTGCATTTATTATAATTTGCATTATTTGCAGGACAAATAATTTTTCCTACTTAACTAAATGACTATTATCATAGTCGACATGAACATAAAACCGGCCATATACTGCAGGTATGTTGACGACATTTTTACACAGGTACCTGATGTCAGACATCTGCAGGAGTTGAAGGAGGCATTTGAGCGGAGTTCCGTCAAGTCTTCAGGCCAGCTAAGTTTTTTAGCTAGGGCCTCAAAAGTAGTAAAAAACACATCTATCTCTGTCTCAACGAATGGTGGCATTAACTTACTTGCCTGAGAGACATTGAAGCTTACTGGAAGACTAGCTGTAGCTTGTTGGCGCTGAGTGTGGTGTGCAGTTTCCAAGTTGAGTTCTTGTCGAGGATATTCTAGAACACTATCAGCTTGCTTCTTATCGTGCTCACGTTGCATATCAAGGTGACGTTTTCTGGCTTCAAGCTGTTCCCTCTCACGCTCACGTTGTAAGGCAGCCTCTCGTTCCTGTTCCTGCTTCTTTAGGACAGCCTCTTCTTTCTTTATCTGGAGAGCTTCTTTCTGTTGTTGGAGAGCTTCTTTTTGTTGTTCACGTTCGGCATTAGCAAGTTGTAGAGCTTCTTTTTGGCGTTCACGCTCTACTTTCGCTAGTTCTAGCTTTAACATCATAGCTGCGCGAGCATGCCGATCTGCAATAGAATAGTTTTCGTGAGAATCAGAGTCTATAATTCCTTCATCTAAGAGGTGGTCCACGATAATGTTGTGCAATTCATTTTTGGTGGCTCCATGGGGAACATCTAGCTGATACTCATGTGCTAGAGCTTGTAATTATGTCCTCTTAGCACGAATTAAGCTCCCTACTTCACTTGCTGGATAATTACGAAATGCTGGGAGATGGAACATTTTCAGATAGCAAATAAATGTACAGCAAATATACCTGTGATATGGTAAGTGTCAGTAACAGGATGACGTGGCCACTGGTAACTATCCTGTGGAAATTCAGTCGTTAATGTAAAAACAATTAACGTTAATATTAGATGTTAAATATTTATTCAATCAAAATCGCAGGAAATCTTGTACCCGGTTCTCAATATAAGAGAATAAGGGTAAGAAAATCCTACTAAATAAATGAAACTGATAGTTTCAAAACAAATGAAACTTTTAATTGTTTCAAAAGTGAAAGGGTAGTCCAAGAATGTAGGCATACCTTGCCGGGTCTCTATAGGACAGAAGAAACGGGTTTCCTACTTAACTAAATGATACTTACAGAATTAGCGTTCTTTGTGCTCTGAAAATGGAAGCCATTTCCCTACCTGAGTAAATATCATCTCTGACCGACGTGTAGGGGTGCGAGTGTCAACTGATGACGAGAACTGCTGTTGAGGTCCCAACTCAACAGCTTAGTCCGTGCTAGAGGAACTATGGCCCTCTGTATCCTCCTTTGGTCGGATTGCAGAAGATAGGGTGTGTGGCCCGAAGACAAACCAGAGTACCAGGGTACCAAAATGATGATCTGCCGTAATCTGAGAAATATTCTAGAGACGAAAAAGGTGGAATACACAAGTAATAACACTGAGGGATGAACAACCAATTAGGAGAGTGACTGAGGCCTCCAGTCACCACGTAATTCACAGTTATCCAACACTCACAATATGTTACCCTCGGAATGGCACAAAATACACAGCACCGGACTGTGGCCCTTAGCTTCGGTAGTGGACAGGCGTGTTGCCTCGGCGCTCCGGCTGTTGGTGTTTACCAATTTAGCCGGTTGAAGGCGGGTGTGTCTCTGCCTGCCTGTGCTGACGTGGAGCTCACGATGGGGGATCCCCTCTCCCCCTGTACTGCGGGCTCAGTCTGTGGGCCTCGAATTTTCCGGCCGGGCTGGGTACCCAGAGTAAGCGCTGGTGTGTGAGTTGCTTCATATCCCTGTGATCAACATTTATGGTGTCAAGCTGGTGACGGCACGTCGAGCGATATTGAAGTTCACATAGGAATTGATGTATCGCGACTTTCTCCGTCGATACTAGGGGCGGACATTACCCCTGCCGGATGGTGCGGGCATTGTGTCACTCTCTGATCGGAGTGGTGCCCTCACTTACGTAAGTGTGCATGGGGCTCCATTGGAGTTTCCGGAGGGTCTGCTACGGCGGTACTTCGGCCGGTTTGGCACAGTGGTTACTGTGCGGGTGAACGTGGTGTCTTCCTGTCCACTTAAGGGTGTGAGGACTAACATTCGCACCCTGGGCATGAGGCTCCGGGAAGATATTCCATCCTCTGTGCGTCTTCTGGGTTACAACGTTCGGGTGTTTTACGCCCGCCAGCCTCGGACGTGTTATTGTTGTGGCCTCTTGGGCCATCAGGCTGCTGACTGCTCTGCGCCTGCCGTTGCACCCGTGAACCTCTTCAGTGAGGAGGATTTTCCGCTGCTTCCTGTGGAGGAGGATGCGGTGGATGTGGACGTCTCTTCAGCCGTGGATGTGCCCCCTGTGTCGCCTGTTGCGTCGCCTGGTGCGCCCCCTGTTGTTGTCGCCTCTCCTCAAGAGGTTGTGTCGTCGCATGGCGATCGTCCTGCTCCGACTAGTGTCCTTGGGGTTCTTCAGACTGCCTTCTGCTCGATTTCCCCATCTTCCGGTTCGTCCTCTGCTGCGTCTGACCCTGTCCCTGCACTCTTGCCCTCTGTTTCGGCTGTGCTGGGTGATGGGGTGGATCCAGCGCTTCCTCCTGTGCCTGGCCTGGTGCCCCATGTGGTTGAGGATGCTGCCGTTCTGCGACGTGCATCGGTTCGCCCGGCTTGTGTTGCGCTTGTCTCTTAGTCAGCCTCCGGGTCTGATGATGTGCGGCCAGAGCCTAAGCGTTCCCGGCGTTCGTCTTCAGCGTGGGCTGACGTTGGCGATTTCGACGCTTGTGGATCTGCCGGCGACGGAGGGATGGCTACCGGTTGCGTTGCATAATACTGGTGACCACGGAGGTGCATTTGCCTGAGGATGCCAGTGCCGGTGTTTCGGCCTCCACTTCAGATATGGTGTCTGCGGTTCTTGCTTTTGGTACGTCGCCTGCTTCGGATGGCTCCGGTTCTTCGTGGGGGGTGGTTCTCCCTGCTTAAGTTCGCGGTGAGCGGAGTGGCCTGGTGATGCTGTTGAAAAACACTGCTCGCTCTGGTGGTTCTGTAACCCCTTCCTCGGTCCCCCGTTTCATCGACTGCGGTCTCGACGTCTATTCCGTCTCTGGCCATCTCTTCAGTGTCTCCTGCGGTCTCGGTGGAGGTGTTACCATCTCGTCGATTGTCCCCTGCTCCTGATGCGTACGGCGATGCGGCCGTCTCGGCAGCCCTCGTACGCTTCATCTGTGTCGTCTGCTACCTAGGAGGACGTGGCTTGCGCTCCCCTGCCTCGTTATGGGACTTCCGTTGTTGAGCTTCAGGAGTGGCCGTTTCCGCCTGATCTGGAGGTTTCCGAGTTTATGTTGGGCCCAAGGCGACAGGGATATCGTCCCCCCACCAACATGGGGGGACGATATCCCCCCATGATATTTCAGAAAGTTAGGGCGGTACCGAAGCGAATTTTGGTTGTGGGAGATTCCCAGGTGAGGTATTTAGACAGAACGTTTTGTGCCAGAGAATAGGGGGAACAGATTAAGGGTTCGCTATCCGGGAGCTGGAATTGGTGATATTGTTGAAAACATGAATGATATTATGACGGGAAATGGGAACAAACCCATTATTTGTATTAGTGCAGGGGGTAATGATGTTGGGCGAGTTAGGAGTGAGGAACTAATACAGAGATTTAGGACAGCCATTGAATTAGTTAGGAGCAAGGGAGGAATCCCGATCATATGTGGCATTCTTCCAAGAAAGGGAGTAGGAAATGAATGGATGTCGAGGGCACTTGGTGTCAATTGCCGGCTGGAAAGATATTGCAAATCAAATGCAATATCTTTCATAGACAACTGGGAACGCTTCTATGGAAGAAATGAAATGTATGCTCGTGATGGGGTGCATCTATCGAGGGCTGGGGTTGTTGCTATTGCAAACTCGTTGGAACAAGTGGTAAGAGGTGTTTGTTTGGGTTTAAACTGTTAGTAAATAGTGGTATGGGAATTGATTTGGAGGAAGGAGGTAATAAAAGTATATGTTCATGGGAGAAAAGAATTGGCAAAATGATCAGGGAAAGAAAAGGGCCTCAAAATAACAATTCACTTAGGATATATTACACTAACAGTAGAAGTCTAAGAAATAAAATTAATGAATTAAATGCTCTTGTCTGCACAGAAAAAATAGATATTATTGCACTTACCGAAACGTGGATGAACGTAGAAAATAGAGAACTATTAGCTGAATATCAGATAAATGGATTTAAACTATTTCACATAGATAGATATATTAGACGAGGATGGGGAGTAGCCATATATGTTAGGGACAATTTGAAATGTAGTCTCAAAGAGGGAATCAAAACTGAGCCACACAGAGAAACTATTTGGATAGAATTAAACGAAAAAGCAAATAATATTATAATAGGAGTTATATATAGGCCACCAAATTTAGACACAATGGAAGCAAAGCATCTATGGAATGAAATATCTAGAGCATCTAGATCTAACAGTATTTATGTCATGGGTGACTTTAATTTTAGTCTCTGCTATGCGAACTTCATAGTTTCTTTTTGCTTCCCTAATCTCTTTTTTAACATTTCTAACCAGTTGTATGAATTCCTGGTCTAACCTGACTTCCCCATTCTTAATTCTTTTGTACCAAGCTCTCTTTTTACCTATAAGGTTCTTTAAATTATTTGTTATCCACTTTGGGTCATTAGTATTCGACCTATTCAATTTGTATGGTATACTACGTTCCTGTGCTTTGTTTAGAATATTCTTAAATAAGTTATATATTAAATCCACATCGAAATCCCCCCTCACGTCACCTATCGCTGGGTTCATGTCTCGCTCTAAGACCGGCCCACACCCCATACCCAAGAGTTTCCAATCTATTTGACCCAAAAAAATTCTTAGGCTATTAAAATCAGCTTTTCGAAAATCTGGCACTTTAACAGAATTTTCTCCTACAGGTCTATTCCATTCTATGCTAAATCTGATTACTTTGTGATCACTGTTCCCTATCTCACTCCCTATTTCGATGTCATTAATTTGTGTTTCCCTGTTAGTTAACACTAAATCTAAAATATTATTTTCCCGCGTTGGTTCCTTAATGTGTTGCGTAAGAAAGCAATCGTCAATTAATTCTAGAAAATCTTCTGCTTCACTATTCCCTGTTTTGTTCACCCAGTTTATTCCACTAAAATTAAAGTCACCCATGACATAAATACTGTTAGAGCTAGATGCTCTAGATATTTCATTCCATAGATGCTTTGCTTCCATTCTGTCAATATTTCGTGGCCTATATATAACTCCTATTATAATATTATTAGCTTTTTCGTTTAATTCTATCCAAATAGTTTCTGTGTGTTGCTCAGTTTTGATTCCCTCTTTGAGACTACATTTCAAATTGTCCCTAACATATATGGCTACTCCCCCTCCTCGTCTAATATATCTATCTCTGTGAAATAGTTTAAATCCATTTATCTGATATTCAGCTAATAGTTCTCTATTTTTTACGTTCATCCACCTTTCGGTAAGTGCAATAATATCTAATTTTTCTGTGCAGACAAGAGCATTTAATTCATTAATTTTATTTCTTAGACTTCTACTGTTAGTGTAATATATCCTAAGTGAATTGTTATTTTGAGGCCCTTTTCTTTCCCTGATCATTTGGCCAATTCTTTTCTCCCACGAACACATACTTTTATTACCTCCTTCCTCCAAATCAATTCCCATACCACTATCTACTAACAGTTTAAACCCAAACAAACACCTCTAACCACTGGTTCCAACGAGTTCGCAACAGCAACAACCCCAGCCCTCGATAGATGCACCCCATCACGAGCATACATTTCATTTCTTTCATAGAAGCGTTCCCAGTTGTCTATGAAAGATAATGCATTTGATTTGCAATATCTTTCCAGCCGGCAATTGACACCAAGTGCCCTCGACATCCATTCATTTCCCACTCCCTTTCTTGGAAGAATGCCACATATGATCGGGATTCCTCCCTTGCTCCTTACTAATTCAATGGTTGTCCTGAATCTCTGTATTAGTTCCTCACTCCTAATTCGCCCAACATCATTACCCCCTGCACTAATACAAATAATGGGTTTGTTCCCATTTCCCGTCATAATATCATTCATGTTTTCAACAATATCACCAATTCCAGCTCCCGGATAGCAAACCCTTAATCTGTTCCCCCTATCTCTGGCACAAAACGTTCTGTCTAAATAACTCACCCGGGAATCTCCCACAACCAAAATTCGCTTCGGTACCGCCGTAACTTTTTGAGCAGCCCGAGGGGCCTGCGCTCCGCCGTTCCTCGCTGCAGGCGCACTACAGCACTCATCCTCCAACACGGCAAATGAATTTGCCGTCCTTAGGGCGTCTGTAGGCGGCCTTGTCAAGGTCTTCTTAAGACCCCTGTCTTTCACTTGGGTAAATACTGAGTAAATATTTGGGTAAATAAAGACTTGGGTAAATACTGGTTCAGTAACAGGGTTGTTGATTTGTGGAACCAATTGCCGCATAACGTGGTGGAGGTGGTGTCCCTCGATTGTTTCAAGCGCGGGTTGGACAAGTATAAGAGTGGGATTGGGTGGTTATAGATAGGAGCTGCCTCGTATGGGCCAATAGGCATCTGCAGTTACCTTTGTACCCTTTGTGTTGGTACGCAACACATTAAGGAACCAACACGGGAAAATAATATTTTAGATTTAGTGTTAATTAACAGGGAAACACAAATTAATGGCATCGAAATAGGGAGTGAGCTAGGGAACAGTGATCACAAAGAAATCAAATTTAGCATAGAATGGAATAGACCTGTAGGAGAAAATTCTGTTAAAGTACCAGATTTTCGAAAAGCTGATTTTAATAGCCTAAGAAATTTTTTGGGTCAAATTGATTGGAAAGTCTTGGGTATGGGGTGTGGGCCAGTCTTGGAGCGAGACATGAACCCAGCGATAGGTGACTTAAATGGGGATTTCGATGTGGATTCAATATATAACTTATTTAAGAATATTCTAAACAAAGCACAGGAACGTAGTATACCATACAAATTGAATAGATCGAATACTAATGACCCAAAATGGATAACAAAGAATTTGAAGAACCTTATAGGTAAAAAGAGAGCTTGGTACAAAAGGATTAAAAATGGGGAGGTCACTTTAGAACAGGAATTCGTTCAACTGGTTAGAAATGTTAAAAAAGAGATTAGGAAAGCAAAAAGAAACTATGAAGTTCGCATAGCAGGGCAAGCAAAGACAAATCCTAAAGGGTTTTTTCAGTTATATCGTACTAAGACTAGGGAAAGGATAGCTCCATTAAAAACTGAGACAGGTCAAATAACAGATAGTGATGAAGAGATGAGTAGTATTTTTAATAAATATTTTGTATCTGTATTTACTAAAGAGGAACTTAACAATATGCCTTCAGCCGAAGAAGTCTATGTGGGTGGGGACGAGGACTGATTGACGAGTTTAGCAGTTACCAGGGAGGATGTTCTTAAACAAATAGTAAAACTCAAACCAAACAAATCCCCAGGGCCGGATGAAGTGTTTGCCAGGGTGCTTAAAGAATGCAAAGAGGAGCTTTGTGACCCAATGTCAACCATATTTAATAAATCAATAGAGTCAGGCAGAGTGCCAGAGTTTTGGAAAGTTGCTAATGTGATACCAGTTTTTAAGAAAGGAGATAGATCACTTGCGTCTAACTATCGACCAATTAGCCTAACGTCTATTGTGGGAAAGTTACTCGAATCTATAATAGCAAATAAAATTCGTCTTCATCTTGAAAAACATAAATTAATAATTGAGTCGCAGCATGGTTTTGTAAATGGCCGTTCATGTTTAACAAATTTGTTATCTTTATATTCTAGCATAGTTGAGGCAGTTGATAGTGGTAAGGATTGTGATGTTGTGTACCTTGACTTTAGCAAAGCTTTTGATACAGTGCCACATGAAAGACTGATTAAAAAGATAGAGTCTCATGGTATTGGGGTTGCTATATTAAGCTGGATTTGGGCATGGCTATACCAAAGGAAACAAAGAGTTAGTATGAATGGAATCAAGTCAGAGTGGGAAAATGTTGTAAGTGGAGTGCCTCAAGGCTCTGTCATAAGAACATAAGAACAAAGGCAACTGCAGAAGGCCTATTGGCCCATACGAGGCAGCTCCTATTTATAACCACCCAATCCCACTCATATACATGTCCAACCCTCGACTTCGGGAGGAAACGAAGGAGGATGCCAGTGTTGACGTGACCTCATTAAGAAGGACTGACGGGACCAGTATTAAGAAGTCCTCGTCTTGGCAAGTTGTGAAAGACAGGTGTCTGAAGAAGACCTTGGCAAAACCGACAACTAATAGCCTACACCTAAGGACTTTTAATGCATTTGACGTATTAGAGGACGAGTGCTGTGTTGAACCTGTTGTTCAACGAGGTGGCAAAGACAAAGTAACGAGGAGCATTAAAGCGCAGGTCCCTCAAACTGCTCGAAAGGAAAAGGGGGGATCGAAGCGAATTTTGGTTGAGGGAGATTCCCAGGTGAGGTATTTAGACAGAACGTTTTGTGCCAGAGATAGGGGGAACAGATTAAGGGTTTGCTACCCGGGAGCTGGAATTGGTGATATTGTTGGAAACATGAATGATATTATGACAGGAAATGGGAACAAACCCATTATTTGTATTAGTGCAGGGGGTAATGATGTTGGACGAGTTAGGAGTGAAGAACTAATACAGAGATTCAGGACAGCCATTGAATTAGTTAGGAGCAAGGGAGGAATCCCGATCATATGTGGCATTCTTCCAAGAAAGGGAGTGGGAAATGAATGGATGTCAAGGGCACTTGGTGTCAATTGCCGGCTGGAAAGATATTGCAAATCAAATGCAATATCTTTCATAGACAACTGGGAACACTTCTATGGAAGAAATGAAATGTATGCTCGTGATGGGGTGCATCTATCGAGAGCTGGGGTTGTTGCTGTTGCGAACTCGTTGGAAGAAGTGGTTACAGGTGTTTGTTTGGATTTATATTGTTAGTAGATAGAGGTATGGGAATTGATTTGGAGGAAGGAGATAATAAAAGTATGTGTTTGTGGGAGAAAGGAATTGGCAAAATGATCAGGGAAAGAGAAGGGCCTCAAAATAACAATTCACTTAGGGTATATTACACTAACAGTAGAAGTCTAAGAAATAAAATTAACGAATTAAATGCTCTTGTCTGCACAGAAAAAATAGATATTATTGCACTTACTGAAACGTGGATGAATGTAGAAAATAGAGAACTATTAGCTGAATATCAGATAAATGGATTTAAACTATTTCACACAGATAGATATATTAGACGAGGAGGGGGAGTAGCCATATATGTTAGGGACAATCTGAAATGTAGTCTCAAAGAGGGAATCAAAACTGAGCCACACTCAGAAACTATTTGGATAGAATTATACGAAAAAGCAAATAATATTATCATAGGAGTTATATATAGGCCACCAAATTTAGCAGAATGGAAGCAAAGCATCTATGGGATGAAATATCTAGATCTAACAGTATTTACGTCATAGGTGACTTTAATTTTAGTGGAATAAACTGGTTGAACAAAACAGGGAATAGTGAAGCAGAAGATTTTCTAGAATTAATTGACGATTGCTTTCTTACGCAACACATTAAGGAACCAACACGGGAAAATAATATTTTAGATTTAGTGTTAACTAACAGGGAAACACAAATTAATGACATCGAAATAGGGAGTGAGCTAGGGAACAGTGATCACAAAGAAATCAGATTTAGCATAGAATGGAATAGACCTGTAGGAGAAAATTCTGTTAAAGTGCCAGATTTTCGAAAAGCTGATTTTAATAGCCTAAGAAATTCTTTGAGTCAAATTGATTGGAAAGTCTTGGGTATGGGGTGGGGGCCGGTCTTGGAGCGAGACATGAACCCAGCGATAGGTGACGTAAATGGGGATTTCGATGTGGATTCAATATATAACTTATTTAAGAATATTCTAAACAAAGCACAGGAACGTAGTATACCATACAAATTGAATAGATCGAATACTAATGACCCAAAGTGGATAACAAAGAATTTGAAGAACCTTATAGGTAAAAAGAGAGCTTGGTACAAAAGGATTAAAAATGGGGAGGTCACTTTAGAACAGGAATTCGTACAACTGGTTAGAAATGTTAAAAAAGAGATAAGGAAAGCAAAAAGAAACTATGAAGTTCGTATAGCAGGGCAAGCAAAGACAAATCCTAAAGGGTTTTTTCAGTTATATCGTACTAAGACTAGGGAAAGGATAGCTCCATTAAAAACTGAGACAGGTCAAATAACAGATAGTGATGAAGAGATGAGTTGTATTTTTAATAAATATTTTGTATCTGTATTTACTAAAGAGGAACTTAACAATATGCCTTCAGCCGAACAAGTCTATGTGGGTGGGGACGAGGACAGGTTGACGAGTTTAGCAGTTACCAGGGAGGATGTTCTTAAACAAATAGTAAAACTCAAACCAAACAAATCCACAGGGCCGGATGAAGTGTTTGCCAGGGTGCTTAAAGAATACAAAGAGGAGCTTTGTGACCCACTGTCAACCATATTTAATAAATCAATAGAGTCAGGCAGACTGCCAGAGTTTTGGAAAGTTGCTAATGTGATACAAGTTTTTAAGAAAGGAGATAGAATATATAGATAGATATGCTAGAATAAAAAGATAACAAATTTGTTAAACATGAACGGCCATTTATAAAACCATGTTGCGACTCAATTATTAATTTATGTTTTTCAAGATGAAGACGAATTTTATTTGCTATTATAGATTCGAGTAACTTACCCACAATAGACGTTAGGCTAATTGGTCGATAGTTAGACGCAAGTGATCTTGACTTGAAGGAAAGACTTGAGTAAATACTGGTTGAGTAACAGGGTTGTTGATTTGTGGAACCAATTGCCACGTAACGTGGTGGAGGTGGTGTCCCTCGATTGTTTCAAGCGCGGGTTGGACAAGTATTTGAGTGGGATTGGGTGGTTATAGAATAGGAGCTGCCTCGTATGGGTCAATAGGCCTTCTGCAGTTACCTTTGTTCTTATGTTCTTTCCTAAATCTAAACTTATCCAATTTATACCCATTGTTTCGTGTTCTGTCTTGAGTTGATATTTTTAATACCCTATTAATATCCCCCCTGTTATGTCCATTCATCCACTTGTAAACCTCTATCATGTCACCCCTAACTCTTCGCCTTTCCAGTGAATGCAACTTAAGCTTTGTTAATCTTTCTTCATATGAAAGATTTCTAATTTGGATAATTAACTTAGTCATCCTACGTTGGACACGTTCAAGTGAATTTATATCCATTCTATAATACGGCGACCAAAACTGAACTGCACAATCTAAATGGGGCCTAACTAGAGCAAGATATAGCTTGAGAACCACACCAGGTGTCTTGTTACTAACGCTGCGATTAATAAATCCAAGTGTCCGATTTGCCTTATTAGGAACATTTATGCATTGATCCTTTTGTTTTAAATTCTTACTAATCATAACTCCCAGATCCCTTTCGCAATCCGACTTCGCAATCTCAACACCATCCAGCTCGTATCTTGTAACTCTATCATACATAAGAACATAAGAACAAAGGTAACTGCAGAAGGCCTATTGGCCCATACGAGGCAGCTCCTATTCTATAACCACCCAATCCCACTCATATACTTGTCCAACCCGTGCTTGAAACAATCGAGGGACCCCACCTCCACAATGTTACGCGGCAATTGGTTCCACAAATCAACAACCCTGTTACTGAACCAGTATTTACCCAAGTCTTTCCTAAATCTAAACTTATCCAATTTATACCCATTGTTTCGTGTTCTGTCCTGTGTTGATACTTTTAATACCCTATTAATATCCCCCCGGTTATGTCCATTCATCCACTTGTAAACCTCTATCATGTCACCCCTAACTCTTCGCCTTTCCAGTGAATGCAACTTAAGCTTTGTTAATCTTTCTTCATATGAAAGATTTCTAATTTGGGGAATTAACTTAGTCATCCTACGCTGGACACGTTCAAGTGAATTTATATCCATTCTATAATATGGCGACCAAAACTGAACTGCATAATCTAAATGGGGCCTAACTAGAGCAAGATATAGCTTGAGAACCACACCAGGTGTCTTGTTACTAACGCTGCGATTAATAAATCCAAGTGTCCGATTTGCCTTATTACGAACATTTATGCATTGATCCTTTTGTTTTAAATTCTTACTAATCATAACTCCCAGATCCCTTTCGCAATCCGACTTCGCAATCACAACACCATCTAGCTCGTATCTTGTAACTCTATCATCACCACCTAACCTCAGAACTTTACATTTATCAGCATTAAACTGCATCTGCCAATCCTTTGACCATTTCAAAACCCTATCTAGATCAACTTGAAGTGATAGTGAGTCCTCCTCCGAATTAATTTCCCTACCGATTTTCGTATCATCGGCAAATTTGCAAATGTTGCTACTCAAACCTGAATCTAAATCATTTATATATATTATAAACAACAG
The DNA here is from genome assembly GCF_040958095.1 of Procambarus clarkii. Classification (NCBI taxonomy): domain Eukaryota; kingdom Metazoa; phylum Arthropoda; class Malacostraca; order Decapoda; family Cambaridae; genus Procambarus; species Procambarus clarkii. The sequence continues at coordinate 16,734,999 of NC_091217.1, read as the reverse complement.
AGGTCCCAGGACAGAGCCTTGAGGCACTCCACTTACAACATTTTCCCACTCTGACTTGATTCCATTTATACTAACTCTCTGTTTCCTTTGGTATAGCCATGCCCTAATCCAGCTTAATATAGCACCCCCAATACCATGAGACTCTATCTTTTTAATCAGTCTTTCATATGGCACTGTATCAAAAGCTTTGCTAAAGTCAAGGTATACAACATCGCAATCCTTACCACTATCAACTGCCTCAACAATGCTAGAATAAAAAGATAACAAATTTGTTAAACATGAACGGCCATTTATAAAACCATGTTGCGACTCAATTATTAATTTATGTTTTTCAAGATGAAGACGAATTTTATTTGCTATTATAGATTCGAGTAACTTTCCCACAATAGACGTTAGGCTAATTGGTCGATAGTTAGACGCAAGTGATCTATCTCCTTTCTTAAAAACTGGTATCACATTAGCAACTTTCCAAAACTCTGGCACTCTGCCTGACTCTATTGATTTATTAAATATGGTTGACAGTGGGTCACAAAGCTCCTCTTTGCATTCTTTAAGCACCCTGGCAAACACTTCATCCGGCCCTGGGGATTTGTTTGGTTTGAGTTTTACTATTTGTTTAAGAACATCCTCCCTGGTAACTGTTAAACTCGTCAACCTGTCCTCGTCCCCACCCACATAGACTTGTTCGGCTGAAGGCATATTGTTAAGTTTCTCTTTAGTAAATACAGATACAAAATATTTATTAAAAATACTACTCATCTCTTCATCACTATCTGTTATTTGACCTGTCTCAGTTTTTAATGGACCTATCCTTTCCCTAGTCTTAGTACGATATAACTGAAAAAAAACCCTGAAAAAATCATCATTACCTAACTTAAGCTTTGTTAAAATTAAGCTTTGTTAATAGAAATAAAATTAACGAATTAAATGCTCTTGTCTGCACAGAAAAAATTGATATTATTGCACTTACCGAAACGTGGATGAATGTAGAAAATAGAGAACTATTAGCTGAATATCAAATAAATGGATTTAAACTATTTCACACAGATAGATATATTAGACGAGGAGGGGGAGTAGCCATATATGTTAGAACATAAGAACATAAGAACAAAGGCAGCTGCAGAAGGCCTATTGGCCCATACGAGGCAGCTCCTATTTATAACCACCCAATCCCACTCATATACATGTCCAACCCGCGCTTGAAAGAATCGAGGGACCCCACCTCCACAATGTTACGCGGCAATTGGTTCCACAAATCAACAACCCTGTTACTGAACCAGTATTTACCCAAGTCTTTCCTAAATCTAAACTTATCAAATTTATACCCATTGTTTCGTGTTCTGTCTTGTGTTGATACTTTTAATACCCTATTAATATCCCCCCTGTTATGTCCATTCATCCACTTGTAAACCTCTATCATGTCACCCCTAACTCTTCGCCTTTCCAGTGAATGCAACTTAAGCTTTCTTAATCTTTCTTCATATGAAAGATTTCTAATTTGGGGAATTAACTTAGTCATCCTATCACTTCAAGTTGATCTAGATAGGGTTTTGAAATGGTCAAAGGATTGGCAGATGCAGTTTAATGCTGATAAATGTAAAGTTCTGAGGTTAGGTAATGATGATAGAGTTACAAGATACGAGCTAGATGGTGTTGTGATTGCGAAGTCGGATTGCGAAAGGGATCTGGGAGTTATGATTAGTAAGAATTTAAAACAAAAGGATCAATGCATAAATGTTCGTAATAAGGCAAATCGGACACTTGGATTTATTAATCACAGCGTTAGTAACAAGACACCTGGTGTGGTTCTCAAGCTATATCTTGCTCTAGTTAGGCCCCATTTAGATTATGCAGTTCAGTTTTGGTCGCCATATTATAGAATGGATATAAATTCACTTGAACGTGTCCAGCGTAGGATGACTAAGTTAATTCCCCAAATTAGAAATCTTTCATATGAAGAAAGATTAACAAAGCTTAAGTTGCATTCACTGGAAAGGCGAAGAGTTAGGGGCGACATGATAGAGGTTTACAAGTGGGTGAATGGACATAACAAGGGGGATATTAATAGGGTATTAAAAGTATCAACACAGGACAGAACACGAAACAATGGGTATAAATTGGATAAGTTTAGATTTAGGAAAGACTTGGGTAAATACTGGTTCAGTAACAGGGTTGTAGATTTGTGGAACCAATTGCCTTGTAACGTGGTGGAGGTGGGGTCCCTCGATTGTTTCAAGCGCGGGTTGGACAAGTATATGAGTGGGATTGGGTGGTTATAGAATAGGAGGTGCCTCGTATGGGCCAATAGGCCTTCTGCAGTTACCTTTGTTCTTATGTTCTTATGTTCCTACGCTGGACACGTTCATGTGAATTTATATCCATTCTATAATATGGCGACCAAAACTGAACTGCAAAATCTAAATGGGTCCTAACTAGAGCAAGATATAGCTTGAGAACCACACCAGGTGTCTTGTTACTAACGCTGCGATTAATAAATCCAAGTGTCCGATTTGCCTTATTACGAACATTTATGCATTGATCCTTTTGTTTTAAATTCCTACTAATCAGGAATTTAGGGACAATTTGAAATTTAGTCTCAAAGAGGGAATCAAAACTGAGCCACACACAGAAACTATTTGGTTAGAATTATAGGAAAAAGCAATTAATATTATAATGGGAGTTATTTATAGGCCACCAAATTTAGACAGAATGGAAGCAAAGCATCTATGGGATGAAATATCTAGGGCATCTAGATCTAACAGTATTTACGTCATGGGTGACTTTAATTTTAGTGAAATAAACTGGTTGAACAAAACGGAATAGTGAAGCAGAAGATTTTCTAGAATTAATTGACGATTGCTTTCTTACGCAACACATTAAGGAACCAACACGGGAAAATAATATTTTAGATTTAGTGTTAACTAACAGGGAAACACAAATTAATGACATCGAAATAGGGAGTGAGCTAGGGAACAGTGATCACAAAGAAATCAGATTTAGCATAGAATGTAATAGACCTGTAGGAGAAAATTCTGTTAAAGTGCCAGATTTTCGAAAAGCTGATTTTAATAGCCTAAGAAATTCTTTGGGTCAAATTGATTGGAAAGTCTTGGGTATGGGGTGGGGGCCGGTCTTGGAGCGAGACATGAACCCAGCGATAGGTGACGTAAATGGGGATTTCGATGTGAATTCCATATATAACTTATTTAAGAATATTCTAAACAAAGCACAGGAATGTAGTATACCATACAAATTGAATAGATCGAATACTAATGACCCAAAGTGGATAACAAAGAATTTGAAGAACCTTATAGGTAAAAAGAGAGCTTGGTACAAAAGGATTAAAAATGGGGAGGTCACTTTAGAACAGGAATTCGTACAACTGGTTAGAAATGTTAAAAAAGAGATAAGTAAAGCAAAAAGAAACTATGAAGTTCGCATAGCAGGGCAAGCAAAGACAAATCCTAAAGGGTTTTTTTCAGTTATATCGTACTAAGACTAGGGAAAGGATAGCTCCATTAAAAACTGAGACAGGTCAAATAACAGATAGTGATGAAGAGATGAGTAGTATTTTTAATAAATATTTTGTATCTGTATTTACTAAAGAGGAACTTAACAATATGCCTTCAGCCGAACAAGTCTATGTGGGTGGGGACGAGGACAGGTTGACGAGTTTAGCAGTTACCAGGGAGGATGTTCTTAAACAAATAGTAAAACTCAAACCAAACAAATCCCCAGGGCCGGATGAAGTGTTTGCCAGGGTGCTTAAAGAATGCAAAGAGGAGCTTTGTGACCCACTGTCAACCATATTTAATAAATCAATAGAGTCAGGCAGAGTGCCAGAGTTTTGGAAAGTTGCTAATGTGATACCAGTTTTTAAGAAAGGAGATAGATCACTTGCGTCTAACTATCGACCAATTAGCCTAACGTCTATTGTGGGAAAGTTACTCGAATCTATAATAGCAAATAAAATTCGTCTTCATATGTTCAGTCAGTCAGGTGAAGTCACAGTGAGAGGTTGTGTTAACCGGAGCTCCTGAGTGTTGTTATATTATCATTGCAATATGGAAGTTGTAGTTAAGGACCTGGTGACTCTAGTGGGAGCCCTGAGGACAGAGTTGGACTTTCTGCGGGAGGAGGTGCGTCAGCTGAAAGAACAACGAGAAGTAACGAAGGAGGAGACCAGTAGTAAAGGGACCTCGTCTTGGAGAGTTGTGAAAGACAGGGGCCTTAAGAAGACTTTGATAAAGCCGCCTTCAAACGCCATAGCAACTTCTAATTGTATGTGGCATTCTTCCAAGAAAGAGAGTGGGAAATGAATGGATATCGAGGGCACTTGGTGTCAATTGCCGGCTGGAAAGATATTGCAAATCAAATGCAATATCTTTCATAGACAACTGGGAACACTTCTATGGAAAAAATGAAATGTATGCTCGTGATGGGGTGCATCTATCGAGAGCTGGGGTTGTTGCTGTTGCGAACTCGTTGGAAGAAGTGGTTAGAGGTGTTTGTTTGGGTTTAAACTGTTAGTAGATAGAGGTATGGGAATTGATTTGGAGGAAGGAGGTAATAAAAGTATGTGTTTGTGGGAGAAAGGAATTGGCAAAATGATCAGGGAAAGAGAAGGTCCGCAAAATAACAATTCACTTAGGGTATATTACACTAACAGTAGAAGTCTAAGAAATAAAATTAACGAATTAAATGCTCTTGTCTGCACCGAAAAAATAGATATTATTGCACTTACCGAAACGTGGATGAATGTAGAAAATAGAGAACTATTAGCTGAATATCAAATATATGGATTTAAACTATTTCATTCAGATAGATATATTAGACGAGGAGGTGGAGTAGCCATATATGTTAGGGACAATTTGAAATGTAGTCTCAAAGAGGGAATCAAAACAGAGCCACACACAGAAACTATTTGGATAGAATTAAACGAAAAAGCAAATAATATTATAATAGGAGTAATATATAGGCCACCAAATTTAGACAGAATGGAAGCAAAGCACCTATGGGATGAAATATCTAGAGCATCTAGATCTAACAGTATTTATGTCATGGGTGACTTTAATTTTAGCGGAATAAACTGGTTGAACAAAACAGGGAATAGTGAAGCAGAAGATTTTCTAGAATTAATTGACGATTGCTTTCTTACGCAACACATTAAGGAACCAACACGGGAAAATAATATTTTAGATTTAGTGTTAACTAACAGGGAAACGCAAATTAATGACATCGAAATAGGGAGTGAGCTAGGGAGCAGTGATCACAAAGAAATCAGATTTAGCATAGAATGGAATAGACCAGTAGGAGAAAATTCTGTTAAAGTGCCAGATTTTCGAAAAGCTGATTTTAATAGCCTAAGAAATTTTTTGGGTCAAATTGATTGGAAAGTCTTGGGTATGGGGTGTGGGCCGGTCTTGGAGCGAGACATGAACCCAGCGATAGGTGACTTAAATGGGGATTTCGATGTAGATTCAATATATAACTTATTTAAGAATATTCTAAACAAAGCACAGGAACGTAGTATACCATACAAATTGAATAGATCGAATACTAATGACCCAAAGTGGATAACAAAGAATTTGAAGAACCTTATAGGTAAAAAGAGAGCTTGGTACAAAAGGATTAAAAATGGGGAGGTCACTTTAGAACAGGAATTCGTACAACTGGTTAGAAATGTTAAAAAAGAGATAAGGAAAGCAAAAAGAAACTATGAAGTTCGCATAGCAGGGCAAGCAAAGACAAATCCTAAAGGGTTTTTTCAGTTATATCGTACTAAGACTAGGGAAAGGATAGGTCCATTAAAAACTGAGACAGGTCAAATAACAGATAGTGATGAAGAGATGAGTAGTATTTTTAATAAATATTTTGTATCTGTATTTACTAAAGAGGAACTTAACAATATGCCTTCAGCCGAACAAGTCTATGTGGGTGGGGACGAGGACAGGTTGACGAGTTTAGCAGTTACCAGGGAGGATGTTCTTAAACAAATAGTAAAACTCAAACCAAACAAATCCCCAGGGCCGGATGAAGTGTTTGCCAGAGTGCTTAAAGAATGCAAAGAGGAGCTTTGTGACCCACTGTCAACCATATTTAATAAATCAATAGAGTCAGGCAGAGTGCCAGAGTTTTGGAAAGTTGCTAATGTGATACCAGTTTTTAAGAAAGGAGATAGATCACTTGCGTCTAACTATCGACCAATTAGCCTAACGTCTATTGTGGGAAAGTTACTCGAATCCATAATAGCAAATAAAATTCGTCTTCATCTTGAAAAACATAAATTAATAATTGAGTCGCAACATGGTTTTATAAATGGCCGTTCATGTTTAACAAATTTGTTATCTTTTTATTCTAGCATTGTTGAGGCAGTTGATAGTGGTACGGATTGCGATGTTGTATACCTTGACTTTAGCAAAGCTTTTGATACAGTGCCACATGAAAGACTGATTAAAAAGATAGAGTCTCATGGTATTGGGGGTGCTATATTAAGCTGGATTAGGGCATGGCTATACCAAAGGAAACAGAGAGTTAGTATAAATGGAATCAAGTCAGAGTGGGAAAATGTTGTAAGTGGAGTGCCTCAAGGCTCTGTCCTGGGACCTCTGTTGTTTATAATATATATAAATGATTTAGATTCAGGTTTGAGTAGCAACATTTGCAAATTTGCCGATGATACGGAAATCGGTAGGGAAATTAATTCGGAGGAGGACTCACTATCACTTCAAGTTGATCTAGATAGGGTTTTGAAATGGTCAAAGGATTGGCAGATGCAGTTTAATGCTGATAAATGTAAAGTTCTGAGGTTAGGTAATGATGATAGAGTTACAAGATACGAGCTAGATGGTGTTGTGATTGCGAAGTCGGATTGCGAAAGGGATCTGGGAGTTATGATTAGTAAGAATTTAAAACAAAAGGATCAATGCATAAATGTTCGTAATAAGGCAAATCGGACACTTGGATTTATTAATCGCAGCGTTAGTAACAAGACACCTGGTGTGGTTCTCAAGCTATATCTTGCTCTAGTTAGGCCCCATTTAGATTATGCAGTTCAGTTTTGGTCGCCATATTATAGAATGGATATAAATTCACTTGAACGTGTCCAGCGTAGGATGACTAAGTTAATTCCCCAAATTAGAAATCTTTCATATGAAGAAAGATTAACAAAGCTTAAGTTGCATTCACTGGAAAGGCGAAGAGTTAGGGGCGACATGATAGAGGTTTACAAGTGGGTGAATGGACATAACAAAGGGGATATTAATAGGGTATTAAAAGTATCAACACAGGACAGAACACGAAACAATGGGTATAAATTGGATAAGTTTAGATTTAGGAAAGACTTGGGTAAATACTGGTTCAGTAACAGGGTTGTAGATTTGTGGAACCAATTGCCGCGTAACGTGGTGGAGGTGGGGTCCCTCGATTGTTTCAAGCGCGGGTTGGACAAGTATATGAGTGGGATTGGGTGGTTATAGAATAGGAGCTGCCTCGTATGGGCCAATAGGCCTTCTGCAGTTACCTTTGTTCTTATGTTCTTATGTTAATTCATTTGACGTTTTGGAGGACGAGTGCTGTGGAGAGACTGTGGATCGCGCAAAAGGGAAAGCAACGAAGAGAAAGGAAGCGCAGGCCCCTCAGAGAGTAAAGGAAGTACCTAAGCAAACATTAGTTGTGGGAGATTCCCAGATAAGGTATTTGGATAGAACGTTTTGTGCTAGAGATAGGGGGAACAGGTTAAGGGTTTGCTATCCCGGAGCTGGCATTGGTGATATTATAAACAACATGAATGATATTATGGCTGGTAATGGGAACAATCCCATTATTTGCATTAGCGTGGGAGGAAATGATGTTGGTCGAGTTAGGAGTGAGGAACTGATTCAGAGGTATAAAACAGCCATAGAGTTAGTTAGGAGCAAGGGAGGAATCCCGATCATATGTGGCATTCTTCCAAGAAAGGGAGTGGGAAATGAATGGATATCGAGGGCACTTGGTGTCAATTGCCGGCTGGAAAGATATTGCAAATCAAATGCAATATCTTTCATAGACAACTGGGAACACTTCTATGGAAGAAATGAAATGTATGCTCGTGATGGGGTGCATCTATCGAGAGCTGGGGTTGTTGCTGTTGCGAACTAGTCACAGTGAGAGGTTGTGTTAACCGGAGCTCCTGAGTGTTGTTATATTATCATAGCAATATGGAAGTTGTAGTGAAGGACCTGGTGACTCTAGTGGGAGCCCTGAGGACAGAGTTGGACTCTCTGCGGGAGGAGGTGCGTCAGCTTAAAAAACAACGAGAAGTAACGAAGGAGGAGACCAGCAGTAAAGGGACCTCGTCTTGGAGAGTTGCGAAAGACAGGGGCCTTAAGAAGACTTTGATAAAGCCGCCTTCAAACGCCATAGCAACTTCAAATTCATTTGACGTTTTGGAGGACGAGTGCTGTGGAGAGACTGTGGATCGCGCAAAAGGGAAAGCAACGAAGAGAAAGGAAGCGCAGGCCCCTCAGAAAGTAAAGGAAGTACCTAAGCAAACATTAGTTGTGGGAGATTCCCAGATAAGGTATTTGGATAGAACGTTTTGTGCTAGAGATAGGGGGAACAGGTTAAGGGTTTGCTATCCCGGAGCTGGCATTGGTGATATTATAAACAACATGAGTGATATTATGGCTGGTAATGGGAACAATCCCATTATTTGCATTAGCGTGGGAGGAAATGATGTTGGTCGAGTCAGGAGTGAGGAACTGATTCAGAGGTATAAAACAGCCATAGAGTTAGTTAGGAGCAAGGGAGGAATCCCGATCATATGTGGCATTCTTCCAAGAAAGGGAGTGGGAAATGAATGGATATCGAGGGCACTTGGTGTCAATTGCCGGCTGGAAAGATATTGCAAATCAAATGCAATATCTTTCATAGACAACTGGGAACACTTCTATGGAAGAAATGAAATGTATGCTCGTGATGGGGTGCATCTATCGAGAGCTGGGGTTGTTGCTGTTGCGAACTCGCTAGAAGAAGTGGTTAGAGGTGTTTGTTTGGGTTTAAACTGTTAGTAGATAGAGGTATGGGAATTGATTTGGAGGAAGGAGGTAATAAAAGTATGTGTTTGTGGGAGAAAGGAATTGGCAAAACGATCAGGGAAAGGTCCGCAAAATAACAATTCACTTAGGGTATATTACACTAACAGTAGAAGTCTAAAAAATAAAATTAACGAATTAAATGCTCTTGTCTGCACTAAAAAAATAGATATTATTGCACTTACCGAAACGTGGATGAATGTAGAAAATAGAGAACTATTAGCTGAATATCAAATATATGGATTTAAACTATTTCACACAGATAGATATATTAGACGAGGAGGTGGAGTAGCCATATATGTTAGGGACAATTTGAAATGTAGTCTCAAAGAGGGAATCAAAACAGAGCCACACACAGAAACTATTTGGATTGAATTAAACGAAAAAGCTAATAATATTATAATAGGAGTAATATATAGGCCACCAAATTTAGACAGAATGGAAGCAAAGCATCTATGGGAAGAAATATCTAGAGCATCTAGATCTAACAGTATTTATGTCATGGGTGACTTTAATTTTAGCGGAATAAACTGGTTGAACAAAACAGGGAATAGTGAAGCAGAAGATTTTCTAGAATTAATTGACGATTGCTTTCTTACGCAACACATTAAGGAACCAACACGGGAAAATAATATTTTAGATTTAGTGTTAACTAACAGGGAAACGCAAATTAATGACATCGAAATAGGGAGTGAGCTAGGGAGCAGTGATCACAAAGAAATCAGATTTAGCATAGAATGGAATAGACCAGTAGGAGAAAATTCTGTTAAAGTGCCAGATTTTCGAAAAGCTGATTTTAATAGCCTAAGAATTTTTTTGGGTCAAATTGATTGGAAAGAACATAAGAACAAATTGAAAGGCTTGGGTATGGGGTGTGGGCCGGTCTTGGAGCGAGACATGAACCCAGCGATAGGTGACTTAAATGGGGATTTCGATGTGGATTCAATATATAACTTATTTAAGAATATTCTAAACAAAGCACAGGAACGTAGTATACCATACAAATTGAATAGATCGTATACTAATGACCCAAAGTGGATAACAAAGAATTTGAAGAACCTTATAGGTAAAAAGAGAGCTTGGTACAAAAGGATTAAAAATGGGGAGGTCACTTTAGAACAGGAATTCGTACAACTGGTTAGAAATGTTAAAAAAGAGATAAGGAAAGCAAAAAGAAACTATGAAGTTCGCATAGCAGGGCAAACAAAGACAAATCCTAAAGGGTTTTTTCAGTTATATCGTACTAAGACTAGGGAAAGGATAGCTCCATTAAAAACTGAGACAGGTCAAATAACAGATAGTGATGAAGAGATGAGTAGTATTTTTAATAAATATTTTGTATCTGTATTTACTAAAGAGGAACTTAACAATATGCCTTCAGCCGAACAAGTCTATGTGGGTGGGGACGAGGACAGGTTGACGAGTTTAGCAGTTACCAGGGAGGATGTTCTTAAACAAATAGTAAAACTCAAACCAAACAAATCCCCAGGGCCGGATGAAGTGTTTGCCAGGGTGCTTAAAGAATGCAAAGAGGAGCTTTGTGACCCACTGTCAACCATATTTAATAAATCAATAGAGTCAGGCAGAGTGCCAGAGTTTTGGAAAGATGCTAATGTGATACCAGTTTTTAAGAAAGGAGATAGATCACTTGCGTCTAACTATCGACCAATTAGCCTAACGTCTATTGTGGGAAAGTTACTCGAATCTATAATAGCAAATAAAACTCGTCTTCATCTTGAAAAACATAAATTAATAATTGAGTCGCAACATGGTTTTATAAATGGCCGTTCATGTTTAACAAATTTGTTATCTTTTTATTCTGGCATTGTTGAGGCAGTTGATAGTGGTAAGGATTGCGATGTTGTATACCTTGACTTTAGCAAAGCTTTTGATACAGTGCCACATGAAAGACTGATTAAAAAGATAGAGTCTCATGGTATTGGGGGTGCTATATTAAGCTGGATTAGGGCATGGCTATACCAAAGGAAACAGAGAGTTAGTATAAATGGAATCAAGTCAGAGTGGGAAAATGTTGTAAGTGGAGTGCCTCAAGGCTCTGTCCTGGGACCTCTGTTGTTTATAATATATATAAATGATTTAGATTCAGGTTTGAGTAGCAACATTTGCAAATTTGCCGATGATACGAAAATCGGTAGGGAAATTAATTCGGAGGAGGACTCACTATCACTTCAAGTTGATCTAGATAGGGTTTTGAAATGGTCAAAGGATTGGCAGATGCAGTTTAATGCTGATAAATGTAAAGTTCTGAGGTTAGGTAATGATGATAGAGTTACAAGATACGAGCTAGATGGTGTTGTGATTGCGAAGTCGGATTGCGAAAGGGATCTGGGAGTTATGATTAGTAAGAATTTAAAACAAAAGGATCAATGCATAAATGTTCGTAATAAGGCAAATCGGACACTTGGATTTATTAATCGCAGCGTTAGTAACAAGACACCTGGTGTGGTTCTCAAGCTATATCTTGCTCTAGTTAGGCCCCATTTAGATTATGCAGTTCAGTTTTGGTCGCCATATTATAGAATGGATATAAATTCACTTGAACGTGTCCAGCGTAGGATGACTAAGTTAATTCCCCAAATTAGAAATCTTTCATATGAAGAAAGATTAACAAAGCTTAAGTTGCATTCACTGGAAAGGCGAAGAGTTAGGGGTGACATGATAGAGGTTTACAAGTGGATGAATGGACATAACCGGGGGGATATTAATAGGGTATTAAAAGTATCAACACAGGACAGAACACGAAACAATGGGTATAAATTGGATAAGTTTAGATTTAGGAAAGACTTGGGTAAATACTGGTTCAGTAACAGGGTTGTTGATTTGTGGAACCAATTGCCGCGTAACATTGTGGAGGTGGGGTCCCTCGATTGTTTCAAGCACGGGTTGGACAAGTATATGAGTGGGATTGGGTGGTTATAGAATAGGAGCTGCCTCGTATGGGCCAATAGGCCTTCTGCAGTTACCTTTGTTCTTATGTTCTTATGTTCATCTTGAAAAACATAAATTAATAATTGAGTCGCAACATGGTTTTATAAATGGCCGTTCATGTTTAACAAATTTGTTATCTTTTTATACTAGCATTGTTGAGGCAGTTGATAGTGGTAAGGATTGCGATGTTGTATACCTTGACTTTAGCAAAGCTTTTGATACAGTGCCACATGAAAGACTGATTAAAAAGATAGTCTCATGGTATTGGGGGTGCTATATTAAGCTGGATTAGGGCATGGCTATACCAAAGGAAACAGAGAGTTAGTATAAATGGAATCAAGTCAGAGTGGGAAAATGTTGTAAGTGGAGTGCCTCAAGGCTCTGTCCTGGGACCTCTGTTGTTTATAATATATATAAATGATTTAGATTCAGGTTTGAGTAGCAACGTTTGCAAATTTGCCGATGATACGAAAATCGGTAGGGAAATTAATTCGGAGGAGGACTCACTATCACTTCAAGTTGATCTAGATAGGGTTTTGAAATGGTCAAAGGATTGGCAGATGCAGTTTAATGCTGATAAATGTAAAGTTCTGAGGTTAGGTAATGATGATAGAGTTACAAGATACGAGCTAGATGGTGTTGAGATTGCGAAGTCGGATTGCGAAAGGGATCTGGGAGTTATGATTAGTAAGAATTTAAAACAAAAGGATCAATGCATAAATGTTCGTAATAAGGCAAATCGGACACTTGGATTTATTAATCGCAGCGTTAGTAACAAGACACCTGGTGTGGTTCTCAAGCTATAGCTTGCTCTAGTTAGGCCCCATTTAGATTATGCAGTTCAGTTTTGGTCGCCATATTATAGAATGGATATAAATTCACTTGAACGTGTCCAGCATAGGATGACTAAGTTAATTCCCCAAATTAGAAATCTTTCATATGAAGAAAGATTAACAAAGCTTAAGTTGCATTCACTGGAAAGGCGATGAGTTAGGGGCGACATGATAGAGGTTTACAAGTGGGTGAATGGACATAACAAAGGGGATATTAATAGGGTATTAAAAGTATCAACGCAAGACAGAACACGAAACAATGGGTATAAATTGGATAAGTTTAGATTTAGGAAAGACTTGGGTAAATACTGGTTCAGTAACAGGGTTGTTGATTTGTGGAACCAATTGCCGCGTAACATTGTGGAGGTGGGGTCCCTCGATTGTTTCAAGCGCGGGTTGGACAAGTATATGAGTGGGATTGGGTGGTTATAAATAGGAGCTGCCTCGTGTGGGCCAACAGGCCTTCTGCAGTTGCCTTTGTTCTTATGTTCCTATGTGACCCACTGTCAACCATATTTAATATATCAATAGAGTCAGGCAGAGTGCCAGAGTTTGGAAAGTTGCTAATGTGATACCAGTTTTTAAGAAAGGAGATAGATCACTTGCGTCTAACTATCGACCAATTAGCCTAACGTCTATTGTGGGAAAGTTACTCGAATCTATAATAGCAAATAAAATTCGTCTTCATCTTGAAAACATAAATTATTAATTGAGTCGCAACATGGTTTTATAAATGGCCGTTCATGTTTAACAAATTTGTTATCTTTTTATTCTAGCATTGTTGAGGCAATTGATAGTGGTAAGGATTGCGATGTTGTGTACCTTGACTTTAGCAAAGCTTTTGATACAGTGCCACATGAAAGACTGATTAAAAAGATAGAGTCTCACGGTATTGGGGGTGCTATATTAAGCTGGATTAGGGCATGGCTATACCAAAGGAAACAGAGAGTTAGTATAAATGGAGTCAAGTGAGAGTGGGAAAATGTTGTAAGTGGGGTGCCTCAGGGCTCTGTCCTGGGACCTCTGTTGTTTATAATATATATAAATGATTTAGATTCATGTTTGAGTAGCAACATTTGCAAATTTGCCGATGATACGAAAATCGGTAGGGAAATTAATTCGGAGGAGGACTCATTATCACTTCAAGTTGATCTAGATAGGGTTTTGAAATGGTCGAAGGATTGGCAGATGCAGTTTAATGCTGATAAATGTAAAGTTCTGAGGTTAGGTAATGATGATAGGGTTACAAGATATGAGCTAGATGGTGTTGAGATTGCGAAGTCGAATTGCGAAAGGGATCTGGGAGTTATGATTAGTAAGAATTTAAAACAAAAGGATCAATGCATAAATGTTCGTAATAAGGCAAATCGGACACTTGGATTTATTAATCGCAGCGTTAGTAACAAGACACCTGGTGTGTTTCTCAATCTATATCTTGCTCTAGTTGGGCCCCATTTAGATTATGCAGTTCAGTTTTGGTCGCCATATTATAGAATGGATATAATTTCACTTGAACGTGTCCAGCGTAGGATGACTAAGGTAATTCCGCAAATTAGAAATCTTTCATATGAAGAAAGATTAACAAAGCTTAAGTTGCATTCACTGGAAAGGCGACGAGTTAGGGGTGACATGATAGAGGTTTACAAGTGGATGAATGGACATAACAAAGGGGATATTAATAGGGTATTAAAAGTATCACCACAAGACAGAACACGAAACAATGGGTATAAATTGGATAAGTTTAGATATAGGAAAGACTTGGGTAAATACTGGTTCAGTAACAGAGTTGTTGATTTGTGGAACCAATTGCCGCCTAACATTGTGGAGGAGGGGTCCCTCGATTGTTTCAAGCATGGGTTGGACATGTATATGAGTGGGATTGGGTGGTTATGAATAGGAGCTGCCTCGTATGGGCCAATAGGCCTTCTGCAGTTGCCTTTGTTCTTATGTATTATTGTTGTTTTGTGGTCGGCCCTTCCGGCCGGCGTTTTTGTGTTTAGTACATTTTGTTCCTTTATAAGAACATCAGAACAAAGGTAACTGCAGAAGGCCTATTGGCCCATACGAGGCAGCTCCTATCTATAACCACCCAATCCCACTCATATACTTGTCCAACCCATGCTTGAAACAATCGAGGGACCCCTCCTCCACCACGTTACGCAGTAATTGGTTCCACAAATCAACAACCCTGTTACCGAACCAGTATTTACCCAAGTCTTTCCTAAATCTAAATTTATCCAATTTATACCCATTGTTTCGTGTTGATACTTTTAATACCCTATAAATATCTCCTTTGTTATGTCCATTCATCCACTTGTAAACCTCTATCATGTCACCCCTACCTCATCGCCTTTACAGTGAATGCAATTTCGACTTTGTTAATCTTTCTTCATATGAAAGGTTTCTAATTTGGGAATTAACTTAGTCTTCCTACGCTGGACACGTTCAAGTGAATTGATATCCATTCTATAATACTGCGACCAAAACTGAACTGCATGATCTAAATGGGGCCTAACCAGAGCAAGATATAGCATAAGAACCACACCAGGTGTCTTGTTACTAACACTTCGATTAATAAATCCCAGTGTCCTATTTGCATTATTACGAACATTCATGCATTGATCCTTTTGTTTTAAATCCTTACTTATCATAACTCCCAGATCCCTTTCACAATTTGACTTCGCAATCTCAACACCATCTAGCTCGTATCTTGTAACTTTATCATCAACGCAAGGTATAGAGAGTGTCTGTGTTAAATTATCATTAAGGGAAGGGGAATTTGGGGGACATTGTCATTGGGGACATTTGGAGTCATTGGGGACCTTACCAATTTAAGGTTCTTAGATCCAAGTCCATTGGGGACCTTACCAATTTAAGGTTCTTAGATCCAAGTCCATTGGGGACTTGGATTTATTAATCGCAGCGTTAGTAACAAGACACCTGGTGTGGTTCTCAAGCTATATCTTGCTCTAGTTAGGCCCCATTTAGATTATGCAGTTCAGTTTTGGTCGCCATATTATAGAATGGATATAAATTCACTTGAACGTGTCCAGCGTAGGATGACTAAGTTAATTCCCCAAATTAGAAATCTTTCATATGAAGAAAGATTAACAAAGCTTAAGTTGCATTCACTGGAAAGGCGAAGAGTTAGGGGTGACATGATAGAGGTTTACAAGTGGATGAATGGACATAACCGGGGGGATATTAATAGGGTATTAAAAGTATCAACACAGGACAGAACACGAAACAATGGGTATAAATTGGATAAGTTTAGATTTAGGAAAGACTTGGGTAAATACTGGTTCAGTAACAGGGTTGTTGATTTGTGGAACCAATTGCCGCGTAACATTGTGGAGGTGGGGTCCCTCGATTGTTTCAAGCACGGGTTGGACAAGTATATGAGTGGGATTGGGTGGTTATAGAATAGGAGCTGCCTCGTATGGGCCAATAGGCCTTCTGCAGTTACCTTTGTTCTTATGTTCTTATGTTATGTTCTTAATGCTCGGCACACAAGCCTTGGGACAGTGGGTAGTATTAATGCTAATAGGGTCAAGTGGTTACAGTTTCTACAAGATCATCCAGATACCTGTCTCTTGGGAAACAATGAACCAACTCACATCAGGGGAGGACGGCTTGACTATGCCTGCATTTTAAACTCTCAGGGGATTATGGGGAAGGTTCGGGTTGTTCGGGAACTACTTAGTGACCACTTTGCCTTGAACGTTGAATTACCACTGGGGAAAAAACAAGTCCACTTTCAAAGGAAAAGGCTAAATATTAATAAAGATATGAAAAATTATTTTATTCAAAATATGGGAGTTTGGTATCAACAATACACGCCGCTCTGCGTTGATAGTTTTTACGGGGGCATGGTCGAGAACATAGAGAAATTAGTACAGAGGGAAAATAACGGGCCAGGGGAAGCAAGACGCATGGACCTAAGAAATTTAAATATTCCAATGATCAGCAAGTTAAGGGGTGGGAGAGAATGCTACGGAGTGCACATAAAGAATGGTTAAAAAATGGAATGAGGGATGATGAGAAAAATACAATGTTGGAAGTGGCTAGGGAATGCAGTCAGGTGAGGAAGGAGGCGCGGGACAGATACTGGCAAGAATTTGCTCAGTCCATTGGTAATACTAAGAACCTTAAAGACATATGGAGAGCAGTAAACAAAATCAGGGGTTGTAAGACCAAATTCATTGCTCACTCAGATCCTGGGAAAGTTGCTAATGAGTTAGTAGATAAATGGGCAAGTGCTGCTGGTATGGAGTCCTTACCTGCAGACACGAGAGTCACCATTGAGTCATGGGAAAATATTAGAAATGGAGTAACTTTATGTGCCTTAAATACAAGATCTATAACATGCACTGAGATAACTCACGATGAGCTACTGGATGCTATAAAAATTGGCAGCTCTAATGCTCCGGGAAAAGATGGAGTAACGTATGACAGTCTTAATTATTTAGCCGGTATGAAACCTAGTCCCTTACTTGATTTGTTTAATATGAGTTATAGAGAGGGAAAGTTACCAAGAAAATGGAAAGAGGCTGTCATCATTCCTATCCCTAAGTCAAACGGAGGCTACAGACCTGTCTCCTTAATATCCTGCTTTTGTAAAATGATGGAAAGGATTTTGTTAAATAGGCTACTCTACCTTGTAGGTAATAACATGTCCAGTAATCTCTTTGGTTTTATCAAAGGCAAAAGTACTGCGGATTGTCTCTTAAAGTGTTTGTCTAATGTGGATGACAATTGTAGAGTTTTTGTTGATCTACAAGGAGCTTTTGATAAAGCAAATGGGGAAGTAATCTTATACGAATTAGCCAATCTGGGAATAACAGGGAGATTGCTACACTGGATAAGGGATTATCTACAAGGCAGAAAAGGTCAGGTGTATTACCAGGGATACATGTCTGAGGAACGGATGTTTCAGTTAGGTACCCCACAAGGGGGAGTATTAAGTCCCACCTTATTCAATGTATTAATGAACAGATTAGCATCATAGATGTATCCTCCAGGGGTCACGACGATCATATATGCTGATGACATTCTTATACAAGGCACTTCTGGGAACAAAATTCAAACTGCTCTTAACATACTTGGTACAACCTGTCACAAGTTAGGCTTAGTTATAAATGCAGATAATACCAAATACGAGTATAGGAAACGAAGAAATATAACACTTACTCTAAATGGTGTGGAACTGAGCCGTGTTCAGAAGTACAAGTATCTGGGCATGTATGTTGGATAAACATGTGAGAGTAAAAATGCTGAAATAAATCATATCAGCACCTTATGTAAAGCCCGTCTGCATCCTCTGAAAGCACTGGCTTTTTCTGGTAAAGGTGTTGGGGTACCTATCTTGCGGATGTTATACATAAGCACTGTTCGGTCCCTGATAGACTACGCAGCACTCGTATTGTCTTACACAGGCCAAGGCAGAATTCAAAAAATAGAGCTGATACAGAACGAGGCTATGAGGATTATTCTTGGATGTCAAAGAAATGCAATGATTGAAATAATGAGAATGGAATTAAATTTACAGAGTGTGTGTGATAGAGTCCGTGACATTAACACTAGAGTATCTATTCGTTTCATGCGGAGAAAAGGAGGGGATAAGCTGTTTGAGAGCGTTCAGACCTGCTTGAGTGACGTACACACTTCCAGGAAACTGAGTGAGACACGCTACATGAGGGGATTAGCTCATGACCTCAGGGAATACGACGTACTTGACTGCTGTAAACCCTCTCGACAGTGTAATATGTCTGCTCCCTGGAAAGTACAGAAAATAGACGTCGAAATTGTACCCCTCAAGGTGAAAAAGATTCATCATGAACCGGGACAATTACGGTGTTTGTATGGAAGCATGATATCTCGGTTACCAAGAGGCAACAGTTTACATGTATATTGCGACGGGTCGGTGGCGGAGGATGGCAGGGCCGGGTGTGGTGTCCTAATAAGGGAATATACGGAGTTTGGGACTGTGGACAGGATAATTGAACTCCGGCTTAGTAATTATATATCATCCACACAAGCTGAACTGCAGGCCATTCTGGTGTGTTTGGAGGAAGTACGTCATGACGACAAAAATGTTTTTGTATTTGTCGATAGCCGAGGAGCACTGGAGTCCTTAAACAGTCGAAACCCAGTCTTCATGTCTATAGTTGAGGACTGTAAGAGAAGAATAACTGAGATACAGCTGAAAGGTTATAGTGTGAAATTCATGTGGATTCCATTTCATGTTGGAATAGTGCTCAATGAGGTGGCGGATGACTTGGCAAAACGTGCCACATCAAAACCACAAGTTGACATTGAATGTGAATTCACAATGAGACAAATAAGAAGCAAAATCAGAAATATTCAGGCACAGAGGGGAGTGGAGTATGAGAGTAGTCAAACCATGCAACACTACATGTATGTGAGTCAAAACACCCATTTCACTTATGGTAAAAGGAGAAATGCTTGGAGTGACTCTGTGTACATGCGGCTCAGGCTTGGGTACAAATATTACTGGGAATATGGGATAGATGTTCATGATAATGACACGAAGTGTAAACTATGTGGTATGTTAAGGTCTCACACCCTGGCCCATTATGTTCTTGATTGTCCGTTGATTAATGTATATAGAAACACTGAGATAAGGACTGTTCCTGAACAAATAGCCTGGATGTGTCACAACGGAAAGGTTGATGATATTCTTGAGAGATATAAGAGTTTTGCACCAAGATTGTAATATTTTGTTGAATTATCTGCATGTGTCTTGCAAATTGTCTATACAGTATACCTAGGTCATAAAAGTATTTGTGTGTACGTCTGATAACATACTACTTGTGAAGGAGGAAATGTATATGCAGGCGATGAGTCACAATAACGTGGCTGAAGTATGTTGACCAGACCACACACTAGAAATTGAAGGGACGACGACGTTTCGGTCCGTCCTGGACCATTCTCAAGTCGATTGTGATGAGGACAGGTAGGGACAGGCATTAAATAGGCAAGAGAGAGCTGAGGAGGAAAGTCAGGAAATGTATATGTTTATCTCTCAGAATGTTTGGTAATATGTTTATTTGTGATGTGTGTCTATGTATATGTTAACACGTTGTACTGAATGGGGTGAGAATAGCTTGAGCTACCTCATCCCTTTGTGTGTATTTTATCTCAATAAACTTATTTCAATTTCAATTTCAATCATTACCTAGCCTCAGAACTTTACATTTATCAGCATTAAACTGCATCTGCCAATCCTTTGACCATTTCAAAACCCTATTTAGATCAACTTGAAGTGACAGTGAGTCTTCTTCCGTGTTAATTTCCCTGCCGATTTTTGTATCATCGGCAAATTTGCAAATGTTGCTACTCAAACCTGAATCTAAATCATTGATATATATTACAAACAACAGAGGTCCAGAGCCCTGAGGCACTCCACTTACATTTTCCCACTCTGACTTAACCCCATTTATTCTAACTCACTGTTTCCTTTGGAATAGCCATGCCCTAATCCAACTTAATATACCACCTCCAATTCCATGAACCTCTATTTTTTTAATCAGTCTTTCATGTGGCACTGTATCAAAAGCTTTGCTAAAGTCAAGGTACACAACATCACAATCCTTACCACTATCAACTGCCTCAACTATGCTGGAATAAAAAGTTAGCAAATTTGTTAAACATGAACGGCCATTTGTAAAACCATGTTGCGACTAATTTATTAATTTGTGTTTTTCAAGATGAAGACGAATTTTATTTGCAATTATCGATTCAAGTAACTTTCCCACAATAGACGTTAGGCTAATTGGTCGATAATCTGAAGCAAGTGATCTATCTCCTTTCTTAAAAATTGGTATCACATTAGCAACTTTCCATAACTCTGGCACTCTGCCTGACTCTATTGATTTATTAAATATGGTAGACAGTGGATCGCAAAGCTCCTCTTTGCATTCTTTAAGCACCCTGGCAAACACTTCATCCGGCCCTGGGGATTTGTTTGGTTTGTGTTTAACTATTTGTTTAATTACATCCTCCCTGGTAACTGCTTAACTAGTCAACCTGTCCTCGTCCCCACCCACATATACTTGTTCGGCTGAAGGCATACTGTTAAGTTCCTGTTTAGTAAATACAGACATAAAATATTTATTAAAAATACTACTCATTTCTTCATCATTATCTGTTATTTGACGTGTCTCAGTTTTTAATGAACATATCCTATCCCTAATCTTTGTCCGGTATAACTGGAAAAACCCTTTAGGATTTGTCTTCGCTTGCTCTGCTATGCGAACTTCATAGTTTCTTTTTGCTTTCCTTATCTCTTTTTTAGTATTTCTAACCAGTTGTACGAATTCCTGTTCTAAACTGACTTCCGATACTTAACCCTTTTGTACCACGCTCTCTTTTTACCAATAAGGTTCTTCAAATCCTTTGTTATTCACTTTGGATCATTAGTATTCGACCTATTCAATTTATTTAGTATACTACATTCTTGGGCTTCGCTTAGAATATTTTTAAATAGGTTATATTTTGAGTCTACATCGAAAACCCCTTTTACGTCACCTATCGCTGGGTTCACGTCTAGCTCCAAGACCGGCCCACACCCCATACCCAAGACTTTCCAATCTATTTGACCCAATAAATTTCTTAGGTTATTGAAATTAGCTTTTCGAAAATCAGGTGCTTTAACAGAATTTTCTCCTACAGGTCTATTCCATTCTATGCTAAATCTGATTTTTTTATTATCACTGTTCCCTAGCTCACTCCCTATTTCGATGTCCTTAATTTGTGTTTCCTTGTTAGTTAACACTAAATCTAAAATATTATTTTCCCGCGTTGGTTCCTTAATGAGTTGCGTAAGAAAGCAATCGTCAATTAATTCTAGAAAATCTTCTGCTTCATTATTCCCTGTTTTGTTCACCCAGTTTATTCCACTAAAATTAAAGTCACCCATGACATAAATACTCTTAGATCTAGATGCTCTAGATATTTCATCCCATAGATGCTTTGCTTCCATTCTGTCTAAATTTGGTGGCCTATATATAACTCCTATTATAATATTATTTGCTTTTTCGTTTAATTCTATCCAAATAGTTTCTGTGTGTGGCTCAGACTTGATTCCCTCTTTGAGACTACATTTCAAATTGTCCCTAACGTATATGGCTACTCCCCCTCCTCGTCGAATATATCTATCTGTGTGAAATAGTTTAAATCCATTTATTTGATGTTCAGCTAATAGTTCTCTATTTTCTACATTCATCCACGTTTCGGTAAGCACGATAATATCTATTTTTTTCTGTGCAGACAAGAGCATTTAATTCGTTTATTTTATTTCTTAGACTTTTACTGTTAGTGTAATATACTCTAAGTGAATTGTTATTTTGAGGCCCTTCAATTTCCCTGATCATTTTGCCAATTTCTTTCTCCCCCAAACACATACTTTTATTATCTCCTTCCTCAAAATCAATTCCTATACCACTATCTACTAACAGTTTAAACCCAAACAAAAACCTCTAACCACTTCCTCCAACGAGTTCGCAACAGCAACAACCCCAGCTCTCGATAGATGCACCTCATCACGAGCATACATTTCATTTCTTCCATAGAAGTGTTCCCAGTTGTCTATGAAAGATATTGCATTAGATTTGCAATATCTTTCCAGCCTGCAATTGACACCAAGTGCCCTCGACATCCGTTCATTTCCCACTCCCTTTCTTGGAAGAATGCCACATATGATCGGGATTCCTCTGTAACGGTTCTTGGTTACGTAAAGTATGGTGACAAATAAACACAGACACTAAGATACTATATATATATATTTGGTCGAATATACAGAAGTACACAGGTGATACTTTGGTGTGAGTTGAGCGCACTGAGCGTCGGTACAGTATCTCGCAAGTGTCTGCTCTAGACCACACTTGAAAGTAGACTCTGGTTAATGTTTGCTATTGCTGCTTATATGCCCGGGCAACGCCTCACCTCATTCATCTCCAAAGGTTGACAGGAATATTAACAAAGCATTTGGAGCGAGTATATTATTGGGATAATCTACTCGCTACAGAACTCCCCCTCCCAGGGGATGAAAGGAAAAATACTTGATCAAGGAACTTAGCTGGTCGGCGAATTGTACGCCCTGCTCGCGTTACATAACCATCAAAGTTAACTTCCTCCTCTTCGCTGATGTCATCTAACTGGGGTCGTAGGGTGGGAGGTCGCACAGGATCGTCCGTCGTCGTAGGAGGCGGTGCTGCTGGTAACTGTGGTCGAAAAGTGAACTGCGTAGTCGGCGGATGTGTCTCTGGATTTAGCAGTGTCGCAGACGTTGAGACGAAGCCTGGAGCAGAGCAGAGAGCAAAGTGAGGCCGGAGTCGTGGAGCTCTATGTGGGAGAGCGTGGCGGCTCGATTGAGAATTGTGAGTGTCTAAACTCGGGGAGCGAGAGCGTGGCGGCTCGATGCGGTCGTAGTCTGCTGTCTGCTCTGTGTCGAAGCTGTAGCGTCTTGGGTTGATTAGGACTGTACACGCCGAGTACTACATTGTTGACTGTGGAAATTGTAGTCTGGTACCAAAAGATGTAGGCAGTGTGTGGACAAGCTCGGTGTAGCAGGAGAGAAGAATGTGCATAATTGTTGCGTCCTCGGGTCGCTGGTGGAGCATTTAGATCCGGGGCAGATGGGCTCGGGCACCAGGACATTAGGAGGTAATGTAGGCACGTAATTAGGACAACGAGGTAATCACATCTAGAGCTGAATTGTCCTGAAGGCGACGAAGTGTCGGAAACGCAAGCTGTAAGCGCAAAGGGCTTGAGTCGGCCGAGTATCAAAATGCAGTGAACGTGTAGATGAATCTGATGACAGAGCAGCTGTCGTGGGCGTAGGACAAGCAGTGCCCTGGCAGCGACGGAGAGTTGGCAGGACATGCTGTAGATCCAACATGATGTAATCATTGATGAGGCTGTCAGATGAGTGAGTAACGATCCTGGAGCAGCAAGCCGTAGTAGATGAAAATGCAGAGATGGACGCGATGAAAATCATAGCTGTGGCGAGGGTGTTGGCAGCGTTCCATCACAGCAAACAGTAGCAGTAGAGGTCCAGTGAGAGTCCATGTTGTAGTCCATCGTGGCTGGGTATCGTCGAAACTTCGTGAAGGTCGAAAATAGCCTCCATCTGCATGAACCAAAATTCTGGCTCATCTGCGTTGTATGCTGGAAACCTGGTAGATAAATCCATGACGAAGATCTAGTTTGTGACTAGGTGTTCTTTTTCACTCACTGGGTCACCAATGTAAGTGAGTGTGTGAGTTGAGCGCACTGAGCGTCGGTACAGTATCTCGCAAGTGTCTGCTCTAGACCACACTTGAAAGTAGACTCTGGTTAATGTTTGCTATTGCTGCTTATATGCCCGGTCAACGCCTCACCTCATTCATCTCCAAAGGTTGAGAGGAATATTAACAAAGCATTTGGAGCGAGTATATTATTGGGATAATCTACTCGCTACACCTCCCTGCTCCTAACTAATTCTATTGCTGTCCTGAATCTCTGTATTAGTTCCTCAATCCTAACTCGCCCAACATCAATACCCCCTGCACTAATACAAATAATGGGTTTGTTCCCATTTCCCGTCATAATATCTTTCATTATTCCAACAATATCACCAATACCAGCTCCCGAATAGCAAACCCCTAACCTGTTTCCTTTATCTCTGGCACAAAACGTTTTGTCTAAATACCTCACCTGGGAATCTCCCTCAACCAAAATTCGCTTCGATCCTCCCTTTTCCTTTCGAGCAGTTTGAGGGACCTGCGCTTTAATGCTCCTCGTTACTTTGCCTTTCCCTCCTCGTTGAACTACAGGTTCACCACAGCACTCGTCATCTAACACATCAAATGCGTTAGAAGTCCTTAGGCTATTAGGTGTCGGTTTTGCCAAGGTCTTCTTAAGACCCCTGTCCTCTACAACTTGCCAAGACGAGGTCTTTTTGACACTGGTCGCCTCCTTTGTTTCTTCCTGATGTTGTTTCAGCTGTCATACCTCCTCCCGTAGCGAATCCAGCTCTGTCCTCAGAGCTCCATCTAAATTCACCGTAACAAATTTGTTAAACATGAACGGCCATTTATAAAACCATGTTGCGACTCAATTATTAATTTATGTTTTTCAAGATGAAGACGAATTTTCTTTGCAATTATCGATTCGAGCAACTTTTCCACAGTAGACGTTAGGCTAATTGGCGGATAGTTTGACGCAAGTGGTCTATCTCCTTTCTTAAAAACTGGTATCACATTAGCAACTTTCCATAACTCTGGCACTCTGCCTGACTCTATTGATTTATTAAATATGGTAGACAGTGGATCGCAAAGCTCCTCTTTGCATTCTCTAAGCACCCTGGCAAACACTTCATCCGGCCCTGGGGATTTGTTTGGTTTGAGTTTTACTATTTGTTTAATTATATCCTCCCTGGTAACTGCTAAACTAGTCAACCTGTCCTCGTCCCCACCCACATAGACTTGTTCGGCTGAAGGCATACTGTTAAGTTCCTCTTTAGTAAATACAGATATAAAATATTTATTAAAAAACTACTCATCTCTTCATCCCTATCTGTTATTTGATCTGTCTCAGTTGTTAATGGACCTATCCTTTCCCTAATCTTTGTCAAGTATAACTGGAAAAACCCTATAGGAATTGTCTTCGCTTGCTCTGCTATGCGAACTTCATAGTTTCTTTTTGCTTTCCTTATCTGTATTTTAGTATTTCTAACCAGTTGTACGAATTCCTGTTCTAAACTGACTTCCCCATTCTTAATCCTTTTGTACCACGCTCTCTTTTTACTTATAAGGTTTTTCAGATCCTTTGTTATCCAATTTGGATCATTAGTATTCGATCTATTCAATTTATATGGTATACTACATTCCTGGGCTTTGCTTAGAATATTTTTAAATAGGTTATATTTTGAGTCCATATCGAAAACCCCTTTTACGTCACCTGTCGCTGGATTCACGTCTAGCTCCAATACCGGCCCACATCCCATGCCCAAGACTTTCCAATCTATTTGACCCAAAAAATTTCTTACGCTATTGAAATCAGCTTTTCGAAAATCAGGCACTTTAACAGAATTTTCTCCTACAGATCTATTCCATTCAATGCTAAATCTGATTTCTTTATGATCACTGTTCCCTAGCTCACTCCCTATTTCGATATCCTTAATTTGTGTTTCCCTGTTAGTTAACACTAAATATAAAATATTATTTCCCAGCGTTGGTTCCTTAATATGTTGCGTAAGAAAGCAATCGTCAATTAATTCTAGAAAATCTTCTGCTTCATTATTCCCTGTTTTGTTCAACCAGTTTATTCCACTAAAATTAATGTCACCCATGACATAAATACTGTTAGATCTAGATGGTCTAGATATTTCATCCCATAGATGCTTTGCTTCCATTCTGTCTATATTTGGTGGCCTATATATAACTCCTATTATAATATTATTTGCTTTATCGTTTAATTCTATCCAAATAGTTTCTGTATGTGGCTCAGTTTTGATTCTCTCTTTGAGACTACATTTCAAATTGTCCCTAAGTTATATGGCTACTTCCCCTCCTTGTCTAATATTTTTATCTGTATGAAATAGTTTAAATACATTTATCTGATATTCAGCTAATAGTTCACTATTTTCTACATTCATCCACATTTCGGTAAGTGCAATAATATGTATTTTTTTCGGTGCAGACAAGAGCATTTAAATCGTTTATTTTAATTCTTAGACTTCTAGTGTTAGTGTAATATACCGTAAGTGAAATGATATTTTGAAGCCCTTCTCTTTCCCTGATCATTTTGCCAATTCTTTCCTCCCACAAACACATACTTTTATTACTTCCTTCCTCCAAATCAATTCCCATACCACTATCTACTAACAGTTTAAACTCAAACAAACGCCACTGGTTCCAACCACTGGTTCGCCACTGGTCTAACCACTGGTTCCAACGAGTTCGCAACAACAATAACCCCAGCCCTCGATAGATGCAATCCATCCCGGGCATACATTTCATTTCTTCCATAAAAGTGTTCCCAGTTGTCTATGAAAGATATTGCATTTGATTTGCAATATCTTTCCAGCCGGCAATTGACACCAAGTGCCCTCCACATCCGTTCATTTTCCACTCCCTTTCTTGGAAGAATGCCACATATGATTGGGATTCTTCCCTTGCTTCTAACTAATTCTATGGCTGTTTTATACCCCTGAATCAGTTCCTCACTCCTAACTCGACATGGTTTTATAAATGGCTGTTCATGTTTAACAAATTTCTATCTTTTTATTCTAGCATAGTTGAGGTAGTTGATAGTGGTATGGATTGCGATGTTGTGTACCTTGACTTTAGCAAAGCTTTTGATACAGTGCCACATGAAAGACTCATTAAAAAGATAGAGGCTCATGGTATTGTAGGTGCCATATTAAGCTCGATTAGGGCATGGCTATACCAAAGGAAACAGAGAGTTAGTATAAATGGAGTCAAGTCAGAGTGGGAAAATGTTGTAAGTGGAGTGCCTCAAGGCTCTGTTCTGGGACCTCTGTTGTTTATAATATATATAAATGATTTAGATTCAGGTTTGAGTAGCAACATTTGCAAATTTGCAGATGATACGAAAATCGGTAGGGAAATTGATTCGGAGGAGGACTCACTATCTCTTCAAGTTGATCTAGATAGGGTTTTGAAATGGTCAAAGGATTGGCAGATGCACTTTAATGTTGATAAATCTAAAGTTCTGAGGCTAGGTAATGATGATAGAGTTACAAGATACGAGCTAGATGGTGTTGAAATTGCGAAGTCGGATTGCGAAAGGGATCTGGGAGTTATGATTAGTAAGAATTTAAAACAAAAGGATCAATGCATGAATGTTCGTAACAAGGCAAATCGGACATTCGGATTTATTAATTGAAGCGTTAGTAACAAGACACCTGGTGTTGTTCTTTAGTTATATTTTGCTCTGGTTAGGCCCCATTTAGATTATGCAATTCAGTTTTGGTCGCTTTACTATAGAATGGATATAAATTCACTTGAATTTAGGATGACTAAGTTAATTCCCCAAATTAGAAATCTTTCATATGAAGAAAGATTAACAAAGCTTAAATTGCATTCACTGGAAAGGCAAAGGGTTAGGGGTGACATGATAGTGGTTTACAAGTGGATGAATGGACATAGCAAAGGGTAAGGGTAACGAAGGGAACATTACATAGGGTATTAAAAGTATAAACACAAGACAGAACACAAAACAATGGGAATAAATTGGATAAGTTTAGATTTAGCAAAGACTTGGGTAAATACTGGTTCAGTAACAGGGTTGTTGATTTGTGGAACCAATTACTGTGTAACGTAGTGGTGGTGAGGTCCCTTGATTGTTTCAAGCATGGGTTGTACATGTATATAAGTGGGATTGGGTGGTTATAGATAGGAGCTGCCTCGTAGGGGCCAATAGGCCCTCTGCAGTTACCTTTGTTCAAATGTTCTTATTCCTGCCTAAGAAATCCTACCCTATATGGGTTGGCTTGGCATAATATTATAATAATGTGCAGAAATTTAGAGTAGTGCTATTTTGGGGGGATTTTATAATTTAGGTTAAATAAGAATATGTCCAGTTTACACAGGGGATATTAAACAGATTATATTTGGCCTTCACACCACAATCTCCTGATATTTTATTGTGTTAATTAGTTTGTTGGCCACATGTGATCTAGACTCCCGTGATAGGTGCACTCCGTCTGGGGAAATATTTTCAAGGAACTGGCGAGCTGTGAAATGTATATAGGCAGCCTCCAATCTCACCCTCCTAAGCCGAAAGTTTATATAGTTGGCTGCTCGTTTTTAAGATTCTGAACATACCCCCCACCCCCCTCCCCAACGATTATTACTTATTAGTTGGCGAGGTTCCACCAGAGCAAACCCAGCCGTGTAACTTTTTTCCTTAAAGGAATGGATTATATTTCTGAGGTGAGTGATTGTCGCGGCTGGGTGGCGAGTTTAATCTATGTCGTTGCCACCGAGAACAATTATTGTTAAATGATGTGGTCACTCCAAAACTGCCGTTAGTTCATGATTGTTGTAAAAGTTAGGGCCGTAGCTCTTGGAATCTGAATATTTTTACTTCTATATCAGGTATACCGATAAGTTCTGAGGATAGCTGGCTGTGACTTACTATTGCTACTTTAAACATTAGGTTTCGCCTGGCAGGTGTAGAGATGAACATAAATAATTAATGAAGAATAGTGGGTTTAGGTTAAATATGTAACCAACCTCACTGCTAATTTATAGTTTAATTATGTACTGATTCTTAGTTTGATCTCTAGACCTTCCGAGGTCTATTGACTATAATTTATTTTGGTCCTTGCGCCACTTGTATCTTGAGGTTATCTTGAGATGATTTCGGGGCTTTTTAGTGTCCCCGCGGCCCGGTCCTCGACCAGGCCTCCACCCCCAGGAAGCAGCCCGTGACAGCTGACTAACACGTATATAAAAGTTGATGAACTGAATCATCCGGTTCGAAGTCGGCCATAAATTTCGTTGTGTGGGAAATTCCCAGGATTTGATTTGTTTATTTAAATTATTTGAAGTTAAGCAGACTCTGAATTTAAGTGGACTGTATGTTTAATTAATATTTATTTGGAAACTTCCTATGCACACAACAAAAATGGGGGTTAATCCAATAATGCTGAATCAAACTGTTAGTAATTTTCATTGTTTTATAATCTCAACAATAACTAATCAATAATAGTCATAGGGTTAGTAATCTAACTACGTAGGTTAAATGGAAACAAGAATCTTAGCTGTAAAACAGATTTAGTTAAGGGGACATCAGACGTAGTTCTCATGAATCGGGTATATCATCGTCAAGTGGGAGGTAGCCTCGCGTCTACATTAAACCCGTAAATCTGAGATGGCTGAATCCAGTTACTGATCACCACTCTGTGGAATTAATGCACTGTAGCTCATGCAGTACTAAAATTTCCTGATAACGTTCCATTAAAAAATAACCCTGTAGTTTGACCTACACTCACTTTGGTATTTTAAATCCCCTACAGCATAACCGGTTGATTATGATTGAGTTGGTCGGTTGGTTGTTCTGATCCATTTTCTTTTCCATTATGCGGCTATCCGAGTGGGCCAGCTTGTGGTCTTTTGGGGCTTGTAGTCGGGGTAGAGGTGTCCAATGGATTCCCATTGACTAGCTGCTTTGATGAACTCTTAATCATGAGTTCACATTAAGTTTCTCATTCGCTCTGGTAGGACTCTCCCTACTAATTCGTTGGCTGCTATGCATGAGGATAAGAATGCTGGAGGTGCTACCTCAGTTGCCTTTCGTATGTCTATTTCTCCAAATCTCACTGATAGTGTTGCTTGATCCCACTACTGTCATCTAAATCTAGGTTGAGTGCTTCCTGAATATTTACTTCAGGAGCACATCATATTGACTTAGTAGTGGGCTTCCAAAAGCGGGTGCACACCTTAAAAAGTACGCTTCCTGGTTAGGTAAGGCACTTTGTCAGAAGGCAGAGGGCATCGTGGAAGTCCAATAGGGAGACCCCTATTCTCTTTTCACTCCTTTTTACATCTTTAAACTTTTTTTCGAGTACTGCAGCAATGGCATTGTGGCCCAGAGGTGCTCAATGCGGAGTGCATTCAGTGGGTTAAATTACTGAGGCTTCTGGTGAAACTGAATTCACTGCATTAATGACTACGTTGCTGGATGAGATAATTTTGCACTTGGAGGGGTATAGGACGAGACCCAGGATCTCCCCCTGTGACTTCACCAGCTGCAGGTCTTCCAGCAGGGTGTCTTGTGTGCCTGCCAGAGTGCCATCATCCAGGAACCAGATGTTGAGCTCACTGGACAGTCTGCTTGTGATTTCTCGAACCGCTATGCAAAAGAGGAAGGGTACAAGGAGGTCTCCCAGTTGAATTCCCTCTGCTGAGGTGACTTTGTGTTCGCCAAACAGGAGCGTTGACTATTTACTGTAACCTGCTGACACAAAGAGGAGAATGCTTG
The DNA here is from genome assembly GCF_040958095.1 of Procambarus clarkii. Classification (NCBI taxonomy): domain Eukaryota; kingdom Metazoa; phylum Arthropoda; class Malacostraca; order Decapoda; family Cambaridae; genus Procambarus; species Procambarus clarkii. The sequence continues at coordinate 16,704,128 of NC_091217.1, read as the reverse complement.
GGCAATGTTCCTGGACTGCAGTGAGGACTAGGTCCCTTTTGACTGAGTTGAAAGCGTTTTTTAAACCTAATTTTACTTCTGCCTGGTCTTTGCTTCTGACTACAGCCTTTGGAACTAGTCGGTGGAGAGTATTGCCAAAGGCAATGGGTCTGATTCTTCCATCCTTCTTTTTTAGGGCACATGGGGATGCACCAAAGAAAAATGGTTTGATTTCATCAGGGATTAACCCGACGAGGCAGTTGTTAACAAACGTTGTGATTTCTGACAGGAGCGCTTCTGCACTGGGCCATAAACAGGGTTCACCATATCCTTGATATGATGAGGTCTTACCTTTGTGTAGCCTCCTGAAGGGCCTGGGGGAAATGAAACATTAGTGATATAAACCTCTTACTCTCGGAGGATGAGCGATTCCAGGTTTGGATTGACTCTGACTAGCGAGGGAGATTCCCCTACGGACCTGAGAGGGGTGGTTTTTCTGTTAGTGCTTCGGCTGTTGGTTTCTTCTCTGGGCAAAATTTTGACTTCACTTGTGATCAACCTGAGTGTCCCGACTGTATTGCCTTCTTCAATTTTCTTGCGGACTTGGGTACTTAATTTCCTGTTTTCGTTAGATGTGTTGCCAAAAAGTAGCAAATTGTGCCAGGCCTTGGTGCTAAGCACAGGAATAATGATGTGATTAACGAATTTGATTATAAATTACATATAAATAGTGTTAATTCTCGATTTGTTTAGAGGAATCCCTTCACTTATGTGCAAAATTCTCTAGGTTCTGTTTTTAAACAATAATTTAATGAGACATTGTTTCGTTTCATTTTCATACTGCATTTGAAAACAATCCTCAGTGGGGTAGTGTTACGAACCCGGATCCAGCGTCCGAGCACGGAGCAGTGACGACCGCGCCATCTGTGGGTCAGTTCCCGAAACCCCCACCAAATGGACGACGACACCTGTCGAGGACGGAGTGTACTGGTCACAAGGGCCAGTTTCTAGTCCTGTTCAGCGCTCAACACAGCCGCTGCTGACCTCTGGTGAGGTGGTGCTCAGACACCAGCGCCATCTATGGAGTGGATAGGTGGGCGTTTGTGTCTGAGCCTGTAAGTGAGGTGCCTTAGTGTGTCCCAGTTATTGATGACGTGTCTGCTTACAGAGTCGACCTGGGACTGCTGTGATGGAAGTTGAGTGAGTCTACCCAAGGCAGCCGTCTCCATACCTTGTGCTTTGCTGCAGCAGCTGTGAAGTCGTCCCCCGGAAGAACACTGTGGTGTTACCCTGCCAGTGGAGTGGCAGTAGAAGGATTACCCGGGACCGACTGCTGGAGACGTTTATCCACTGGGGTATTGAGGACAGGAGAGTGATTTGTGGTGTCACACGAGGCTCCTGTCTAGGGCGTTCCCCTTATATCGTTCGTGGAGTGGCCTGACCAGCCTTGCTGATCCGGAACCTGCCAGCAGACCAGCTGGACGTGTGGTTGACGGCCTCCACGGCGGTGCCCCCAGTGGACCGGTGTTTTGGCTGACCTGTGGCCAGGGTAGGCTCAACTTCTCAGAGGATTCGTTGTGTGGCCACGAAAGCACCGATGACTCAGCACTGAGAGAGTTGAACCAGAGTCTTCAGGAGAAGACGATTGTGCGATTCTTCAGTACGAAGACAATTCCCTTGTACAGTGTTAATACCCCTCCCCCTGTGCACTATTTTATATATTATTTATTTGGTGATGGTGAAAATTATAGTCTTAAGTTCTTAACTTTCTTTCCCTTCCCCTGTTAAGTTTATTGCGTCACGGATCTCATTCCTTGAAAGCCACTACTGGCTTGGGGTCGGATACATCTTCCTCTAACAACATCAGAGTAAGAACCCCGTTGCGTCCCGAGAGGGCCGTAACATAATTGGCATCCCCAGCGGGATCCGTCCCCTTGTTAAGTATGTTTGACAGGGGTGGTGAAGTGGCGTAATCCCTGTATATAATTCCCCCTGTGTGACGATTGTGACGTTATACGTCCTGTGCGGTGCTCAAGAGCTATTAAGTGCAATATTGTGTAGTGCGGTGCTCGTCGTGATTCAGTGCAATATTGTAGAGCGAAGTGTTCGCTTGGATTCAGTGCAATATTGGGTAGTGCGGTGCCCGAAGTGATTACGTGCAATATTGGCAAGTGCAGTGTTTGGTGCGATAAAGTGCAATATTGGCGTAGAACAGTGCTCGGTGCGTTAAGTGTTAACGTGTAAGCGGTGTGTGTTAAGTGTTAGTTGAGTGTTCCATCTGTGACAATGGCAGAGAAAGCTACCATCGATGATCTGGACGATGTGCAGGCTTTTCTGAACAGAGAGGACTGTCTTGCCAGATTAAAATATCTGAGCAAACCCGAGCTTGTACTAGTGAGCGCCTACCTGGAGATCAAGATCCGTGCCAGTGATTCCCGTGTGGAGATCTTGTCCAAGGTTCACCGGCACTTGAAGGCAGAAGAGAAACAGGAAGGCGAGGCTCCTAGTACAAAGGAAGGTGAGGAAATAGCTTCCACGGAAAAGGAAGATAAGGGCAGCGACATTGACAGTGATGCAGGTGAGCTTAATATCAGCTTCCTAACAGTCAAAATGCGTGCCCTAGAGATCAATCGCGAGATAGAGTGGAAGAAGTTAGAATTAGAACGAGAATTAAAAGATAAAGAAGTGGAGATGAAAAATAAAGAAATGGAGATGAAAGAAAAAGAATTGGCGATGAGGCGTTTAGAATTAGAAAGAGAAGAGAAACGAGAGAGAGAAGAGAGAGAAAGAGAAGAAAGAAGAGAAGAGCGAGAAAGAGAAGAGAAACGAGAGAGAGAAGCACGAGAAAGAGAAGAGAGACGAGAGAGAGAAGAACGAGAAAGAGAAAGAGAAGAACGAGAAAGAGAGAGAGAAGAGCGAGAAAGGGAAGAAAAAGAAAGACAGAGACAACATGAACTAGATTAGGCGGTGGTCGGAGGCCAACAACGGACACCAGCGGTTTCGATCCGGTAAGGAACATCAAAATGGTCCCCAAATTCAATGAGAGGGAAGTTTCAAAGTTCTTTGCAGCCTTCGAGAAAGTCGCTGCCTCTTTGGAGTGGCCAAGGGAGAATTGGGCCATCATGATACAGTCAGTCTTGACTGGGAAGGCCCAAATCGCCTACTCTACGTTATCCCTTGACGACTCCGGCGATTACGACAAGGTGAAGAAGGTTGTGCTCATGGCGTACCAATTGGTACCTGAGGCGTACAGGCAGAAGTTCCAAAACCTGAAGAAGACCTCAGAGCACACTTTCACCGAATTCGCCACCATCAAGGAGCGACTTTTTCAGGAATGGTGTGCCTCTCGGAAGGTGGAGACCAAGGAAGACCTCGAGCAGCTTATACTGCTAGAGGACTTCAAGGATTGTTTGTCTGGAGACCTGAAGACGTACCTAGAGGAACAGCAGGTAGAGACCTTGAGTGCGGCAGCCACCATGGCTGAAGAGTACATCCTGACGCATAGGCCTTCTGCTAAGTACGTCCCAAGGCATTACCAACGCCGGTTTGACAGACCTCATGACGAAGAGGAAAGACCCGTCGCACAAAGCGCTAAGAAGACGCCCCCAAGTAGCCCTCGAAGAACAAGTCCGAGCAGTCCTAAACACCGGAGTCCGAGGAGGAATATGGTGTGCTGGACTTGTGGGCAGAAAGGGCATGTAGCTGCTAGGTGCCGAGGCAGAAGAGGTAGCGGCCCACGTAGGGAGGTGATGTTAATGAGCTGTGTAACACCACCAGCAGGAAGCCAGTCGACGACTACGCAGGAAGAACCCAGATTGTTTTCCCCTCACACTTCAGGCGGGTATGTATCGAGTGATCATACTGGTAGATCTGTAGTAGTGCTCAGAGATAGTGGAGCAGCCCAGTCCCTGATCGTGAAGAGCTCGTTACCCGAGGGAGTAAGTGTGGACGGGAGACAACAGGTTGTCCTGGTTGGGTTTCCAGGGACGCAGTACATCGCCCCCTTAGTGCCAGTACATCTCGACTCGCCTTATTTCAGCGGCACATGTGCGTTGGCAGTAGTCGACACCCTCCCTGTGGCTGGGATTGACGTGGTACTAGCCAACGACTTGGTGACTGATTGGAGCATCAATCTTCCCAAGGTCGCGGACGAGTCAGCCGAAACAGCAAGGTCGGAGGTAACGACGGACCGTGGTAATATCCAGGTAAAGGCAGACCCGGATTCAAACAGATTTAATTTGTCCTCTCACCCGCAGATCGACAGTTTTCTAGCAGTGTCTCCTGATTCTTCTCTCGACAAGGAACATGAGGTTACGATGGCAGAAGTACCTGAGCTAGAAGAGAGGCCTTGTGTGCAGGCACCCACGGATACCAACGAGTCTGGAGCGAAGGCGGAGGTGTACTTGCGGTATGGCAAGGTACAGCGTTCATTGAACAGGCCAGGGATTCCCCAGACGTCAAAGGTATGTGAGGTATGTGCGAAGGTTCTAGAGCCCTCTTCGGTCCAAACCAGGCTAATGGATGTAGCCGGCTATGGACATTACAAGCTCAGGAAGCTTATCCCTCAGGTGACCAAATGTTTCTTAGCAGTATTTTTGATTCTCGTATGTGTTCTCAGTGTTCTCAGTAAGGACCGGTGGACGACCCGACGGATGATGGCTCCCTTGAACATCGTGAAGAGATCCCAGGGATCGGAGATTTGCACTGCAAGTGTTGCAGTCGACGAAGGAACCTGGAAGGTGATGGTTGAAACAGGAGGTACGACATGTGATATTATGAGTGACTGTTTCCGGCAGGTTGACACCCCCCGCGTGATTGCTGAGCCTCAATGCAGCGTTATGCGGAACGTTGGTCGACCTGACGGTGGCAGAGCGAATGCCATCTTCGGTGTGCAAGCAGCCCTGTTGGAACTAGGTGCGGGCCTAGGAGACGAGTATGTAGTAAGTACTGCCTTGCCCACTGTCGCTGTCACTCTGAATTATCAGACCCCCTGTATTCCAGGTTCCTGTCTCCCTGAAGGACTACCGGACCGGCACCAGAAATGCCGTCTGTGACCAGCCATCATCGGTGCCTCGACCCAGGGAAGTGTCGAGTCGCCCCTCATCGTGTCCACGCCGATCCTTACTTGAGAGATGTGAGATGATGCCCCTGCTTGACATCGCAGTGGAGATGTGGAAGTTTACATCAGGCAGGTCATTGCCTTCTATCTGCAAGTCCCCGTTGTGCCGGAATTGCCCAGTAGAAAAGTTCTGTGGACAAGACAGCCTCATCACTCCAGTTCATAGTATAAGTGAGTCCATTTGGAGTTGTGTCGCCGTACTAATTTGGTTTGTGTTTCTTTTTATAGAACCCCAAACCAAATTCTTTTTGGTGGGGAGGTGTTACGAACCCGGATCCAGCGTCCGAGCATGGAGCAGTGACGACCGCGCCATCTGTGGGTCAGCTCCAGAAACCCCCACCAAATGGACGACGACACCTGTCGAGGACGGAGTGTACTGGTCACAAGGGCCAGTTTCTAGTCCTGTTCAGCGCTCAACACAGCCGCTGCTGACCTCTGGTGAGGTGGTGCTCAGACACCAGCGCCATCTATGGAGTGGATAGGTGGGCGTTTGTGTCTGAGCCTGTAAGTGAGGTGCCTTAGTGTGTCCCAGTTATTGATGACGTGTCTGCTTACAGAGTCGACCTGGGACTGCTGTGATGGAAGTTGAGTGAGTCTACCCAAGGCAGCCGTCTCCATACCTTGTGCTTTGCTGCAGCAGCTGTGAAGTCGTCCCCCGGAAGAACACTGTGGTGTTACCCTGCCAGTGGAGTGGCAGTAGAAGGATTACCCGGGACCGACTGCTGGAGACGTTTATCCACTGGGGTATTGAGGACAGGAGAGTGATTTGTGGTGTCACACGAGGCTCCTGTCTAGGGCGTTCCCCTTATATCGTTCGTGGAGTGGCCTGACCAGCCTTGCTGATCCGGAACCTGCCAGCAGACCAGCTGGACGTGTGGTTGACGGCCTCCACGGCGGTGCCCCCAGTGGACCGGTGTTTTGGCTGACCTGTGGCCAGGGTAGGCTCAACTTCTCAGAGGATTCGTTGTGTGGCCACGAAAGCACCGAGGACTCAGCACCGAGAGAGTTGAACCAGAGTCTTCAGGAGAAGACGATTGTGCGATTCTTCAGTACGAAGACAATTCCCTTGTACAGTGTTAATACCCCTCCCCCTGTGCACTATTTTATATATTATTTATTTGGTGATGGTGAAAATTATAGTCTTAAGTTCTTAACTTTCTTTCCCTTCCCCTGTTAAGTTTATTGCGTCACGGATCTCATTCCTTGAAAGCCACTACTGGCTTGGGGTCGGATACATCTTCCTCTAACAACATCAGAGTAAGAACCCCGTTGCGTCCCGAGAGGGCCGTAACAGGTAGTAACTGAGGCTTTCAATACTGCATGATGCAGTAAATGGTGTCCCTCCTTAGGGTTGTCGTCTGTGACCCCTTCTATAAATTTTTTGGTTAATTATTGTTATGTAATATTATGGTAGAGTTGGAAGTGCTAAAGATTTTTTATAGTCTTAATTGTAAAGCTCAATTGATTCTGTGCCAAAGATCTTGTTGGTGGGCAATTAAAGGTAATCCAGATAGTTATGGTGTGCTGTTTGATCATCTGGAATTATTTGTTCTGGTTTTATACCAAGGTAGTCCTTGGTATCAAACCAGGTAGTCCTGGTTTAATACCAAGACTTGATACCAAGTCCTGGTAGTCCTGGTGCTACTCTGGATAGTATTCCAGAGCCCAGAGTTTGATTACAGATTTCAGCCCCTCCTCGTTCCTTTGGGTTTTTTCCGAGGGAGAGACTGTTCCAGTCCCACTCTGGCAACTATGACAGTCTCGACTTTACTCTCTCGGTTGGTTCAGACTGGTTAGATTCGGTCGATTGGTGCCGAGAACTCTATAATATTCGTCCAACTATGATATATTGTGATTTTTTTTAATCAAATCTCATGTTATTTTGAATCAGTGTCATGAAAATTTCATCTATAGTGGTTAAGAAATGGATTTTTTACGAACTTTTAAAAAACAAATGCATGCCGCAACCAGTACTGATAATAACGATAACACCTCCTATGTCCTGGAAATCAGGGATAAAGAGACTCAAGCACCTGTTTGATGCACAAAGAAGAAAAGTAGTAGTGAGTAGTAGTAGTAGAAAGAAGAAAAATAGTAGTAGTATGGGCCACAAAGTGGAAATGCAGCTGGTGCCACCTGGAGGGCCTAATTTCACACATAATAATAATGAGTTAGTATGTTGTTTTGCCGTATTTTGTTATATATCATAAATACATTACCTAATGCCAATATTTCTTATGTCCCTTTGTACGAAAAATTGTCAATCACTTTTTTCCTCCTATGATTCTCAGGGGATTTTGTTGTTGCTTCTACATCTTGGAGAATGCATTCCTGTCACTAAGGTTGTGAAGTTGGAATGAAATTGGTCGACATGTTAATCAGCAACAGGTGGCAGAAGTGGTGACCTATTTTTGGCCTATTTATTTACAGATTTCAAACTATTCTTATTATCTCTCTTAGATTGTAATGACGAATGAGGACCAGATGGGGGCCTTATCACTTATATACGAGCAATAAAGTTACTGCAATATATATTTGTTATCCCAAAACTATCCCTATATATAGTTTTTTTCTTGACTTCATTTCAATATATATTGACCTCCAACTATCACATTGTTGCTCATACATCGGACCCGTGTATGACCTACAGTGGTCCCGTAGCTCATAGATTGAGGTATGAGCTCCGAGGAAAGGCTTATCGAGCTAAACCTCATGTCCCTGGAAAACAGAAAAGTAAGGAAACATGATAAATACTTACAAAATTATCAGGGAAATTGACAGAGTGGACAAAGACAAACTTTCTAGCACAGATAGAACACGAACAAGGGAACACAGATGGAAATTTAGTACCAAAATGCGCCACAGAAACTTTAGTATTTTTTCAATGTCAGAAAAGGTAACAAATGGAATGCATTAGGCAGTAATGTGGTGGAGGCTGACTCCATACACAGTTTCAAATGTAGATTTGATAGAACCCAGTAGGCTCAAGAATCTGTACACCAGTTGATTGACAGTTGAGAGGCGGGACCAAAGAGCTAAAGGTGAATCCTTGCATGCACAACTAGGTGAGTACATACAAAATGTATATACCTATATGGAGACACATATACTCACCTATATGCACACACAATCTGCCTTGCTCTTACTGCCTCATTTTCTAAACCACTTAAGTAAAAAAGGGAAGGAGAATGAACGAAGGACAACTCCACATTCAGGGACCACTAGATTCCCCACTAGATTCATTCCCCACTAGACTGGGGAATATTGCTAGTGAGGTGATCTCCCAAGTATTTGAGAACTTCAGTTGAGAATAGATGGAAATAAGAACAGATCCATGTCAGCAACTAAGGAAGAGATACAAATTCAAGGAAAATTTCCAAAAATCAAACCCAGTATTAATTAATCAACTCCCTTGAAACTCCCTTGGGATGAAACAGATGGAGGACTCTTCCCATGGATACCACTCATGTACTACAAAGCAGCCCAGATGTTATATCTGCTTTGAAAGAAACAGCAATGAAAGCAGCTAGTTCACAGGGAGCTGTGAAGTGCACGACTTAGCTTCTGGAAAGGAAAAGAGCTGTGGTAGTTGTAGTATTAGTAGTAGTAGTAGTAGTACTAGTACATCCCTCAGTCTTAGGAGTCTATGGAGTTGCACTTTGGTTGTCAGTCCTGATGCAGCGTTTGGTGTGACTGAGCAGGTCAATCGGAGAATGGCAATCCATCCCACACTGAACACAAGCGATGTCCTGGCTCTGGCTTTCCTACTTTGTCTCTTTACATCCGACTGCTTGCAAGTATCTCCTCGAAGCTGGAGAGATCTTTCTGAACAGACTGCCTCCAGGCTGATTGGTCTGCGGCCAGTGTTTTCCACGTGGTAAGATCGACGTCCATGGCTTTCAGGTCTCTCTTGCACATGTCTTTATTCCGTAGCTGGGGTTTGCCTGTTGGACGTTTTTCCCTCCGTACAGGAGATCCTTTGGGATTCTGCTGACATCCATTCACACCATATGCCCGAGCCAGTGCATTCGTCTCTGTTTCAGCATTGTGTACATGTTGGGGATTCTTGCTCTTCCCAGGACGTTGTTGTTTGTCACCTTATCCTGCAAAGTGATGTCCAAGATATGTCGGAGGCAGATCATGTGGTAGGCATTCAGCTGTCTTTTCTGTCGGTCGTGGAGTGTCCAGGACTTTGCCATATAAGAGAGTCCTCAGGATGCAGGCCCTGTAAACCTGAATCTGTGTGTTCTCGGTCACCTTATTGTTAGCCACATTCTGATTCAGTCTGGTCCTGGTAACAGGTCCACCAGGTCGATGGTGGACCTGTTAGCTGGGAATCCGCAATGTAATTCTCAGTAGACTTTCTCTGCAAGTACTTCGAGCCACTTCAACGTGACTCGAGTAAACAACTTTCCGACAATGCTGGCGTAATTGTTGCAGTTGCCCTGTCACCTTTATTCTTGTATAGCGTGACGATGTTGGCGTCCCTCATGTCCTGTGGCACTTTTCCTTCTCTCCAGCAGAGGCAGAGGATTTTATGCAGCTCTACGAGTAAGATACCTTTGCAGCACTTCAAAGCCACGGCAAGAATTCCATCTTTTCCAAAAGCTTTGCCAGAAGCAAGGGAGTATAGGGCCTCTCTGAGTTCTTCGATGGTCGGTTCACTGTCGAGTTCCTTAAACACAGGCAGACGCTCAATGACGCTCAGGGCATCTTTGGTGACCAAATTCTCCAAGGCGTATAGCTTGAAGTAGTGCTCGACCCAGCGCTTCAGCTGCCGCATCTGGTCCTGAATCACCTCGCCTGTGGCAGATTTCAGGGAGGCAGTTTTCTTCTGGATTTGACCAAGGACGTGCTTGATGCCATCATTCATTTCCTTCACGTTGCCTGTATCAGGTGCAGTCTGTGTCTGGGAGCAGAGCGTGAGCCAATAGTCGTTGACGCATCGCCTGGCACTCTGCTGCACTTTGCAGTGGACGGCTCGAAGGATCTGCAAGTTGTACTGTCTTCGCCAGGCTTTGTAGGCTGTTAAGGCGTTTCTATTTTCTTCGATGACTGGTGTCATTTCTTCCCAGTGAGCGTCGAACCAGTCTGCCGACCTGCAGGTCTTCTTGCCAGAGGTGGATGCGGCAGCGGATGAGGCAGCTCCAGGCCAGGGAGAGCTTCATTGAGCGCACGTCCAAAATCATC
>NC_091217.1:16668840-16688840 GCF_040958095.1 Procambarus clarkii | reverse complement strand
CAGAGCTCAACCTCTGCAAGCTTAAATGACCTAGACAAACTGAAGGAATGATCCAACAAATGGCTGCTGAAGTTCGACCGAAGTATATGTAAGGTGATGAAACTAGGCGGAGGAAATAGGATGCCACGAAGTATGGAACACAGAAGTCACAACTAAGTCCTTACAAGACATGATGGACTATGTCACCCAAAAGTGTCAGGAGGCTGTAAGCAGGTTTATCCCGGCCCTACAGGAAAAAAATCAGAAACAAAAGAAGAATCCGTGGTTTAATAGGGCAAGTATGAAAGCGAAGGAATTGAACAAAAGGGCGTGGAGGGACTTCCGAAATAACAGAACACCAGAAAGCAGAGATAGATACCATAGCACAAGGAACGAGAATGTCAGTGTGAGAAGAGAAGCTGAGAAAAAATATGAAAACGATATAGCTAATAAAGCCAAGACCAAACCAAAGCTACTATACAGTCACATTAGGAAGAAAACAACAGTAAAGGAACAGGTGATGAAACTTAGAAAGGGTGAGAATAGATACACAGAGAATGAAAAAGAGGTATGTGAAGAACTCATCAAAAAGTTCCAGGAGGAATTCACAATAGAACAAGGAGAGGTCACTGCCCCAGGAGAGGTGGTAGTAAACCAGGCGGTCTTGAAAGGGTTCGAAATTACAAGAGATGAGGTAAAGAGACATCTGTTGGATCTGGACGTTAAAAAGGCGGTTGGCCCAGACCATGGTTATTGAAAGAGAGTACAGGAGCGCTTTGCTTGACACTCTCCATAGTGTGTATTAGGTCACTGGAAACGGGAGACTTACCAGAAATATGGATGACGGCTAATGAATTCCCAATATACAAAACGGGTGAGAGACAAGAGGCGCTGCACTACAGGTCAGAGTCCTTAACTTGTTTACAAAGCAAGGTGATGGAGAAGATCGTGAGAAAAAACCTAGTAATACACCTGGAGAGAAAGTACTTCGTGACAACCCGTCAACTTGGGCTCAGGGAGGGTAAATTTTGCTTTACAGACTAATAGAATTTTTCGATCAGGTGACAAAGATTAAGCAAAAAAGAGAAGGATTGGCGGACTTAATTTTATTTTGGACTGTCGGAAAGGCTTTGCCACAGCACCCCATAAATGGCTGATGCATAAGCAGGAGTAACTGGTGGGTCGCTCCAGTGGATATGGATGCACCTAAGCAATAGGAAGTAGAGAGTTACAGTGAGAGGTGAGACCACAGATTGGCGTGAAGTCATCAGTGGAGTCCCACAAGCCTCTGTACTCGGACGTTTCTGTTTCTGATATACGTAAATGATCTCCCAGAGAGTATAGATTCATTCCTTTCAATGTTTTGCTGACGACGCCGAAATTATGAGAAGGATTAAGACAGAGGAGGACAGCTTGAGACTTCAAGACCTGGACAAGCTGCAGGAATGGTCGAACAAATGGTTCTTAGAGTTTAACCCAAGCAAATGTAATGTAATGCAGATAGGTGTAGGGAGCAGGAGACCAGATACAAGGTATCATATTGGAGAGGAAATACTTCAAGATTCAGAGAGAGAGAAAGACTTGGAGGTTGATATCATGCCAGACCTGTCCCTTGAAGCCATATCAAGAGATTAACATCAGCGGCATACGCCAGGTTGGCTAACATAAAAACGGCCTTTAGAAACTTGTGTAAGGAATCTTTCAGAACTTTGTATGCAACATATGTCAGACCAATCTTGGAGTATGCAGCTCCATCATGGAGTCCATATCTAGTCAAGCATAAGACTAAACTGGAAAAGTCTCAGAGGTTTGCCACCAGACTAGTATCCAAACTGAAGGGTATGAGCTATGAAGAGAGACTCCGAGAATTAAACTTCACGTCACTGGGAGACAGAAGAGTTAGAGGGGACATGATCACCACATACAAGATTCTCAGAGGAATTAATAGTGTAGATAAAGATAAACTATTTAACACAAGGGGCACACGCACTAGGGGACACAGGTGGAAATTGAGTGCCGAAATGAGCCACTGAGATATTATAAAGAATTTTTTCAGTGTCAGAGTAGTAGACAAATGGAATGCATTAGGAAGTGATGTGGTGAGGCTGACTCCATGCACAACTTCAAGTGTAGATATGATAGAGCTCAGTAGGCTCAGGAACCTGTACATTAGTTGATTGACAGTTGAGAGGCGGGACCAGAGAGCCAGAGCTCAACACCCGCAAACATAAATAGGTGAGTACAAATAGGTGAGTACAGGAGACCTAGGTGACAGGAGTCCAAAGGGTCAGTACAATAGGAATGGAAACTACCTACTAGTTACGATTCGAGAAAGGGACCTGGGAGTGGACGTAATACTAAACCTTACTCCTGTGGCACATATAAACCAGATAACGATAGCAGCATACTCTACGCAAGCAAAAGTTAGAACGTCATTCAGAAACCTAAGTACAGAGGAATTCAGAGCACTTTACATTGCCTGCGTGAGACCAGGCTTAGAGTATTCAGCCACATCATGGAGCCCCCACCTAAAGAAACACATAATGAAACTGGAAAAGGTTATGGAAAAGGAAACTGGAAAAGGTTATGGAAAATGAAACTGGAAAAGGTTATGGAAAAGGAAACTGGAAAAGGATCATGTCGTGAGATGGTCACGACAGGATCCAATTGGTTATCTTGAGGGTATCTTGAAATGATTTCGGGGCTTAGCGTCCTCACGTTCTGGTTCTCGACCAGGCCTCCTTTTCGTTACACATCCCCAGGAAGCAGCCCGTTATTGCCTGTCTAGCTCCCAGGTATGTATTTACTGCTAGGTGACAGGGACATCAGGGTGGAAGAAACATTTTGCCCATTTGTCTCAGCCTTCACCGGGGATCGAACCCGGAACCTCAGGATTACAAGTGCGAAGTGCTATCCACTCAACTGTCAGGCGCCTAATAAGTGAACAGAGGCTACAGTTAAGGATTTGCGCCCAGTAAATCCTCCCCGGCCAGGATACGAACCCAGGACAAAGCGCTCGCGGAACACCAGGCGAGCATCTTACCGCTACGCCACGGAGACTGCAATATGAGGGCCGTTGCACTCCCGGTTGCAATTCTTTTAATTATAATTATAACTTTTAATTATAATTTTAATTTAATTAAAAATTAAATTAAAATTATTATTTCCGACTTCATTAAAATTGCAGGTAGGTGAGGGAGGGGGGAATTGAATTGAACTATCAGGGGAAAGGGCCAAGCCATTACGACTATATAGCACTTGGAAGGGGTCAGAATAAGGATTTAGGATAGGACGGAGGGGAGAGAATGGTGCCCAACCACTTGGACGGTCAGGGATTGAACGCCGACCTGCATGAAGCGAGACCGTCGCTCTACTATCCACCCCAAGTGGTTAGGGAATTATGATGCCGGTATTTTGAAAAACATGGCACTTAGGCTGCCTTATAACACTGACATAACCCCCCATGTTCTGTGAAAGTTGGGTGAGGGTAACACATAACGTATGTCCTACTTTCGGACAAACAGACATTCTCTTTTAGAAATGTAAATATAGCATGTTGAGGTCAGTGTTTCAAAGATCACACAATTTGCAATATACAGTGAGACATAGAATATTAAATTATTTCTCCAACGATCATATTTCAAGATGATGAAATTCATTGGAAGGTGTAAGAGCCAACGGATTTGGCGAGCTGTGGTACGAAGAAGTTTAAGGATAAGGAAAATTAAGAATCTTGGAAAATAGGATGAGGACGTCGTAGAGGATGACAGAAAAGTTCAGTGGCCGTTCCACTTTGGCTTGGAGAGTCGCCGTGATACTGTAGCTTGATACCGTAATTTTAATTTCTTCAGCATGGATAAGGTTGCTTGCTCGGTGGTCGTGATGCCGTGAAGGCTGGAGGGTTTGGGGCGAGGACCCGCCAAACACACACCGAAACTACGACGTTGATACAACGTTCCAACAAGCTTTAACACCTCCTAACTAGTTATAACAACCAATATAGCAAGTTGTAACAACGTTCTAATATGTCATAAACACGTTAAGCCAAGATGTAACAACTTTATTACAAGTTGTAACAAGCGGAAAATAGAGACAGTTTCGGTTTGTGTTTCCAGGGGAGGAGTGGCTGAGTCTTGTAGATAGTGACTAAGTCTAATTTCCGGCTTGTTTATGTAACCTTCCAGTCCATAGTAGTTTGGATGTATGGATCCCTTCATCAAGAGATTGGGATCAGAGTATTTGAAGACATCTTCAACTGGAACTCTTGCAGGGTTGAGATTCTTTGCTATTTGGCAACGGTTGCACTCGTTGAAACTATTGCTGCAGAATGTTCTGATTTCGGGTTTTAACACAAAGCTAATTTAAAGTTCCTCTTTGTTCAACTCCATAGAGGGTTCGTCGTCAGGGGTGCTTCTGTTCATGTTGTCTTGGTCTGGTGGAATGTCTTCTGAAGCACCTGAGCCTTCGAAAGTGTAAGAAGCCTCGAGTGTGGAAAGAGCTGGAGCTGGAGTAGATGGGCGTCAGTAACCCCTTGCTAGGTGGAGATGTGGACTTCGTGGCTGATGATGCTTCTCTCGGGATAGAAGACTCGTCGGCCCGTTCCTATGATGGAGATGGAACAGGAATCGCCGTGGTTGGAACCTTCGTTGGTCTGGACGTAAGCCCATCGTCCGGAGCGGTAATGTTTCTCAGTTCATGGAGAGTGAAAAGTTTGTTGTTCTTGGTGACGAACAACCGACGGTAGGTACCAGCAATTTTAATCTGCCAGGTGAATGAACTTTTGCTTTCAGGACCAAAGTGTTGGTAAGCTGGGGAAATAAGGAACTTTACTGCAAGGATGAAATCTCTGGAGACAGGATGAGTCTTGTATTTCAAGTATTTTGATACTGAATTCTTCTTTTTTCAAACGTCAACAGGCTGCACAGCAGTGCGGAAGGCTTGATAATCGACTAGTTTATGGTGAGGAGGAGTGGCTTTGTCATTTCTATGTTGGCTTGATGTTGTTCTGTCTCGCAGGGTTATCTTCTTGAGGTTATCTTGAGATGATTTCGGGGCTTTAGTGTCCCCGCGGCCCTGTCCTCGACCAGGCCTCCACCCCCAGGAAGCAGCCCGTGACAGCTGACTAACACCCAGGTACCTATTTTCCTGCTAGGTAACAGGGGCATAGAGTGAAAGAAACTCTGCACATTGTTTCTTTCTGGCGCCCGGGATCGAACCCGGGACCACAGGATCACAAGTCCAGCGTGCTGTCCGCTCGGGCGACCGGCTCCGTATATATAATATATATATATATATATATTATATATACTCCGTATATGTAATATAATACTCCATATATATACTCCGACCGGGTTTATAGTGGTCGAACACAGGTGATGCAGGGGGTATCTTCCTCAGTGCAGTTATTCTTGGACCTTCTTCATTCTTCGGTCTTCTTACCTCCCGACTGATTTTCTTCTTCTTGCTTGGTTTGTCGGTCTTCCAGGACTTCTTGCTGGTCTTGCTTCCTGAAGACATTGTGTACCTGGCGTTCGATGTTTTGTCAAGTAAGGAGTCTTTCGGGATGTAGTTGGAGTTCCGTTGATGAGAGGATGCTGTCCCAACAGAGATATTGTCGTCGGACGAGTCCGCTGAATCAAAAGGTGGAGGCGAAGTTACTTGAAGGCTGGTTGGCTCACGGGTACTCCGGGTCGGCGATGGCTGGGTTGATTACATTTGTATCTCCACAGTGGTGTATAGCCTCTGCAGCTGTAACCATCTCTTAGTCCGCTTCGACTCTTCCAGTTTTAGGTCGTTCTCAAAAGTTATATTCCAGCTCTGGGTCATCCTTCCCCGGCTTTCGGGAAAGAAATGGAAGTCGATGGCCCCATCGAGGTACTTGACGTGAAAAGATCCTTTGTTGTCCATAGTGCGGATATTCGGAGGTGAGCTCAAGTTCATAGTAAGTGTTGAGGCAGCAGCTGGGGCCTGTACCCTTGGAGTCTGGTTGATATGGTCTTCCTACAGTCGTTCCTCGACTGTGATCGGCGCAGAGTCAGGAGCTAGAGGGATAGCTGGTGGAGGAAGTTCAATAGGTGCCCTCTTGGTCCTTATAGCACCAGTGGTGGGTGGTTCTGGAGGCACGATGGTAGGTTGCTCAGCTGTATCAGCCGCATTCAGAAGATCAGCAAGTGCAGCAAAGTTCACATCAATATCCGGGTCCAGAAGTCATAGCAGTACTTTTAACATGAGTAGTGGAGGACTTCCTCGGGATCTGTGAAAGTCGGGAGTCAATTTGCAGCATAGAGGATATTGAAAAATCTCGCGAATTCGTTGTGTTTGGGCAAGCAATCTTGTCAGCTAGAGTAGTTTGAGCATATTCACAGAGAATAACATTAATGTAATATATCAATGAACAAATCCTACAGGAGCCATGAAGAGGGGGTTCGAACCTATGCGCTGAATGTTTCCCAGGCGCGCTTTAATCGACTAGAGTGTGCTTAGGAACCTCCAGATCATAGGTTCGAACCTCATTTAGGCTCCTGTTCGATTTGTTTAGAGAATATATTGTGCTGTGTGATGTGTTAAGAACCAGCAACTGTCGTGGCGACGGCTGGGACGGTGAGTGGCTGGGAGCTGGGCCCCCATTGGCTGGGTTGTTGAGCGACGGCTTCTCCTCCTCCCAGAGCTCTGGGAAAATGGCAGCCTAGATGTTGAAAGGAGACTGCTCGGTGAGTAGTGGATGACTGTCTAGCAGAAGCGGCGGTGGTAGTAGAGGAGGTAGGTCACCTGAGGTCTTCAATTTTCCATACTTTTTCCTGTCGGCGTGCGCAGCGATGAGAGATGGCTATGTGGTCACCATCACAGACGAAACAACGGTCAAAATCAGCTTTACAGACTGAGTAATGATGATCTTCTGCACAGGTACTGTACTTGATGCCCAGGGTATGGCATTTGTTGGTGGTGTGCGAGTACAGATAACACTTGAAACACTGCATGAGGTCATAGTAGTGTTCTTTCTTGATCTGCTCTGGTGAAATCTAGACACCAAAACACTTGAGCCCTTGTGATGCAACTACGGAGATGAAGGTCTTTTTCAAGGTTGTCGGCCGTTAACAGAGTTGATAACTCTGCTTACGACTCTGCTAAACTCCACACCCAAATTCGAACCTAAACTTTGGGTTTTAAGAGAGATTACCGTGACAGTTTTCTCCCGAAGCCTGCTCCTATTGGCCTATTCGACTGCAGCAGAGTGTAGAATATTAGGAGGGGAATGTTCCATCTCGTGGTCTCGGGAAAGCACGTTGGCGACGACGTTACCCGAGCCTTTGATGAAGAAGATGGTAATGTTGAAGTTCTGCAGATACAGGTCCCAGCGTAGCAGATTGCTGGTTGGAGAACTGGGCCTGCTGCAGAAACTGAGGAGAATGGTGCTTGTAGAAGATGTTGAGGTAGTACTGCAGGACTCTGTGAAGTACAAGTTTGTTGTAGAGACGAGCCTGCTGAATGGATCAGTGGGAGTGGTGATCCGAGATGGTGAGATGGTTCATCAGATGCAAGGTCGAGTGAAGCAAGTGCTGATTGGGAAACTAGGCCAGGGAAGCCGGTCGGCCGAGCGGACAACACACTGGACTTGTGATCCTGTGGTCCCGGGTTCGATCCCGGGCGCCGGAGAGAAACAATGGGCAGAGTTTCTTTCACCCTATGCCCCTGTTACCTAGCAGTAAAATAAGTACCTGGGTGTTAGTCAGCTGTCACGGGCTGCTTCCTGGGGGTGGAGGCCTGGTCGAGGACCGGGCCGCGGGGACACTAAAGCCCCGAAGTCATCTCAAGATAACCTATAGCAGCAGGAACCGAAGCAGATTGTGAAACAAGATGGTCACAAGGTGATGGAGGAATCAGCGAAGTTTGGAGAACTGGTCCTGATGAAGGGACAGAAGAATGTTGAGGTCTTAGTGGATGTTGAGGTTGTGCTACAGGACCCAGCAGAGTACTAGAGTGTTGTTGAACTGGGCCTGCTGCACGGACTGAAGAATGTTGAAGTCCAAGGAGAGGAAGTTGTAGATTTGATGGTTCGTTGGGTTGCATATCGGGCAGGATGTTGAGTGTTTCCTCTATGATGGTAGAAGCTGGAGTCAACGATCCCATCTCGCTGTGGTATGATGGTGTTCCTATCTCCAGGGTGGAAGACGAAAGGTTTACTAACACCTGGCAAGGCGAGAAGGGAATTAGGACAAGACAATGTTTTTCGTTGTTCAAATGCAATGGAAGGTAAGTTTGTCTTGCAATGTTTTAGCTGAGGGCTGGAAAAGTTGTCTGGAGGAGCACGTTTATTAGGATTTGGTTCGTAGATAGGAGGATGTTTCCTGGTAGTGGAACAGATCGAGAATTTAGAACCATTATAATCAGATAAAGTACAACAAGAAGGACTAGAGTACTAGACAATACCTTGGAGACGTTGATTGTCTTACACGGGTGGTTGGAGAAGATGTTGTCACATTTGCTCTGACTTTCTTGGAGATGTCCGAACTGCGGGCACTGCTTCCTGCGGTGCTTCACAACGTTAGCAGCCGTACTGTTCTGGACGGAAACTGCTGTGGAAAACCTGGTGATAGAATACAGGATGTTATTTATATGCATTTTATCTGAGCTTGTCTGTGACAGAGGCTCGTCATAGTTGTTGATGGAAGAGCTGAACGGCTCTGAAGACACTGGAACCTGCATTAGTATTTACCTGTATTATGATGGTGTTGATGTTGGTCGGTTATCCGTTCTTCTTTTCGGACAATCAACCTAAAATTCCGTAGAGTACTTATTTTGACCAGGAGATCACCCTGGGTGCTTCTGGCACTTGGAGAGGGGGTCAACGTCATACTTTTAGGGGATGCGGCTCCAATACTGACCTCGTTGTCACGTGCACACACCCACTCGAGCCGCCTTGACTCCCCACTCTCCTTATTTGGTATGACTTCAATTCCCTTTCTCTTATTATTATTATTCTGTTCTACTCTGTCCACAGCTGTGGTTCTTTCTCTCTCTCTCTCTTTTCTGGGAAACCTCACTAGGGCAAGGGCAAACACTGGCAAATTTGAATACATTTACTGGACAAGGCACATGCACAATACATATACACGTAATAATATGACTCCATCACGCTATACTATTGTAGTCAGGTTGCACTCCAATACCATCAGGACTCTGTCATCTGCCTATCAAGTGGTAGCCTAAATGCTATCTCACCACTTATACCACCAACCTCACGAAGTAGGTCAAGTCTCATAAGACAATATTGCACTATCAGCAAGAGAATAAATATATAAATACATGCAATTGACGATCACAAAACACTGATCATTTATATGCGGAAAATCTACAGAGAAATGATGAAAGGAAGTGAACGTTTCGGCCTGATTAAAGCCGTTGTCAACACCAGACACATGTCTGGTGTTGACAACGGATTAATCAGGCCAAAATGTTCACTTCCTTTCACATTTCTCTGTGGATTTTCCGCATATAAATACATACAAGGAAAACCAGCCTATGACTGCAATAACATAAATATCAGTATAAATATTCCTTGATACACAATAATGATCAATCAATCACCCTATCAGTCTTAGAACACATATGTATGTCTCTGCAGGTAATCCAGCCTACGGTTGTAACTGTATACTTCAGTATAAGTACTCCTTGCATAGAAATGGTAATCAATCACCCACCTTTCACTGCGTCTTGCACGCTAATGACAACCAAACACTCTACCAACTCCCTACAAGTAGCCAATAAGGACATCCTTTTCACCTCTGGAAGTTCACTACCCTGACATCTTCAGGTTTTCCTGGAACCGTCTATCAGGGTCCTCCACGGCTCTTCCGGCTGCTACACCATGAAGTCTTCCTTGAGCAACAATGGTGCTTCACCACTGGTATCACAGAAGCATGTGAAACTTCACTTCCACTGCTCCTCTTCTCACAGCTTGAGGTCCTGCTCCTCACTGTAAGGCTGCTGTGGGGAAAACTCCAGGCAGCTATTCTCTTTTTTAAATTGACTTTAATAAGATAAAGTTTATTTTATTTATTTTCTTAGTAAGTAAGAAATTAATTGAGTGGACTGTATGTACTTGTTTAAACTGCATGAAATTATCTCACACAGATGGAGGGACAATTGGTAGCTTACACCACTTTGAGATGGCTCATTCTTAAACCACAAATTGTTTACCTTATTAATATAATTATCATACCACATATGGTGGTCTAATTTATTATTATATCATACCACATATTGGGGTCTAATCCACTAGTAATAATTACTAATTATGAATACTAATACTACTATAACAAAAAGGGGCTTAGCTGATCCTGTTGAAGGGGCCTGCTAAGGCTGTGTAATGGTAGCATCAATATGGGTGTGGCCCTGTGCCTCTTTGTGCCACGTAATGGCGGCTGTAGAGACTACAAACTCTGGCATCCAGCTAGGTACATTATGTGTAAGGCCAACTGTCTGCTCAGTTTCTTGCTATTCCAAATCACAATTTACCTGTATGGGATACAAGGAGTTAATAACAGTTCCCTAAATATATAATTACAGGTATGACATGAAATATGAGGGTGTTAAATGGGGTACACGTACTTCTTGTTGGGGTTCTTCCTACGACTTAACCATCTTCCTAATGATACTAAACAGTGCACTGGTTTAATATACAAATACTTGGTAAGACGGATACGGTCGTTGCTGTGATGTTGAGAGGCTGTGTTGCTGGTTGTTGACACGTAATTTGGGTGTCTGGTGAATCAGCTTCTGGAGCTCTCTACAGCGTGTTTTATTTGTTGTTGATGTAGTGAGAGGAGAGTCACGCCCTGCCTCAAGTTCCAATGTTTTGCTGGTTCTACTTCTGAACTTAAATTTACATTAACAAGAGGGTCAAGCTATATTTTGGTGTTAGTAATTATATTCAGTCTTATTGAGTACTTTTTTGTTAAATTTTGATGCAAGACTGTTGTATAAACAGTATTAGTTGATGTAAATATACGACGTCGTCTCTGACGTCACGGGATCACCCATTTTCTTTCCTGAAGGGAATACTGAAAGGGGAGACTATGTTATTATCTGTGTGTCGGATTCCGACAGTTGCTCTTCCACAGAGCTCAGTTCCTTCCACAACCTTGGAGTCTCATTTACTAATCCCCCCTCTGCTGGCTTCGAAGTTCTCAGCAATTCACCCCCAGACAAACCTGCAACTCATCCATATGCCAATAAAAAATGTTCCTCTACAAACACATAACTGAAATGAATCACACACAATAAATGTTTCACTTGACATCTCCCTGCTTCCCGAATGTCGTGAGTGTGGACACCCCCGTTTGGGCTGGTCCATGCTCTGCCCTCCCTGGGAGCCCTCCGCTTCCTGGGCGGCCCTCTCACTCAGTCGCCCACAAGCGGTCAGAGTGGATGGACGTCGTTCCGCCCTCCAGGATGTTCCTCCATCTTTACTCTCTTATTTTGGCCTTCTGCTTCACCAAACCATGCCTAACGTACTCATAAACACTTGCTATGATCGTTGGGCACACGATCAAATACAGACAATCACTGTAAACCGGGTTGAAAAAGGCTTACAACAGAGTTAGACGTACAAGGGCGCTTGCTGGCCTCAGCGTCAGACGTTGACATGCTCCTTAGCCCACCAAATTGCTATTTAAACTTCTCTACAGGGCTTCTCCCCTTCCAAACTCGAGCACGATGTCGTTCCCCAGGCTTCATACAAGAAAGCCTGAATAATTCTTCTCCTGACGAGCACGTAATCAGAGAATCGTCCTCTCCTACCAGGATCTTAAAAACACTGTATCCTGCTTCCACGACAGCTGTTACTCGAGTAAAGTCAGGTCCCCTGACATAAGCGTTATGCCTTCCTCACAAACTTTTGACTTCTCATGTGAAGTCGTTTATGTACACATTTATTCACTGCTCATGCTTTTAACTGTTTACCAAATCTAATCGAATGTTTACTATATACATTCACATGTCTATGTGTCTTTGACCTCTTAGTTAGGTCAGGCTTGGATAAATAACTCTCAAAAGTAGACTCGTTTCTCAGGCAGCCTGGGATCATAACACCTGTCATCTGAGATTTTTGGCAATTTTTTACAAAGTGTTTGATATCTCGAATCATACCTAGCCAGTAGTGGTCCTATTTCAAGGTCTTGTAGGTTTTGTAGAAACCGTAGTGTGAGTGAGATCCATGGACCAGACGCAAGATCCGTGATAGCAGGCTGGTAGGAACTACCAATTGACTGATGTTTGCCCGATCGTCGTCCGCCAATTTCCTGGGTCTATAATGCCGGTATAGCACATGGTTCTCTACAAAGAACCCAGGGATACAATTAAGTGGTGTATTAGCCTGTAAGAATAAATATGTTAAGTTGGGATCTTCTCTCTGCAACTTACGGAACTCCAGTACGATGAGATTCGGTGAGAGGCTCGGAGAATCTTGAAGCAGATGGAGCAGCTGGTTGCGGGAGTGCGGCTTGTATACGTGTCGTCACCAGGACAGGACGGGGAACGTCATCAGAATCATGTGTTGCTTGGACCTCTTCCTTAACCAACTGCAAGACAGAATTTTACACTGCCTAGTCACATACCTGGGGGTTTTCTGTGATGATTAGATCCGTAGGTTGTTGATCTGCCAAGTCGTTGCCCAAAAGTTGAACTCCTGATATGGGAAAAGGCTTTTCCGGATGGCGACATGGTCTTCACCTTATATAAACGGACAATCCAGGCGGACTCTGGCAAGTGGATAAGGAGTAGTGGCAGTGAGGTTCGTGATGAGGACAGTTTCTCCGGTGTAGGTGACGTTGGGTACAGCTGACTTCAGAACAATAGATTGTAGAGCAGCTGTATCCCTCAAGATCTTCACTTTGAACTTTTCCTCCGAATCTCCACGGCTGGCAGAGACTGTTCCGGGATACAGGTGTCTGTTGAAGAGAGATAGATCATTGGGTGAAACAAAAATATTCATCACAGGCATAGGAATCTTACGAATTTTAGGAGGTGATTTGGGCTTAGTCTCACGGCTGACCTTACAGTGAGGATTGGTACACTTTTCTATGGTATAAACATAAGTTCTGCAGAATCTGCAATACAACAAGTTCACAATGCTGGTACTCACTTTTGCAGGACTAGACCAGGCTGTCATACTAGAAGATGTGTCGGATGGTACTCTGTGGATAAGATTGTAGGAGTCGGCCAACTATGCACATCTAGTATGGTCAGTTTCTTCCTTGTCTGCTAGGCAGAGACGTATGGGATTAGGTATTAGGTACACGCCTAAGGAATTCTTCCACCAGGATGAGGTTGACGATATCTGTAAAGGTGGAGATTTGAGCCATTTTATGAAATATCTATTTTTGTTATTTGCAAACTCTACTTCAAAGTTCTTTCTAATGTCTCTGTGGCTCATTTGGGTACTCAGCTTCCACCTGTGTCCCCTTGTGCGTGTGCCCCCCATGATAAATAATCCATCCTTGTCCACCCTGCCTTGTCCAATGGAACTACATTGGCCGTCTTCCAATTTTTTTGGCAGTTCACCTGTTACCAGTGACTTGTTGTACACCATGGAGAGTGAAAGGCACAGAGCTTCTGCTCCTTCCTTTAGAATCCATGGTGAGATTCCATCCGGGCCTATAGCCTTTGTCACGTCCAAATCTAGCAGATGCTTCCTCAACTCCCCACTGGTAATCACAAACTCCTCTAGTGGTGTCTGGTTTGATGTTCCCTCCCTTATCTCTGGGACTTCTCCTTGCTCTGAGGTGAAGACTTCTAATTAAACCATGGGTTTCTCATCTCCATTTATTTTTTTTCATTTTGGAGTGGGACGAACTTGTCTGCTACCTCCTTACACTTCTGTGTGATGTAGTCCATCATGTCTTAAACCGTCTTTCCTCTGAGCTCTGTTTCCCAAGCTATTTCAGTTAGGAATTTTCTCATATCCTCATAGTTTCCCTTCCGGAATACCAGCCTCTTGCTTTCTGGTCCCTTCCTTGAGTACATTAACCCTTCTTCGACCAGATATTCAAACAACAGTACACTGTGATCACTCATACCCACGAGGGGCTTTAAGACCGATTTCCCTTATGTCTGAATCATTCAGAGCGAATACTAGGTCGAGTCTTGCTGGTTCATCATTGCCTCTTTTTCTCGTGGGACCCTTGACATGCTGACTTAAAAACTTTCTAGTCGTCACTCCAGCAGTTTCGCTTTCCATGTTTCCTCACCTCCATGTGGTTTTCTGTTTTCCCAGTCTATCCTTCCATGATTAAGGTCCCCATAGTGAGCAGATGAGATCTATTTCTACAGGCAGCAGCTGCTGCTCTCTCAATGATAATGTTAACTGCCATGTTGTTTCTGTCATACTTTGCCTGGGTCTTCTTTCATTTGGTGGTGGGTTATTTCACTGCTACTACAACTCTTGGTCCTCCCATCGTTATAGTGCCTCTTATGAAGTCTCTGAACCCTTCGCAGCCCAGAATAACCATCTCCTCGAAACTCCATTCCTTTCTCATCAGTAGAGTCACTCTGCTTCCTTCCCTTCCTTCCCTCTCTTTCCTTATTACAGTGTAGTCCTGGAAAAACACCGCATTTGTTAAGATTCCTGAGAGTTTTGTTTCTGTGAGTCCAATTACATCTTGATTTACTTCTTGTGTTCTTTCCCTAAGTTCACTAGCCTTGTTTATAATCCCATCTGTGTTTGAGTACATGACCTTGAAGCTGACTCTCTTCTGTCCATTCTCAGTTTCTGTTGATTCCACTGGAGTTGGGGGCAAGAGATGTCTGGGATGGGTAATCCTAGGATCCTAGGACCTGGGGGGTCTGGGAGGATCTGGAACAGGGGGGCTAGAGGTCTGACGTGATGTGGCTGAGGGGTTCCGGGGTTGGAGGTTAGTTAGGGCATGGGATGGGGGAGCAGGAGGGGCATGTGGTGGGAGGTCACGGGTTGGGCTATGCAAGGTAGACTAGGGTGGCTTGACTGGGAGGTCAAGGGTTGGGGAGGGGAGCCTGGGGAGGGGGGGTTGGGAGGGGAGGGGATAGGAGTAGGGAGTAGAGCTTAGGGTGGGGAAATTGGGAAGGGCACAGGCTGGAGAAATAGGGAAGGGCTTGGGATGCAGGAACAGTGAGGATCTGGGATAGGGGTTGGGGATGAAAAAGGGAATAGGGGGGGCCCTGGGGTCAGGGAACATGAGGGGCATGGTCTGAAGAAAGACTTTACTGTCTGGGGAGGTGCAGGTGATTGGTGGGGGATGGCTGAGGGTTTGGTTGGTGGGAGGCTTCTGTTACAATCCTCCTGGGGGTGCTGGCCTGCTGGTGGGGGATTCCCACTTCCCTCTGAGGTTCCTGGAGATACTGAGCTGACTCCTGTGGCTCCCATAAATCCACTCCCTTTCTCTGCGTCTCCTCCTTGCTTCTGCAGCCTTCCATCTCTCCTCCCTCGTCATGTCTTTTTGCAGAAAGACATGTGTGTGTGTGTGTGTGTGTGTGTGTGTGTGTGTGTGTGTGTGTGTGTGTGTGTGTGTGTGTGTGTGTGTGTGTGTGTGTGTGTGTGTGTGTGTGTTTGTGTGTGTGTGTGTGTGTGTGGGTGTGTGATGTATGTGTGTGTCTGTGTATATTCACCTAGTAGTGCTTGCAGGGTTTGAGCTCTTCTCTTCCCCGCATCTCAATTGTCAATCAGTCTACTGTTACTAACTAAATTTAGCTAATTTTTTCCCCACACACACCAATGAAACAGCCTGTAACAGTTGGCATCAGGGTGAAAGAAACTCTGCCTATGGAGCAGAGTTTCTGCCATCACTGGGGATCGAGCCCGAACACTAGGATTACGAGTCCAGAGCGCTGTCCACTGAGCTATCAAGCCACTGTGTGCATGTGTGTGTATTACTGCATGTGTGTGTTATATTATAAAAAAATTAGAGAATCAATAAGTCAGGCAATTTTGTTTTTCTTTGGAATAGTACATTATATTTCTTATTCAACTGAAATTTCAGGCAATGTAAAGTATTATTCTTTTTCTATATTTCTAAATTCTATAATTATTCTATAATTTCTATAATTTATATAATCTGGAAAATCT
Source organism: Procambarus clarkii (assembly GCF_040958095.1). Taxonomy (NCBI): domain Eukaryota; kingdom Metazoa; phylum Arthropoda; class Malacostraca; order Decapoda; family Cambaridae; genus Procambarus; species Procambarus clarkii. The sequence goes on along the minus strand of NC_091217.1, from coordinate 16,672,765 downwards.
ATAATTTCCAGATTAGGAAAAAACTGGAAAGGTAAACTAACCAGTTTTCGCTGAGTAAGAGACAGAATACACTCTACGTGATTATGACGACTACAGTTGTACTATGTCTACTCTACCTTTTAATGAGGCTCACTTCCCTGCTGGCAGTACTTAATCTGCAACACTCCTATGGTATGTGAATATTATCATTTCTATAATATCCTTAAGTGAAACCACTTTACTTTTCATTCATGCATTGCAATTCATTGTTTCATATTTAGCCTGATCTTTATTATAAATAATACGAAAAATTTTTTATTTTGTAATATAATATCTGTGGCCATATATTAGACAGAAAATTAAAGCTGTATTCTCTATAAATACTACATAGAGAGTTGGGATACACTAGAACTATTGAGCGGTGGTGTGGAAGCTGTGTTGGCCGCGGTGTCGGAGCCTCGCTGTTCCGTCATGTTCTTCACGGACGGCACCTCATCCCTCAGTGCTGTTGCTAAGGTTAGTCTCAGCCTTACTGTCAGTAGTGTAAACGAGGCCGGAAGCTTGTAGTCTTAATTATTCAGACTGCACAGCTCTGGCGCCCCGTATGTCGATGAAAAACGTTGACTGTCGGTTATAGGCTTAATTTTTCGACGAACGTTTATCTCAAAAGTAAGTTTCATTCATGCAGTTGTTCAGTCACATTAGATTTTCCCAGTCCTACACTATTTTTCAGTGACTATTCAGAGATGCCTTACATAAACCAAGTAGTTTTTTATATAATCAAATATTGTTTATCTGTATCAAATATTTTTTTTCAGTAGCTACTTAAATATTGTATAATAAACATAAGCGTAAAAGATATTTCAGAGGATCTTTTGGCCATTGCATGCTAGCACCTATTTATTTTCACCTAAACACCTTCAAATAAATATATATCCATCCTTTGCTTTAAACAAACAATAAAGAGAACCTTATTTTCTTACTGATAAGAAGATAGAAAACTGCATCTTTATTTATATCTACCGAAACTCGTTTATATATGAGAATTAAGATAACTATAGAAATCTATTAGTCCATACTTGGCAGCACCAATTTATACCCAGATATGTTTTAATCAGTCATGGTGAGCCTTATAATCTCTTCTCTAAGAATTAAGGAATGTCAATTAGCCAATCTCATTTTTATATATGCATCCTTATATGCCAAATACGCAACCTGTAGAAGACTTACTGGCTAATACTAGGTATCACTTATTTTTATCGTCCTGTGTTTTAATCAATTATGTAACCTTGAAGAATTAAAGATCTGAGGAAGGTCTACAGCATACATATATAACATCTTTTATATATAGTCACCCAAATATCATGCATATATATATATATATATATATATATATATATTATATAATATATATATATATATATTAATATATATATATATTGTGACGGTAAAGCGTTGGTGTTCGGCTGTTTCAAAAGCTGGGGGCAGGGCCTCGTCACATCACAAAAAAAGGAGAAAAGTTTGTCCTTTCGTCTGTGGTAAGGTAATGGGAAGACACACAAAACACAAGTATATAAACAATGAATTTTTAATTACTCTTGAAAACAAGACATGAATAAAGGCAATCTCATAAAATGTAGGACAAGTTAACAAACAAAATAACATGAATAATCACTGGCAAATGAAAAGTTACGCTAAGACAAGTAAGTTACAGTGATAGCAAAATAAAATTATAATGGGTGCTGGAATACTGGCTTCAAGCTGCCACCTCCCTTAGTACACGAAAGCCAAGGCTTAGTCTACTAGCGAGAGATGTCAACTGCATGGAGCACTGAGATATTCTGACGAGTCTGGCGTGCTGCTGCCCAGACGTCGACTTGTGGTGGTGGCGGAGAGCAGGTGCGACGAGACACCAGCCAATCAGCAACAGGCAGGCAGAGGATGAGCAGTTTGCTGGTTACGGCGGCTGTAGCAGGTGTCGGGTGTGTGCAGGGTACGATTTGCTTCCTGGGCAAAACGTTTGGTGATACTGGTGGACGTATCTTCTATATAGTATCTTGTATGTACGACGTAATGATGTAGAGAAGAGCAGGCTCAATCTCTCTTGAAAGAGATTATCGTCACAATATATATATATATATATATAATATATATATGGTTTAATCAATCCAAACAGCAGCACATAAGAAATATATTAGTCCAGCTAGTACATCACCCATGTTGCATTGCTGGCAGCAAAAATAGGAATTGTTTAAAATATACAGTTGTCAACACACTTTAAAGTGAAGATACAAAAGACATTACTATAACATTCGATAGACAGACAGACAAGAAAAGACAGATAGAGTGAAAGACAAATAGACTGAAAGACAGATGGACAAAGAAAATATTCAAAACTTAAAATGCTTCCCTGACTATTACATACTATTGTTCCAGCTCTATTACTGTTTGGTCACACCGTACAATGCTTTATTTTGACTGGTCGAGTACACTGCAATTGGCCGTAATGTTCTTAATTCCCATTATAAACTCATTACCATATATGTATTAGATTTGATCCCAATGTTGCATCTCACTCATATCGATAATTGTTGTTTGACATTCTAGTTTGCAGTAATTCATGTGTCTAGCCTGACAATACCTAACCTCATTAGGAGCATATTAACACAAACACAGTTTACATGAATAAACAAATACATTTAGATTTTTATTTCCTTTGTATTCTTCTTTCGGTAAAATGCAAACAAACACATTTTTCTAGATATGTTAATTTTCACACTAGTTGTAATGTACCATTACCGAGGTCTGCGATAATTATTGGTCACATGTTGTACCTATAATTTTCACATGAATTCATTGTACGTCTGGGAGCACCAATATTTAAATACAAAACTAAAATTATTAATCCTTTCAAAATTCATGTGCAATACCTAAATATATTAAAATCTATAGCAGTACATGTGGCGCAGTGGTAAATCACTCGCCCAGCGCTTTGCGAGTGCTATGGCCTGGGTTCAAATCTTGGTCGGGGAGGGTTGATAGGGCAACCAGTCCATTAAACAAATGCCAAAAGTCCATTCCATGCACACGCCAAACACCTTGTTTATGAATGAAAAACGGTTTACACACGACTCACGTCAGTCAGAACGTCAGATGACGTCAGAACACTACTGCAACAAGTGCTTTGCTGAAGACTTTTGTTCGAACTACAACGTTGCAAATACCTCACACACCTACTACAAATACAAATAATCGCCAACAGAACCTAAACACCTAACCTAACCTAACCTAACCAGTGCCTAAATATGCAAAATATGTTTATATATGATAATATTAATTTACATATGAGAAACGTTCTGTTTTGAATGAACAGAATGTTAAAATTAATTAAAGCGTATTTGGGGTCGACCGCTGGATAGAATGAACTTTAGTTTGTTAAACGAATGTTTGTTAAACGATTTGTCAGGTCGTATTCAGAATAAAATTAGGATAAAGGATTTGCCTAAAACGCTATGCATGCTAGTCGCTTTACAATAATTTTAAAACCCTTGTATATATATAAATAAAAACAAAACAAACAATATGAAACCCTTCAAAAGTAACACCGCGTGTGATTATAAAAACCAAAATACTATTATGCATTTCAACAGAAAATGCAGTATTTGTATAGAAACCTAAATACTATTAAACCATTCCAAAGAAGCTTGATTGTTTATATATACACACACACACTTATAACTATTTTACCCTTCAATTGTATCATGCAACTCTACCAATATTTATACAGCTGTGTAATTCTCATCCATTATTTTAGTACATTGCATGTTTATAAATATTTATTGATTGGAACTCAATTGGAACAAAATCTAATCACATATCTTGTAAAAAAATAATTAACACACAATTTATACAGGTACAATCACACACAAGTGAGTAGACTACAATA
>NC_091217.1:16641786-16668340 GCF_040958095.1 Procambarus clarkii | reverse complement strand
GGCAGCTCCTATCTATAACCACCCAATCCCACTCATATACTTGTCCAACCCATGCTTGAAACAATCGAGGGACCCCTCCTCCACCACGTTACGCAGTAATTGGTTCCACAAATCAACAACCCTGTTACCGAACCAGTATTTACCCAAGTCTTTCCTAAATCTAAATTTATCCAATTTATGCCCATTGTTTCGTGTTCTGTCTTGTGTTGATACTTTTAATACCCTATAAATATCTCCTTTGTTATGTCCATTCATCCACTTGTAAACCTCTATCATGTCACCCCTACCTCATCGCCTTTACAGTGAATGCAATTTCGACTTTGTTAATCTTTCTTCATATGAAAGGTTTCTAATTTGGGAATTAACTTAGTCTTCCTACGCTGGACACGTTCAAGTGAATTGATATCCATTCTATAATACTGCGACCGAAACTGAACTGCATGATCTAAATGGGGCCTAACCAGAGCAAGATATAGCATAAGAACCACACCAGGTGTCTTGTTACTAACACTTCGATTAATAAATCCCAGTGTCCTATTTGCATTATTACGAACATTCATGCATTGATCCTTTTGTTTTAAATCCTTACTTATCATAACTCCCAGATCCCTTTCACAATTTGACTTCGCAATCTCAACACCATCTAGCTCGTATCTTGTAACTTTATCATCAACGCAAGGTATAGAGAGTGTCTGTGTTAAATTATCATTAAGGGAAGGGGAATTTGGGGGACATTGTCATTGGGGACATTTGGAGTCATTGGGGACCTTAATGCTCAGAACACAAGCCTTGGGACAGTGGGTAGTATTAATGCTAATAGGGTCAAGTGGTTACAGTTTCTACAAGATCATCCAGATACCTGTCTCTTGGGAAACAATGAACCAACTCACATCAGGGGAGGACGGCTTGACTATGCCTGCATTTTAAACTCTCAGGGGATTATGGAGAAGGCTCGGGTTGTTCGGGAACTACTTAGTGACCACTTTGCCTTGAACGTTGAATTACCACTGGGGAAAAAACAAGTCCACTTTCAAAGGAAAAGGCTAAATATTAATAAAGATATGAAAAATTATTTTATTCAAAATATGGGAGTTTGGTATCAACAATACACGCCGCTCTGCGTTGATAGTTTTTACGGGGGCATGGTCGAGAACATAGAGAAATTAGTACAGAGGGAAAATAACGGGCCAGGGGAAGCAAGACGCATGGACCTAAGAAATTTAAATATTCCAATGATCAGCAAGTTAAGGGGTGGGAGAGAATGCTACGGAGTGCACATAAAGAATGGTTAAAAAATGGAATGAGGATGATGAGAAAAATACAATGTTGGAAGTGGCTAGGGAATGCAGTCAGGTGAGGAAGGAGGCGCGGGACAGATACTGGCAAGAATTTGCTCAGTCCATTGGTAATACTAAGAACCTTAAAGACATATGGAGAGCAGTAAACAAAATCAGGGGTTGTAAGACCAAATTCATTGCTCACTCAGATCCTGGGAAAGTTGCTAATGAGTTAGTAGATAAATGGGCAAGTGCTGCTAGTATGGAGTCCTTACCTGCAGACACGAGTCACCATTGAGTCATGGGAAAATATTAGAAATGGAGTAACTTTATGTGCCTTAAATACAAGATCTATAACATGCACTGAGATAACTCACGATGAGCTACTGGATGCTATAAAAATTGGCAGCTCTAATGCTCCGGGAAAAGATGGAGTAACGTATGACAGTCTTAATTATTTAGCCGGTATGAAACCTAGTCCCTTACTTGATTTGTTTAATATGAGTTATAGAGAGGGAAAGTTACCAAGAAAATGGAAAGAGGCTGTCATCATTCCTATCCCTAAGTCAAACGGAGGCTACAGACCTGTCTCCTTAATATCCTGCTTTTGTAAAATGATGGAAAGGATTTTGTTAAATAGGCTACTCTACCTTGTAGGTGATAACATGTCCAGTAATCTCTTTGGTTTTATCAAAGGCAAAAGTACTGCGGATTGTCTCTTAAAGTGTTTGTCTAATGTGGATGACAATTGTAGAGTTTTTGTTGATCTACAAGGAGCATTTGATAAAGCCAATGGGGAAGTAATCTTATACGAATTAGCCAATCTGGGAATAACAGGGAGATTGCTACACTGGATAAGGGATTATCTACAAGGCAGAAAAGGTCAGGTGTATTACCAGGGATACATGTCTGAGGAACGGATGTTTCAGTTAGGTACCCCACAAGGGGGAGTATTAAGTCCCACCTTATTCAATGTATTAATGAACAGATTAGCATCATAGATGTATCCTCCAGGGGTCACGACGATCATATATGCTGATGACAATCTTATACAAGGCACTTCTGGGAACAAAATTCAAACTGCTCTTAACATACTTGGTACAACCTGTCACAAGTTAGGCTTAGTTATAAATGCAGATAATACCAAATACGAGTATAGGAAACGAAGAAATATAACACTTACTCAAAATGGTGTGGAACTGAGCCGTGTTCAGAAGTACAAGTATCTGGGCATGTATGTTGGATAAACATGTGAGAGTAAAAATGCTGAAATAAATCATATCAGCACCTTATGTAAAGCCCGTCTGCATCCTCTGAAAGCACTGGCTTTTTCTGGTAAAGGTGTTGGGGTACCTATCTTGCGGATGTTATACATAAGCACTGTTCGGTCCCTGATAGACTACGCAGCACTCGTATTGTCTTACACAGGCCAAGGCAGAATTCAAAAAATAGAGCTGATACAGAACGAGGCTATGAGGATTATTCTTGGATGTCAAAGAAATGCAATGATTGAAATAATGAGAATGGAATTAAATTTACAGAGTGTGTGTGATAGAGTCCGTGACATTAACACTAGAGTATCTATTCGTTTCATGCGGAGAAAAGGAGGGGATAAGCTGTTTGAGAGCGTTCAGACCTGCTTGAGTGACGTACACACTTCCAGGAAACTGAGTGAGACACGCTACATGAGGGGATTAGCTCATGACCTCAGGGAATACGACGTACTTGACTGCTGTAAACCCTCTCGACAGTGTAATATGTCTGCTCCCTGGAAAGTACAGAAAATAGACGTCGAAATTGTACCCCTCAAGGTGAAAAAGATTCATCATGAACCGGGACAATTACGGTGTTTGTATGGAAGCATGATATCTCGGTTACCAAGAGGCAACAGTTTACATGTATATTGCGACGGGTCGGTGGCGGAGGATGGCAGGGCCGGGTGTGGTGTCCTAATAAGGGAATATACGGAGTTTGGGACTGTGGACAGGATAATTGAACTCCGGCTTAGTAATTATATATCATCCACACAAGCTGAACTGCAGGCCATTCTGGTGTGTTTGGAGGAAGTACGTCATGACGACAAAAATGTTTTTGTATTTGTCGATAGCCGAGGAGCACTGGAGTCCTTAAACAGTCGAAACCCAGTCTTCATGTCTATAGTTGAGGACTGTAAGAGAAGAATAACTGAGATACAGCTGAAAGGTTATAGTGTGAAATTCATGTGGATTCCATTTCATGTTGGAATAGTGCTCAATGAGGTGGCGGATGACTTGGCAAAACGTGCCACATCAAAATCATTGAATGTGAATTCACAATGAGACAAATAAGAAGCAAAATCAGAAATATTCAGGCACAGAGGGGAGTGGAGTATGAGAGTAGTCAAACCATGCAACACTACATGTATGTGAGTCAACCCACCCATTTCACTTATGGTAAAAGGAGAAATGCTTGGAGTGACTCTGTGTACATGCGGCTCAGGCTTGGGTACAAATATTACTGGGAATATGGGATAGATGTTCATGATAATGACACGAAGTGTAAACTATGTGGTATGTTAAGGTCTCACACCCTGGCCCATTATGTTCTTGATTGTCCGTTGATTAATGTATATAGAAACACTGAGATAAGGACTGTTCCTGAACAAATAGCCTGGATGTGTCACAACGGAAAGGTTGATGATATTCTTGAGAGATATAAGAGTTTTGCACCAAGATTGTAATATTTTGTTGAATTATCTGCATGTGTCTTGCAAATTGTCTATACAGTATACCTAGGTCATAAAAGTATTTGTGTGTACGTCTGATAACATACTACTTGTGAAGGAGGAAATGTATATGCAGGCGATGAGTCACAATAACGTGGCTGAAGTATGTTGACCAGACCACACACTAGAAATTGAAGGGACGACGACGTTTCGGTCCGTCCTGGACCGAAACGTCGGTCCGTACCTGGACCATTCTCAAGTCGATTGTGATGAGGACAGGTAGGGACAGGCATTAAATAGGCAAGAGAGAGCTGAGGAGGAAAGTCAGGAAATGTATATGTTTATCTCTGAGAATGTTTGGTAATATGTTTATTTGTGATGTGTGTCTATGTATATGTTAACACGTTGTACTGAATGGGGTGAGAATAGCTTGAGCTACCTCATCCCTTTGTGTGTATTTTATCTCAATAAATTTATTTCAATTTCAATCATTACCTAGCCTCAAAACTTTACATTTATCAGCATTAAACTGCATCTGCCAATCCTTTGACCATTTCAAAACCCTATTTAGATAATTTTGAAGTGATAGTGAGTCTTCTTCCGTGTTAATTTCCCTGCCGATTTTTGTATCATCGGCAAATTTGCAAATGTTGCTACTCAAACCTGAATCTAAATCATTGATATATATTATAAACAACAGAGGTCCAGAGCCCTGAGGCACTCCACTTACATTTTCCCACTCTGACTTAACCCCATTTATTCTAACTCACTGTTTCCTTTGGAATAGCCATGCCCTAATCCAACTTAATATACCACCTCCAATTCCATGAACCTCTATTTTTTTAATCAGTCTTTCATGTGGCACTGTATCAAAAGCTTTGCTAAAGTCAAGGTACACAATATCACAATCCTTACCACTATCAACTGCCTCAACTATGCTGGAATAAAAAGTTAGCAAATTTGTTAAACATGAACGGCCATTTGTAAAACCATGTTGCGACTAATTTATTAATTTGTGTTTTTCAAGATGAAGACGAATTTTATTTGCAATTATCGATTCAAGTAACTTTCCCACAATAGACGTTAGGCTAATTGGTCGATAATTTGAAGCAAGTGATCTATCTCCTTTCTTAAAAATTGGTATCACATTAGCAACTTTCCATAACTCTGGCACTCTGCCTGACTCTATTGATTTATTAAATATGGTAGACAGTGGATCGCAAAGCTCCTCTTTGCATTCTTTAAGCACCCTGGCAAGCACTTCATCTGGCCCTGGGAATTTGTTTGGTTTGTGTTTAACTATTTGTTTAATTACATCCTCCCTGGTAACTGCTAAACTCGTCAACCTGTCCTCGTCCCCACCCACATATACTTGTTCGGCTGAAGGCATACTGTTAAGTTCCTCTTTAGTAAATACAGACATAAAATATTTATTAAAAATACTACTCATTTCTTCATCATTATCTGTTATTTGACGTGTCTCACTTTTTAATGGACCTATCCTCTCCCTAATCTTTGTCCGGTATAACTGGAAAAACCCTTTAGGATTTGACTTTGCTTGCTCTGCTATGCGAACTTCATAGTTTCTTTTTGCTTTCCTTATCTCTTTTTTAGTATTTCTAACCAGTTGTACGAATTCCTGTTCTAAACTGACCTCCGATACTTAACCCTTTTGTACCACGCTCTCTTTTTACCAATAAGGTTCTTCAAATCCTTTGTTATTCACTTTGGATCATTAGTATTCGACCTATTCAATTTATTTAGTATACTACATTCTTGGGCTTCGCTTAGAATATTTTTAAATAGGTTATATTTTGAGTCCACATCGAAAACCCCTTTTACGTCACCTATCGCTGGGTTCACGTCTAGCTCCAAGACCGGCCCACACCCCATACCCAAGACTTTCCAATCTATTTGACCCAATAAATTTCTTAGGTTATTGAAATTAGCTTTTCGAAAATCAGGTGCTTTAACAGAATTTTCTCCTACAGGTCTATTCCATTCTATGCTAAATCTGATTTCTTTGTGATCACTGTTCCCTAGCTCACTCCCTATTTCGATGTCCTTAATTTGTGTTTCCTTGTTAGTTAACACTAAATCTAAAATATTATTTTCCCGCGTTGGTTCCTTAATGTGTTGCGTAAGAAAGCAATCGTCAATTAATTCTAGAAAATCTTCTGCTTCATTATTCCCTGTTTTGTTCACCCAGTTTATTCCACTAAAATTAAAGTCACCCATGACATAAATACTCTTAGATCTACATGCTCTAGATATTTCATCCCATAGATGCTTTGCTTCCATTCTGTCTAAATTTGGTGGCCTATATATAACTCCTATTATAATATTATTTGCTTTTTCGTTTAATTCTATCCAAATAGTTTCTATGTGTGGCTCAGACTTGATTCCCTCTTTGAGACTACATTTCAAATTGTCCCTAACGTATATGGCTACTCCCCCTCCTCGTCGAATATATCTATCTGTGTGAAATAGTTTAAATCCATTTATTTGATGTTCAGCTAATAGTTCTCTATTTTCTACATTCATCCACGTTTCGGTAAGCGCGATAATATCTATTTTTTTCTGTGCAAACAAGAGCATTTAATTCGTTTATTTTATTCTTAGACTTTTACTGTTAGTGTAATATACTCTAAGTGAATTGTTATTTTGAGGCCCTTCAATTTCCCTGATCATTTTGCCAATTTCTTTCTCCCCCAAACACATACTTTTATTATCTCCTTCCTCAAAATCAATTCCTATACCACTATCTACTAACAGTTTAAATCCAAACAAAAACCTCTAACCACTTCCTCCAACGAGTTCGCAACAGCAACAACCCCAGCTCTCGATAGATGCACCGCATCACGAGCATACATTTCATTTCTTCCATAGAAGTGTTCCCAGTTGTCTATGAAAGATATTGCATTAGATTTGCAATATCTTTCCAGCCTGCAATTGACACCAAGTGCCCTCGACATCCGTTCATTTCCCACTCCCTTTCTTGGAAGAATGCCACATATGATCGGGATTCCTCTGTAACGGTTCTTGGTTACGTAAAGTATGGTGACAAATAAACACAGACACTAAGATACTATATATATATTTGGTCGAATATACAGAAGTACACAGGTGATACTTTGGTGTGAGTTGAGCGCACTGAGCGTCGGTACAGTATCTCGCAAGTGTCTGCTCTAGACCACACTTGAAAGTAGACTCTGGTTAATGTTTGCTATTGCTGCTTATATGCCCGGGCAACGCCTCACCTCATTCATCTCCAAAGGTTGACAGGAATATTAACAAAGCATTTGGAGCGAGTATATTATTGGGATAATCTACTCGCTACAGAACTCCCCTCCCAGGGGATGAAAGGAAAAATACTTGATCAAGGAACTTAGCTGGTCGGCGAATTGTACGCCCTGCTCGCGTTACATAACCATCAAAGTTAACTTCCTCCTCTTCGCTGAGGTCATCTAACTGGGGTCGTAGGGTGGGAGGTCGCACAGGATCGTCCGTCGTCGTAGGAGGCGGTGCTGCTGGTAACTGTGGTCGAAAAGTGAACTGCGTAGTCGGCGGATGTGTCTCTGGATTTAGCAGTGTCGCAGACGTTGAGACGAAGCCTGGAGCAGAGCAGAGAGCAAAGTGAGGCCGGAGTCGTGGAGCTCTATGTGGGAGAGCGTGGCGGCTCGATTGAGAATTGTGAGTGTCTAAACTCGGGGAGCGAGAGCGTGGCGGCTCGATGCGGTCGTAGTCTGCTGTCTGCTCTGTGTCGAAGCTGTAGCGTCTTGGGTTGATTAGGACTGTACACGCCGAGTACTACATTGTTGACTGTGGAAATTGTAGTCTGGTACCAAAAGATGTAGGCAGTGTGTGGACAAGCTCGGTGTAGCAGGAGAGAAGAATGTGCATAATTGTTGCGTCCTCGGGTCGCTGTTGGAGCATTTAGATCCGGGGCAGATGGGCTCGGGCACCAGGACATTAGGAGGTAATGTAGGCACGTAATTAGGACAACGAGGTAATCACATCTAGAGCTGAATTGTCCTGAAGGCGACGAAGTGGGAAGGAGCTGCTAAATAGGAGCTGCCTCGTATGGGCCAATAGGCCTTCTGCAGTTGCCTTTGTTCTTATGTTCTTATGTTCTTAAGTGTCGGAAACGCAAGCTGTAAGTCCTGTACTGCGCAAAGGGCTTGAGTCGGCCGAGTATCAAAATGCAGTGAACGTGTAGACGAATCTGATGACAGAGCAGCTGTCGTGGGCGTAGGACAAGCAGTGCCCTGGCAGCGACGGAGAGTTGGCAGGACATGCTGTAGATCCAACATGATGTAATCATTGATGAGGCTGTCAGATGAGTGAGTAACGATCGTGGAGCAGCAAGCCGTAGTAGATGAAAATGCAGAGATGGACGCGATGAAAATCATAGCTGTGGCGAGGGTGTTGGCAGCGTTCCATCACAGCAAACAGTAGCAGTAGAGGTCCAGTGAGAGTCCATGTTGTAGTCCATCGTGGCTGGGTATCGTCGAAACTTCGTGAAGGTCGAAAATAGCCTCCATCTGCATGAACCAAAATTCTGGCTCATCTGCGTTGTATGCTGGAAACCTGGTAGATAAATCCATGACGAAGATCTAGTTTGTGACTAGGTGTTCTTTTTCACTCACTGGGTCACCAATGTAAGTGAGTGTGTGAGTTGAGCGCACTGAGCGTCGGTACAGTATCTCGCAAGTGTCTGCTCTAGACCACACTTGAAAGTAGACTCTGGTTAATGTTTGCTATTGCTGCTTATATGCCCGGGCAACGCCTCACCTCATTCATCTCCAAAGGTTGACAGGAATATTAACAAAGCATTTGGAGCGAGTATATTATTGGGATAATCTACTCGCTACACCTCCCTGCTCCTAACTAATTCTATTGCTGTCCTGAATCTCTGTATTAGTTCATCAATCCTAACTCGCCCAACATCATTACCCCCTGCACTAATACAAATAATGGGTTTGTTCCCATTTCCCGTCATAATATCTTTCATTATTCCAACAATATCACCAATACCAGCTCCCGAATAGCAAACCCCTAACCTGTTTCCTTTATCTCTGGCACAAAACGTTTTGTCTAAATACCTCACCTGGGAATCTCCCTCAACCAAAATTCGCTTCGATCCTCCCTTTTCCTTTCGAGCAGTTTGAGGGACCTGCGCTTTAATGCTCCTCGTTACTTTGCCTTTGCCTCCTCGTTGAACTACAGGTTCACCACAGCACTCGTCATCTAACACATCAAATGCGTTAGAAGTCCTTAGGCTATTAGGTGTCGGTTTTGCCAAGGTCTTCTTAAGACCCCTGTCCTCTACAACTTGCCAAGACGAGGTCTTTTTGACACTGGTCGCCTCCTTTGTTTCTTCCTGATGTTGTTTCAGCTGTCGTACCTCCTCCCGTAGCGAATCCAGCTCTGTCCTCAGAGCTCCATCTAAATTCACCGTAACAAATTTGTTAAACATGAACGGCCATTTATAAAACCATGTTGCGACTCAATTATTAATTTATGTTTTTCAAGATGAAGACGAATTTTCTTTGCAATTATCGATTCGAGCAACTTTTCCACAGTAGACGTTAGGCTAATTGGCGGATAGTTTGACGCAAGTGGTCTATCTCCTTTCTTAAAAACTGGTATCACATTAGCAACTTTCCATAACTCTGGCACTCTGCCTGACTCTATTGATTTATTAAATATGGTAGACAGTGGATCGCAAAGCTCCTCTTTGCATTCTCTAAGCACCCTGGCAAACACTTCATCCGGCCCTGGGGATTTGTTTGGTTTGAGTTTTACTATTTGTTTAATTATATCCTCCCTGGTAACTGCTAAACTAGTCAACCTGTCCTCGTCCCCACCCACATAGACTTGTTCGGCTGAAGGCATACTGTTAAGTTCCTCTTTAGTAAATACAGATATAAAATATTTATTAAAAAACTACTCATCTCTTCATCCCTATCTGTTATTTGACCTGTCTCAGTTGTTAATGGACCTATCCTTTCCCTAATCTTTGTCAAGTATAACTGGAAAAACCCTATAGGAATTGTCTTCGCTTGCTCTGCTATGCGAACTTCATAGTTTCTTTTTGCTTTCCTTATCTGTATTTTAGTATTTCTAACCAGTTGTACGAATTCCTGTTCTAAACTGACTTCCCCATTCTTAATCCTTTTGTACCACGCTCTCTTTTTACTTATAAGGTTTTTCAGATCCTTTGTTATCCAATTTGGATCATTAGTATTCGATCTATTATCAATTTATATGGTATACTACATTCCTGGGCTTTGCTTAGAATATTTTTAAATAGGTTATATTTTGAGTCCATATCGAAAACCCCTTTTACGTCACCTGTCGCTGGATTCACGTCTAGCTCCAATACCGGCCCACATCCCATGCCCAAGACTTTCCAATCTATTTGACCCAAAAAATTTCTTACGCTATTGAAATCAGCTTTTCGAAAATCAGGCACTTTAACAGAATTTTCTCCTACAGATCTATTCCATTCAATGCTAAATCTGATTTCTTTATGATCACTGTTCCCTAGCTCACTCCCTATTTCGATATCCTTAATTTGTGTTTCCCTGTTAGTTAACACTAAATATAAAATATTATTTCCCAGCGTTGGTTCCTTAATATGTTGCGTAAGAAAGCAATCGTCAATTAATTCTAGAAAATCTTCTGCTTCATTATTCCCTGTTTTGTTCAACCAGTTTATTCCACTAAAATTAATGTCACCCATGACATAAATACTGTTAGATCTGCATGCTCTAGATATTTCATCCCATAGATGCTTTGCTTCCATTCTGTCTATATTTGGTGGCCTATATATAACTCCTATTATAATATTATTTGCTTTATCGTTTAATTCTATCCAAATATTTTCTGTATGTGGCTCAGTTTTGATTCTCTCTTTGAGACTACATTTCAAATTGTCCCTAAGTTATATGGCTACTTCCCCTCCTTGTCTAATATTTTTATCTGTATGAAATAGTTTAAATACATTTATCTGATATTCAGCTAATAGTTCACTATTTTCTACATTCATCCACATTTCGGTAAGTGCAATAATATGTATTTTTTTCGGTGCAGACAAGAGCATTTAAATCGTTTATTTTAATTCTTAGACTTCTAGTGTTAGTGTAATATACCGTAAGTGAAATGATATTTTGAAGCCCTTCTCTTTCCCTGATCATTTTGCCAATTCTTTCCTCCCACAAACACATACTTTTATTACTTCCTTCCTCCAAATCAATTCCATACCACTATCTACTAACAGTTTAAACTCAAACAAACGCCACTGGTTCCAACCACTGGTTCGCCACTGGTCTAACCACTGGTTCCAACGAGTTCGCAACAACAATAACCCCAGCCCTCGATAGATGCAATCCATCCCGGGCATACATTTCATTTCTTCCATAAAAGTGTTCCCAGTTGTCTATGAAAGACATTGCATTTGATTTGCAATATCTTTCCAGCCGGCAATTGACACCAAGTGCCCTCGACATCCGTTCATTTTCCACTCCCTTTCTTGGAAGAATGCCACATATGATTGGGATTCTTCCCTTGCTTCTAACTAATTCTATGGCTGTTTTATACCCCTGAATCAGTTCCTCACTCCTAACTCGACATGGTTTTATAAATGGCTGTTCATGTTTAACAAATTTCTATCTTTTTATTCTAGCATAGTTGAGGTAGTTGATAGTGGTATGGATTGCGATGTTGTGTACCTTGACTTTAGCAAAGCTTTTGATACAGTGCCACATGAAAGACTGATTAAAAAGATAGAGGCTCATGGTATTGTAGGTGCCATATTAAGCTGGATTAGGGCATGGCTATACCAAAGGAAACAGAGAGTTAGTATAAATGGAGTCAAGTCAGAGTGGGAAAATGTTGTAAGTGGAGTGCCTCAAGGCTCTGTTCTGGGACCTCTGTTGTTTATAATATATATAAATGATTTAGATTCAGGTTTGAGTAGCAACATTTGCAAATTTGCAGATGATACGAAAATCGGTAGGGAAATTGATTCGGAGGAGGACTCACTATCTACTTCAAGTTGATCTAGATAGGGTTTTGAAATGGTCAAAGGATTGGCAGATGCACTTTAATGTGATAAATCTAAAGTTCTGAGGCTTAGGTAATGATTGATAGAGTTACAAGATACGAGCTAGATGGTTGTTGAAATTGCGAAGTCGGATTGCGAAAGGGATCTGGGAGTTATGATTAGTAAGAATTTAAAACAAAAGGATCAATGCATGAATGTTCGTAACAAGGCAAATCGGACATTCGGATTTATTAATTGAAGCGTTAGTAACACGACACCTGGTGTTGTTCTTTAGTTATATTTTGCTCTGGTTAGGCCCCATTTAGATTATGCAATTCAGTTTTGGTCGCTGTACTATAGAATGGATATAAATTCACTTGAATTTTAGGATGACTAAGTTAATTCCCCAAATTAGAAATCTTTCATATGAAGAAAGATTAACAAAGCTTAAATTGCATTCCACTGGAAAGGCAAAAGGGTTAGGTGTGACATGATAGTGGTTTACAAGTGGATGAATGGACATAGCAAAGGGTAAGGGTAACGAAGGGAACATTACATAGGGTATTAAAAGTATAAACACAAGACAGAACACAAAACAATGGGAATAAATTGGATAAGTTTAGATTTAGCAAAGACTTGGGTAAATACTGGCTTCAGTAACAGGGTTGTTGATTTGTGGAACCAATTACTGTGTAACGTAGTGGTGGTGAGGTCCCTTGATTGTTTCAAGCATGGGTTGTACATGTATATAAGTGGGATTGGGTGGTTATAGATCGGAGCAGCCTCGTAGGGGCCAATAGGCCCTCTGCAGTTACCTTTGTTCAAATGTTCTTATTCCTGCCTAAGAAATCCTACCCTATATGGGTTGGCAAGGCATAATATTATAATAATGTGCAGAAATTTAGAGTAGTGCTATTTTGGGGGGATTTTATAATTTAGGTTAAATAAGAATATGTCCAGTTTACACAGGGGATATTAAACAGATTATATTTGGCCTTCACACCACAATCTCCTGATATTTTATTGTGTTAATTAGTTTGTTGGCCACATGTGATCTAGACTCCCGTGATAGGTGCACTCCGTCTGGGGAAATATTTTCAAGGAACTGGCGAGCTGTGAAATGTATATAGGCAGCCTCCAATCTCACCCTCCTAAGCCGAAAGTTTATATAGTTGGCTGCTCGTTTGTAAGATTCTGAACATACCCCCCACCCCCCTCCCAACGATTATTACTTATTAGTTGGCGAGGTTCCACCAGAGCAAACCCAACCGTGTAACTTTTTTCCTTAAAGGAATGGATTATATTTCTGAGGTGAGTGATTGTCGCGGCTGGGTGGCGAGTTTAATCTATGTCGTTGCCACCGAGAACAATTATTGTTAAATGATGTGGTCACTCCAAAACTGCCGTTAGTTCATGATTGTTGTAAAAGTTAGGGCCGTAGCTCTTGGAATCTGAATATTTTTACTTCTATGTCAGGTATACCGATAAGTTCTGAGGATAGCTGGCTGTGACTTACTATTGCTACTTTAAACATTAGGTTTCGCCTGGCAGGTGTAGAGATGAAACATAAATAATTAATGAAGAATAGTGGGTTTAGGTTAAATATGTAACCAACCTCACTGCTAATTTATAGTTTTAATTATGTACTGATTCTTAGTTTGATCTCTAGACCTTCCGAGGTCTATTGACTATAATTTATTTTGGTCCTTGCGCCACTTGTATCTTGAGGTTATCTTGAGATGATTTCGGGCTTTTTAGTGTCCCCGCGGCCCGGTCCTCGACCAGGCCTCCACCCCCAGGAAACAGCCCGTGACAGCTGACTAACACGTATATAAAGTTGATGAACTGAATCATCCGGTTCGAAGTCGGCCATAAATTTCGTTGTGTGTGGGAAATTCCCAGGATTTGATTTGTTTATTTAAATTATTTGAGGTTAAGCAGACTCTGTATTTAAGTGGACTGTAATGTTTAATT
The DNA here is from genome assembly GCF_040958095.1 of Procambarus clarkii. Taxonomy (NCBI): domain Eukaryota; kingdom Metazoa; phylum Arthropoda; class Malacostraca; order Decapoda; family Cambaridae; genus Procambarus; species Procambarus clarkii. The sequence continues at coordinate 16,654,335 of NC_091217.1, read as the reverse complement.
AATATTTATTTTGGAAACTTCCTATGCACACAACAAAAATGGGGGTTAATCCAATAATGCTGAATCAACCTGTTAGGTAATTTTCATTGTTTTATAATCCTCAACAATAACTAATCAATAATAGTCGTAGGGTTAGTAATCTAACTACGTAGGTTAAATGAAACAAGAATCTTAGCTGTAAAACAGATTTAGTTAAGGGGACATCAGACGTAGTTCTCATGAATCGGGTATATCATCGTCAAGTGGGAGGTAGCCATCGCGTCTACATTAAAACCCGTAAATCTAGATGGCTGAATCCAGTTACTGATCACCACTCTGTGGAATTAATGCACTGTAGCTCATGCAGTACTAAAATTTCCTGATAACGTTCCATTAAAAAATAACCCTGTAGTTTGACCTACAACTCACTTTGGTATTTTAAATCCCCTACAGCATAACCGTTGATTATGATTGAGTTGGTCGGTTGGTTGTTTCTGATCCATTTTCTTTTCCATTATGCGGCTATCCGAGTGGGCCAGCTTGTGGTCTTTTGGGGCTTGTAGTCGGGGTAGAGATGTCCAATGGATTCCCATTGACTAGCTGCTTTGATGAACTCTTAATCATGAGTTCACATTAAGTTTCTCATTCGCTCTGGTAGGACTCTCCCTACTAATTCGTTGGCTGCTATGCATGAGGATAGAATGCTGGAGGGTGCTACCTCAGTTGCCTTTCGTATGTCTATTTCTCCAAATCTCACTGATAGTGTTGCTTGGTCCCACTACTGTCATCTAAATCTAGGTTGAGTGCTTCCTGAATATTTACTTCAGGAGCACATCATATTGACTTAGTAGTGGGCTTCCAAAAGCGGGTGCACACCTTAAAAGTACGCTTCCTGGTTAGGTAAGGCACTTTGTCAGAAGGCAGAGGGCATCGTGGAAGTCCAATAGGGAGACCCCTATTCTCTCTTCACTCCTTTTACATCTTTAAAACTTTTTTTCGAGTACTGCAGCAATGGCATTGTGGCCCAGAGGTGCTCAATGCGGAGTGCATTCAGTGGGTTAAATTACTGAGGCTTCCTGGTGAAAACGGAATTCACTGCATTAATGACTACGTTGCTGGATGAGATAATTTTGCACTTGGAGGGGTATAGGACGAGACCCAGGATCTCCCCCTGTGACGTCACCAGCTGCAGGTCTTCCAGCAGGGTGTCTTGTGTGCCTGCCAGAGTGCCATCATCCAGGAACCAGATGTTGAGCTCACTGGACAGTCTGCTTGTGATTTCTCGAACCGCTATGCAAAAGAGGAAGGGTACAAGGAGGTCTCCCAGTTGAATTCCCTCTGCTGAGGTGACTTTGTGTTCGCCAAACAGGAGCGTTGACTATTTACTGTAACCTGCTGACACAAAGAGGAGAATGCTTGGGCAATGTTCCTGGACTGCAGTGAGGACTAGGTCCCTTTTGACTGAGTTGAAAGCGTTTTTTTAAACCTAATTTTACTTCTGCCTGGTCTTTGCTTATGACTACAGCCTTTGGAACTAGTCGGTGGAGAGTATTGCCAAAGGCAATGGGTCTGATTCTTCCATCCTTCTTTTTTAGGGCACATAGGGATGCACCAAAGAAAAATGGTTTGATTTCATCAGGATTAACCCGACGAGGCAGTTGTTAACAAACGTTGTGATTTCTGACAGGAGCGCTTCTGCACTGGGGCCATAAACAGGGTTCACCATATCCTTGATATGATGAGGTCTTACCTGTGTGTAGCCTCCTGAAGGGCCTGGGGGAAATGAAACATTAGTGATATAAACCTCTTACTCTCGGAGGATGAGCGATTCCAGGTTTGGATTGACTCTGACTAGCGAGGGAGATTCCCCTACGGACCTGAGAGGGGTGGTTTTTCTGTTAGTGCTTCGGCTGTTGGTTTCTTCTCTGGGTAAAATTTTGACTTCACTTGTGATCAACCTGAGTGTCCCGACTGTATTGCCTTCTTTCAATTTTCTTGCGGACTTGGGTACTTAATTTCCTGTTTTCGTTAGATGTGTTGCCAAAAAGTGGCAAATTGTGCCAGGCCTTGGTGCTAAGCACAGGAATAATGATGTGATTAACGAATTTGATTATAAATTACATATAAATAGTGTTAATTCTCGATTTGTTTAGAGGAATCCCTTCACTTATGTGCAAAATTCTCTAGGTTCTGTTTTTAAACAATAATTTAATGAGACATTGTTTCGTTTCATTTTCATACTGCATTTGAAAACAATCCTCAGTGGGGTAGTGTTACGAACCCGGATCCAGCGTCCGAGCACGGAGCAGTGACGACCGCGCCATCTGTGGGTCAGCTCCCGAAACCCCCACCAAATGGACGACGACACCTGTCGAGGACGGAGTGTACTGGTCACAAGGGCCAGGTTTCTAGTCCTGTTCAGCGCTCAACACAGCCGCTGCTGACCTCTGGTGAGGGTGGTGCTCAGACACCAGCGCCATCTATGGAGTGGATAGGTGGGCGTTTGTGTCTGAGCCTGTAAGTGAGGTGCCTTAGTGTGTCCCAGTTATTGATGACGTGTCTGCTTACAGAGTCGACCTGGGACTGCTGTGATGGAAGTTGAGTGAGTCTACCCAAGGCAGCCGTCTCCATACCTTGTGCTTTGCTGCAGCAGCTGTGAAGTCGTCCCCCGGAAGAACACTGTGGTGTTACCCTGCCAATGGAGTGGCAGTAGAAGGATTATCCGGGACCGACTGCTGGAGACGTTTATCCACTGGGGTATTGAGGACAGGAGAGTGATTTGTGGTGTCACACGAGGCTCCTGTCTAGGGCGTTCCCCTTATATCGTTCGTGGAGTGGCCTGACCAGCCTTGCTGATCCGGAACCTGCCAGCAGACCAGCTGGACGTGTGGTTGACGGCCTCCACGGCGGTGCCCCCAGTGGACCGGTGTTTTGGCTGACCTGTGGCCAGGGTAGGCTCAACTTCTCAGAGGATTCGTTGTGTGGCCACGAAAGCACCGAGGACTCAGCACAGAGAGAGTTGAACCAGAGTCTTCAGGAGAAGACGATTGTGCGATTCTTCAGTACGAAGACAATTCCCTTGTACAGTGTTAATACCCCTCCCCCCTGTGCACTATTTTATATATTATTTATTTGGTGATGGTGAAAATTATAGTCTTAAGTTCTTAACTTTCTTTCCCTTCCCCTGTTAAGTTTATTGCGTCACGGATCTCATTCCTTGAAAGCCACTACTGGCTTGGGGTCGGATACATCTTCCTCTAACAACATCAGAGTAAGAACCCCGTTGCGTCCCGAGAGGGCTGTAACATAATTGGCATCCCCAGCGGGATCCGTCCCCTTGTTAAGTATGTTTGACAGGGGTGGTGAAGTGGCGTAATCCCTGTATATAATTCCCCCTGTGTGACGATTGTGACGTTATACGTCCTGTGCGGTGCTCAAGAGCTATTAAGTGCAATATTGTGTAGTGCGGTGCTCGTCGTGATTCAGTGCAATATTGTAGAGCGAAGTGTTCGCTTGGATTCAGTGCAATATTGGGTAGTGCGGTGCCCGAAGTGATTACGTGCAATATTGGCAAGTGCAGTGTTTGGTGCGATAAAGTGCAATATTGGCGTAGAACAGTGCTCGGTGCGTTAAGTGTTAACGTGTAAGCGGTGTGTGTTAAGTGTTAGTTGAGTGTTCCATCTGTGACAATGGCAGAGAAAGCTACCATCGATGATCTGGACGATGTGCAGGCTTTCTGAACAGAGAGGACTGTCTTGCCAGATTAAAATATCTGAGCAAACCCGAGCTTGTACTAGTGAGCGCCTACCTGGAGATCAAGATCCGTGCCAGTGATTCCCGTGTGGGAGATCTTGTCCAAGGTTCACGGGCACTTGAAGGCAGAAGAGAAACAGGAAGGCGAGGCTCCTAGTACAAAGGAAGGTGAGGAAATAGCTTCCACGGAAAAGGAAGATAAGGGCAGCGACATTGACAGTGATGCAGGTGAGCTTAATATCAGCTTCCTAACAGTCAAAATGCGTGCCCTAGAGATCAATCGCGAGATAGAGTGGAAGAAGTTAGAATTAGAACGAGATTTAAAAGATAAAGAAGTGGAGATGAAAAATAAAGAAATGGAGATGAAAGAAAAAGAATTGGCGATGAGGCGTTTAGAATTAGAAAGAGAAGAGAAACGAGAGAGAGAAGAGAGAGAAAGAGAAGAAAGAAGAGAAGAGCGAGAAAGAGAAGAGAAACGAGAGAGAGAAGCACGAGAAAGAGAAGAGAGACGAGAGAGAGAAGAACGAGAAAGAGAAAGAGAAGAACGAGAAAGAGAGAGAGAAGAGCGAGAAAGGGAAGAAAAAGAAAGACAGAGACAACATGAACTAGAAGTATTGCGATTAGGCGGTGGTCGGAGGCCAACAACGGACACCAGCGGTTTCGATCCGGTAAGGAACATCAAAATGGTCCCCAAATTCAATGAGAGGGAAGTTTCAAAGTTCTTTGCAGCCTTCGAGAATGTCGCTGCCTCTTTGGAGTGGCCAAGGGAGAATTGGGCCATCATGATACAGTCAGTCTTGACTGGGAAGGCCCAAATCGCCTACTCTACGTTATCCCTTGACGACTCCGGCGATTACGACAAGGTGAAGAAGGTTGTGCTCATGGCGTACCAATTGGTACCTGAGGCGTACAGGCAGAAGTTCCGAAACCTGAAGAAGACCTCAGAGCACACTTTCACCGAATTCGCCACCATCAAGGAGCGACTTTTTCAGGAATGGTGTGCCTCTCGGAAGGTGGAGACCAAGGAAGACCTCGAGCAGCTTATACTGCTAGAGGACTTCAAGGATTGTTTGTCTGGAGACCTGAAGACGTACCTAGAGGAACAGCAGGTAGAGACCTTGAGTGCGGCAGCCACCATGGCTGAAGAGTACATCCTGACGCATAGGCCTTCTGCTAAGTACGTCCCAAGGCATTACCAACGCCGGTTTGACAGACCTCATGACGAAGAGGAAAGACCCGTCGCACAAAGCGCTAAGAAGACGCCCCCAAGTAGCCCTCGAAGAACAAGTCCGAGCAGTCCTAAACACCGGAGTCCGAGGAGGAATATGGTGTGCTGGACTTGTGGGCAGAAAGGGCATGTAGCTGCTAGGTGCCGAGGCAGAAGAGGTGGCGGCGCACGTTGGGAGGTGATGTTAATGAGCTGTGTAACACCACCAGCAGGAAGCCAGTCGACGACTACGCAGGAAGAACCCAGATTGTTTTCCCCTCACACTTCAGGCGGGTATGTATCGAGTGATCATACTGGTAGATCTGTAGTAGTGCTCAGAGATAGTGGAGCAGCCCAGTCCCTGATCGTGAAGAGCTCGTTACCCGAGGGAGTAAGTGTGGACGGGAGACAACAGGTTGTCCTGGTTGGGTTTCCAGGGACGCAGTACATCGCCCTCTTAGTGCCAGTACATCTCGACTCGCCTTATTTCAGCGGCACATGTGCGTTGGCAGTAGTCGACACCCTCCCTGTGGCTGGGATTGACGTGGTACTAGCCAACGACTTGGTGACTAATTGGAGCATCAATCTTCCCAAGGTCGCGGACGAGTCAGCCGAAACAGCAAGGTCGGAGGTAACGACGGACCGTGGTAATATCCAGGTAAAGGCAGACCCGGATTCAAACAGATTTAATTTGTCCTCTCACCCACAGATCGACAGTTTTCTAGCAGTGTCTCCTGATTCTTCTCTCGACAAGGAACATGAGGTTACGATGGCAGAAGTACCTGAGCTAGAAGAGAGGCCTTGTGTGCAGGCACCCACGGATACCAACGAGTCTGGAGCGAAGGCGGAGGTGTACTTGCGGTATGGCAAGGTACAGCGTTCATTGAACCGGCCAGAGATTCCCCAGATGTCAAAGGTATGTGAGGTATGTGCGAAGGTTCTAGAGCCCTCTTCGGTCCAAACCAGGCTAATGGATGTAGCCGGCTATGGACATTACAAGCTCAGGAAGCTTATCCCTCAGGTGACCAAATGTTTCTTAGCAGTATTTTTGATTCTCGTATGTGTTCTCAGTGTTCTCAGTAAGGACCGGTGGACGACCCGACGGATGATGGCTCCCTTGAACATTGTGAAGAGATCCCAGGGATCGGAGATTTGCACTGCAAGTGTTGCAGTCGACGAAGGAACCTGGAAGGTGATGGTTGAAACAGGAGGTACGACATGTGATATTATGAGTGACTGTTTCCGGCAGGTTGACACCCCCCGCGTGATTGCTGAGCCTCAATGCAGCGTTATGCGGAACGTTGGTCGACCTGACGGTGGCAGAGCGAATGCCATCTTCGGTGTGCAAGCAGCCCTGTTGGAACTAGGTGCGGGCCTAGTAGACGAGTATGTAGTAAGTACTGCCTTGCCCACTGTCGCTGTCACTCTGAATTATCAGACCCCTGTATTCCAGGTTCCTGTCTCCCTGAAGGACTACCGGACCGGCACCAGAAATGCCGTCTGTGACCAGCCATCATCGGTGCCTCGACCCAGGGAAGTGTCGAGTCGCCCCTCATCGTGTCCACGCCGATCCTTACTTGAGAGATGTGAGATGATGCCCCTGCTTGACATCGCAGTGGAGATGTGGAAGTTTACATCAGGCAGGTCATTGCCTTCTATCTGCAAGTCCCCGTTGTGCCGGAATTGCCCAGTAGAAAAGTTCTGTGGACAAGACAGCCTCATCACTCCAGTTCATAGTATAAGTGAGTCCATTTGGAGTTGTGTCGCCGTACTAATTTGGTTTGTGTTTCTTTTTATAGAACCCCAAACCAAATTCTTTTTGGTGGGGAGGTGTTACGAACCCGGATCCAGCGTCCGAGCACGGAGCAGTGACGACCGCGCCATCTGTGGGTCAGCTCCCAAAACCCCCACCAAATGGACGACGACACCTATCGAGGACGGAGTGTACTGGTCACAAAGGCCAGTTTCTAGTCCTGTTCAGCGCTCAACACAGCCGCTGCTGACCTCTGGTGAGGTGGTGCTCAGACACCAGCGCCATCTATGGAGTGGATAGGTGGGCGTTTGTGTCTGAGCCTGTAAGTGTGCCTGTGTGCCTGTAAGTGTAAGGCCTTAGTGTGTCCCAGTTATTGATGACGTGTCTGCTTACAGAGTCGACCTGGGACTGCTGTGATGGAAGTTGAGTGAGTCTACCCAAGGCAGCTGTCTCCATACCTTGTGCTTTGCTGCAGCAGCTGTGAAGTCGTCCCCCGGAAGAACACTGTGGTGTTACCCTGCCAGTGGAGTGGCAGTAGAAGGATTACCCGGGACCGACTGCTGGAGACGTTTATCCACTGGGGTATTGAGGACAGGAGAGTGATTTGTGGTGTCACACGAGGCTCCTGTCTAGGGCGTTCCCCTTATATCGTTCGTGGAGTGGCCTGACCAGCCTTGCTGATCCGGAACCTGCCAGCAGACCAGCTGGACGTGTGGTTGACGGCCTCCACGGCGGTGCCCCCAGTGGACCGGTGTTTTGGCTGACCTGTGGCCAGGGTAGGCTCAACTTCTCAGAGGATTCGTTGTGTGGCCACGAAAGCACCGAGGACTCAGCACCGAGAGAGTTGAACCAGAGTCTTCAGGAGAAGACGATTGTGCGATTCTTCAGTACGAAGACAATTCCCTTGTACAGTGTTAATACCCCTCCCCCTGTGCACTATTTTATATATTATTTATTTGGTGATGGTGAAAATTATAGTCTTAAGTTCTTAACTTTCTTTCCCTTCCCCTGTTAAGTTTATTGCGTCACGGATCTCATTCCTTGAAAGCCACTACTGGCTTGGGGTCGGATACATCTTCCTCTAACAACATCAGAGTAAGAACCCCGTTGCGTCCCGAGAGGGCCGTAACAGGTAGTAACTGAGGCTTTCAATACTGCATGATGCAGTAAATGGTGTCCCTCCTTAGGGTTGTCGTCTGTGACCACTTCTATAAATTTTTTGGTTAATTATTGTTATTTAATATTATGGTAGAGTTGGAAGTGCTAAAGATTTTTTATAGTCTTAATTGTAAAGCTCAATTGATTCTGTGCCAAAGATCTTGTTGGTGGGCAATTAAAGGTAATCCAGATAGTTATGGTGTGCTGTTTGATCATCTGGAATTATTTGGTCTGGTTTTATACCAAGGTAGTCCTTGGTATCAAACCAGGTAGTCCTGGTTTAATACCAAGACTTGATACCAAGTCCTGGTAGTCCTGGTGCTACTCTGGATAGTATTCCAGAGCCCAGAGTTTGATTACAGATTTCAGCCCCTCCTCGTTCCTTTGGGTTTTTTCCGAGGGAGAGACTGTTCCAGTCCCACTCTGGCAACTATGACAGTCTCGACTTTACTCTCTCGGTTGGTTCAGACTGGTTAGATTCGGTCGATTGGTGCCGAGAACTCTATAATATTCGTCCAACTATGATATATTGTGATTTTTTTTAATCAAATCTCATGTTATTTTGAATCAGTGTCATGAAAATTTCATCTATAGTGGTTAAGAAATGGATTTTTTACGAACTTTTAAAAAACAAATGCATGCCGCAACCAGTACTGATAATAACGATAACACCTCCTATGTCCTGGAAATCAGGGATAAAGAGACTCAAGCACCTGTTTGATGCACAAAGAAGAAAAGTAGTAGTGAGTAGTAGTAGTAGAAAGAAGAAAAATAGTAGTAGTATGGGCCACAAAGTGGAAATGCAGCTGGTGCCACCTGGAGGGCCTAATTTCACACATAATAATAATGAGTTAGTATGTTATTTTGCCGTATTTTGTTATATATCATAAATACATTACCTAATGCCAATATTTCTTATGTCCCTTTGTACGAAAAATTGTCAATCACTTTTTTCCTCCTATGATTCTCAGGGGATTTTGTTGTTGCTTCTACATCTTGGAGAATGCATTCCTGTCACTAAGGTTGTGAAGTTGGAATGAAATTGGTCGACATGTTAATCAGCAACAGGTGGCAGAAGTGGTGACCTATTTTTTGGCCGATTTATTTACAGATTTCAAACTATTCTTATTATCTCTCTTAGATTGTAATGACGAATGGGGACCAGATGGGGGCCTTATCACTTATATACGAGCAATAAAGTTACTGCAATATATATTTGTTATCCCAAAACTATCCCTATATATAGTTTTTTTTCTTGACTTCATTTCAATATATATTGACCTCCAACTATCACATTGTTGCTCATACATCGGACCCGTGTATGACCTACAGTGGTCCCGTAGCTCATAGATTGAGGTATGAGCTCCGAGGAAAGGCTTATCGAGCTAAACCTCATGTCCCTGGAAAACAGAAAAGTAAGGAAACATGATAAATACTTACAAAATTATCAGGGAAATTGACAGAGTGGACAAAGACAAACTTTCTAGCACAGATGGAACACGAACAAGGGAACACAGATGGAAATTTAGTACCAAAATGCGCCACAGAAACTTTAGTATTTTTTCAATGTCAGAAAAGGTAACAAATGGAATGCATTAGGCAGTAATGTGGTGGAGGCTGACTCCATACACAGTTTCAAATGTAGATTTGATAGAACCCAGTAGGCTCAAGAATCTGTACACCAGTTGATTGACAGTTGAGAGGCGGGACCAAAGAGCTAAAGGTGAATCCTTGCATGCACAACTAGGTGAGTACATACAAAATGTATATACCTATATGGAGACACATATACTCACCTATATGCACACACAATCTGCCTTGCTCTTACTGCCTCATTTTCTAAACCACTTAAGTAAAAAAGGGAAGGAGAATGAACGAAGGACAACTCCACATTCAGGGACCACTAGATTCCCCACTAGATTCATTCCCCACTAGACTGGGGAATATTGCTAGTGAGGTGATCTCCCAAGTATTTGAGAACTTCAGTTGAGAATAGATGGAAATAAGAACAGATCCATGTCAGCAACTAAGGAAGAGATACAAATTCAAGGAAAATTTCCAAAAATCAAACCCAGTATTAATTAATCAACTCCCTTGAAACTCCCTTGGGATGAAACAGATGGAGGACTCTTCCCATGGATACCACTCATGTACTACAAAGCAGCCCAGATGTTATATCTGCTTTGAAAGAAACAGCAATGAAAGCAGCTAGTTCACAGGGAGCTGTGAAGTGCACGACTTAGCTTCTGGAAAGGAAAAGAGCTGTGGTAGTTGTAGTATTAGTAGTAGTAGTAGTAGTACTAGTACATCCCTCAGTCTTGGGAGTCTATGGAGTTGCACTCCCTTTGTCAGTCCTGATGCAGCGTTTGGTGTGACTGAGCAGGTCAATCGGAGAATGGCAATCCATCCCACACTGAACACAAGCGATGTCCTGGCTCTGGCTTTCCTACTTTGTCTCTTTACATCCGACTGCTTGCAAGTATCTCCTCGAAGCTGGAGAGATCTTTCTGAACAGACTGCCTCCAGGCTGATTGGTCTGCGGCCAGTGTTTTCCACGTGGTAAGATCGACGTCCATGGCTTTCAGGTCTCTCTTGCACATGTCTTTATTCCGTAGCTGGGGTTTGCCTGTTGGACGTTTTTCCCTCCGTACAGGAGATCCTTCGGGATTCTGCTGACATCCATTCACACCATATGCCCGAGCCAGTGCATTCGTCTCTGTTTCAGCATTGTGTACATGTTGGGGATTCTTGCTCTTCCCAGGACGTTGTTGTTTGTCACCTTATCCTGCAAAGTGATGTCCAAGATATGTCGGAGGCAGATCATGTGGTAGGCATTCAGCTGTCTTTTCTGTCGGTCGTGGAGTGTCCAGGACTTTGCCATATAAGAGAGTCCTCAGGATGCAGGCCCTGTAAACCTGAATCTGTGTGTTCTCGGTCACCTTATTGTTAGCCACATTCTGATTCAGTCTGGTCCTGGTAACAGGTCCACCAGGTCGATGGTGGACCTGTTAGCTGGGAATCCGCAATGTAATTCTCAGTAGACTTTCTCTGCAAGTACTTCGAGCCACTTCAACGTGACTCGAGTAAACAACTTTCCGACAATGCTGGCGTAATTGTTGCAGTTGCCCCTATCACCTTTATTCTTGTACAGCGTGACGATGTTGGCGTCCCTCATGTCCTGTGGCACTTTTCCTTCTCTCCAGCAGAGGCAGAGGATTTTATGCAGCTCTACGAGTAAGATACCTTTGCAGCACTTCAAAGCCACGGCAAGAATTCCATCTTTTCCAAAAGCTTTGCCAGAAGCAAGGGAGTATAGGGCCTCTCTGAGTTCTTCGATGGTCGGTTCACTGTCGAGTTCCTTAAACACAGGCAGACGCTCAATGACGCTCAGGGCATCTTTGGTGACCAAATTCTCCAAGGCGTATAGATTGGAGTAGTGCTCGACCCAGCGCTTCAGCTGCCGCATCTGGTCCTGAATCACCTCGCCTGTGGCAGATTTCAGGGAGGCAGTTTTCTTCTGGATTTGACCAAGGACGTGCTTGATGCCATCATTCATTTCCTTCACGTTGCCTGTATCAGGTGCAGTCTGTGTCTGGGAGCAGAGCTGGAGCCAATAGTCGTTGACGCATCGCCTGGCACTCTGCTGCACTTTGCAGTGGACGGCTCGAAGGATCTGCAAGTTGTACTGTCTTCGCCAGGCTTTGTAGGCTGTTAAGGCGTTTCTCTTTTCTTCGATGACTGGTGTCATTTCTTCTCAGTGAGCGTCGAACCAGTCTGCCGACCTGCAGGTCTTCTTGCCAGAGGTGGATGCGGCAGCGGATGAGGCAGCTCCAGGCCAGGGAGAGCTTCATTGAGCGCACGTCCAAAATCATCCACCTTGTCCTGAGTGCGAATCTAGTTAGTGTCGATGCGAAGTCTGCCTTCCACTTTCGAGCTGTGAATTCTCATCGTTTGCATCTTGACCTTGCTACATACAAAGGATTGGTTTGTGTCACAGACAGCACTCTGGTAGCTATGCGTTATCTTGATCCTGGGGTAAACTTGTGTGCCTGGTAAGAATCAGGTCAAGCTGGTGCCAGTGTTTAGATCCAGGGTGTCTACAGGAGACTCGGTGCTGAAGATGTATTACGAAGAATGTGTCGGTGACACAGAAACCATGAAAGCAGTAGAGTTCTAGCACAAGTTGTCCGTTCTCGGTCATCCTAACTATGCCGAATTGACCAAGACAAGTGGGCCAAGATCGGCACCCACTCTGGCACTGAAGTCACTGAGGATGAACAGTAGCTCTTTTTCAGGGATTTTCGCCACGGCTCTGTTATGGTGATCGTATAATTTTTCCTTCGCCTCTGCTGAAGAAGTCAGGGTTGGTGCGCATATATTAATTACACTGACTGGCTCACCTGTATGGGAGTGCAGCTAAAGAGACAAAATTCGTTTGGTTTCACTGTCGGGTGTATGTGTTCCAATAATGCATTCCTGACAGTGAATTCCACACCATATCCTGAGTCTACTGGGCATAGAGCCCAGTAGGCTCAGGAATCTGTACATCAGTTGATTGACAGTTGAGTTGAGGGACCAAAGAGCCAAAACTCATCCCCCGTAAGCACAACTAGGTGAGTACTGTGTTCTCTGGTCTCGCCTGGAGGTTTTCCTTGCCAGAAGAAGGAGGTCTTCTCTCTCATAGATCCTGATCCTGGAA
>NC_091217.1:16571786-16636786 GCF_040958095.1 Procambarus clarkii | reverse complement strand
GGCGTGGAGGGACTTCCGAAATAACAGAACACCAGAAAGCAGAGATAGATACCATAGCACAAGGAACGAGAATGTCAGTGTGAGAAGAGAAGCTGAGAAAAAATATGAAAACGATATAGCTAATAAAGCCAAGACCAAACCAAAGCTACTATACAGTCACATTAGGAAGAAAACAACAGTAAAGGAACAGGTGATGAAACTTAGAAAGGGTGAGAATAGATACACAGAGAATGAAAAAGAGGTATGTGAAGAACTCATCAAAAAGTTCCAGGAGGAATTCACAATAGAACAAGGAGAGGTCACTGCCCCAGGAGAGGTGGTAGTAAACCAGGCGGTCTTGAAAGGGTTCGAAATTACAAGAGATGAGGTAAAGAGACATCTGTTGGATCTGGACGTTAAAAAGGCGGTTGGCCCAGACCATGGTTATTGAAAGAGAGTACAGGAGCGCTTTGCTTGACACTCTCCATAGTGTGTATTAGGTCACTGGAAACGGGAGACTTACCAGAAATATGGATGACGGCTAATGAATTCCCAATATACAAAATGGGTGAGAGACAAGAGGCGCTGCACTACAGGCCAGTGTCCTTAACTTGTGAACCATGCAAGGTGATGGAGAAGATCGTGAGAAAAAACCTAGTAATACACCTGGAGAGAAAGTACTTCGTGACAACCCGTCAACTTGGGCTCAGGGAGGGTAAATTTTGCTTTACAGACTTAATAGAATTTTACGATCAGGTGACAAAGATTAAGCAAAAAAGAGAAGGATTGGCGGACTTAATTTTATTTTGGACTGTCGGAAAGGCTTTGCCACAGCACCCCATAAATGGCTGATGCATAAGCAGGAGTAACTGGTAGGTCGCTCCAGTGGATATGGATGCACCTAAGCAATAGGAAGTAGAGAGTTACAGTGAGAGGTGAGACCACAGATTGGCGTGAAGTCATCAGTGGAGTCCCACAAGCCTCTGTACTCGGACGTTTCTGTTTCTGATATACGTAAATGATCTCCCAGAGAGTATAGATTCATTCCTTTCAATGTTTTGCTGACGAGGCCGAAATTATGAGAAGGATTAAGACAGAGGAGGACAGCTTGAGACTTCAAGACCTGGACAAGCTGCAGGAATGGTCGAACAAATGGTTCTTAGAGTTTAACCCAAGCAAATGTAATGTAATGCAGATAGGTGTAGGGAGCAGGAGACCAGATACAAGGTATCATATTGGAGAGGAAATACTTCAAGATTCAGAGAGAGAGAAAGACTTGGAGGTTGATATCATGCCAGACCTGTCCCCTGAAGCCATATCAAGAGATTAACATCAGCGGCATACGCCAGGTTGGCTAACATAAAAACGGCCTTTAGAAACTTGTGTTAGGAATCTTTCAGAACTTTGTATGCAACATATGTCAGACCAATCTTGGAGTATGCAGCTCCATCAAGGAGTCCATATCTAGTCAAGCATAAGACTAAACTGGAAAAGTCTCAGAGGTTTGCCACCAGACTAGTATCCAAACTGAGGGGTATGAGCTATGAAGAGAGACTCCGAGAATTAAACTTCACGTCACTGGGAGACAGAAGAGTTAGAGGGGACATGATCACCACATACAAGATTCTCAGAGGAATTAATAGTGTAGATAAAGATAAACTATTTAACACAAGGGGCACACGCACTAGGGGACACAGGTGGAAATTGAGTGCCGAAATGAGCCACTGAGATATTATAAAGAATTTTTTCAGTGTCAGAGTAGTAGACAAATGGAATGCATTAGGAAGTGATGTGGTGAGGCTGACTCCATGCACAACTTCAAGTGTAGATATGATAGAGCTCAGTAGGCTCAGGAACCTGTACATTAGTTGATTGACAGTTGAGAGGCGGGACCAGAGAGCCAGAGCTCAACACCCGCAAACATAAATAGGTGAGTACAAATAGGTGAGTACAGGAGACCTAGGTGACAGGAGTCCAAAGGGTCAGTACAATAGGAATGGAAACTACCTACTAGTTACGATTCGAGAAAGGGACCTGGGAGTGGACGTAACACTAAACCTTACTCCTGTGGCACATATAAACCAGATAACGATAGCAGCATACTCTACGCAAGCAAAAGTTAGAACGTCATTCAGAAACCTAAGTACAGAGGAATTCAGAGCACTTTACATTGCCTGCGTGAGACCAGGCTTAGAGTATTCAGCCACATCATGGTGCCCCCACCTAAAGAAACACATAATGAAACTGGAAAAGGTTATGGAAAAGGAAACTGGAAAAGGTTATGGAAAAGGAAACTGGAAAAGGTTATGGAAAAGGAAACTGGAAAAAGATCATGTCGTGAGATGGTCACGACAGGATCCAATTGGTTATCTTGAGGGTATCTTGAAATGATTTCGGGGCTTAGCGTCTTCACGTTCTGGTCCTCGACCAGGCCTCCTTTTCGTTACACATCCCCAGGAAGCAGCCCGTTATTGCCTGTCTAGCTCCCAGGTATGTATTTACTGCTAGGTGACAGGGACATCAGGGTGGAAGAAACATTTTGCCCATTTGTCTCAGCCTTCACCGGGGATCGAACCCGGAACCTCAGGATTACAAGTGCGAAGTGCTATCCACTCAACTGTCAGGCGCCTAATAAGTGAACAGAGGCTACAGTTAAGGATTTGCGCCCAGTAAATCCTCCCCGGCCAGGATACGAACCCAGGACAAAGCGCTCGCGGAACACCAGGCGAGCATCTTACCGCTACGCCACGGAGACTGCAATATGAGGGCCGTTGCACTCCCGGTTGCAATTCTTTTAATTATAATTATAACTTTTAATTATAATTTTAATTTAATTAAAAATTAAATTAAAATTATTATTTCCGACTTCATTAAAATTGCAGGTAGGTGAGGGAGGGGGGTGGGGGGAATTGAATTGAACTATCAGGGGAAAGGGCCAAGCCATTACGACTATATAGCACTTGGAAGGGGTCAGAATAAGGATTTAGGATAGGACGGAGGGGAGAGAATGGTGCCCAACCACTTGGACGGTCAGGGATTGAACGCCGACCTGCATGAAGCGAGACCGTCGCTCTACTATCCACCCCAAGTGGTTAGGGAATTATGATGCCGGTATTTTGAAAAGCATGGCACTTAGGCTGCCTTATAACACTGACATAACCCCCCATGTTCTGTGAAAGTTGGGTGAGGGTAACACATAACGTATGTCCTACTTTCGGACAAACAGACATTCTCTTTTAGAAATGTAAATATAGCATGTTGAGGTCAGTGTTTCAAAGATCACACAATTTGCAATATACAGTGAGACATAGAATATTAAATTATTTCTCCAACGATCATATTTCAAGATGATGAAATTCATTGGAAGGTGTAAGAGCCAACGGATTTGGCGAGCTGTGGTACGAAGAAGTTTAAGGATAAGGAAAATTAAGAATCTTGGAAAATAGGATGAGGACGTCGTAGAGGATGACAGAAAAGTTCAGTGGCCGTTCCACTTTGGCTTGGAGAGTCGCCGTGATACTGTAGCTTGATACCGTAATTTTAATTTCTTCAGCATGGATAAGGTTGCTTGCTCGGTGGTCGTGATGCCGTGAAGGCTGGAGGGTTTGGGGCGAGGAGGAGTGGCTGAGTCTTGTAGATAGTGACTAAGTCTAATTTCCGGCTTGTCTATGTAACCTTCCAGTCCATAGTAGTTTGGATGTATGGATCCCTTCATCAAGAGATTGGGATCAGAGTATTTGAAGACATCTTCAACTGGAACTCTTGCAGGGTTGAGATTCTTTGCTATTTGGCAACGGTTGCACTCGTTGAAACTATTGCTGCAGAATGTTCTGATTTCGGGTTTTAACACAAAGCTAATTTAAAGTTCCTCTTTGTTCAACTCCATAGAGGGTTCGTCGTCAGGGGTGCTTCTGTTCATGTTGTCTTGGTCTGGTGGAATGTCTTCTGAAGCGCCTGAGCCTTCGAAAGTGTAAGAAGCCTCGAGTGTGGAAGGAGCTGGAGCTGGAGTAGATGGGGCGTCAGTAACCCCTTGCCAGGTGGAGATGTGGACTTCGTGGCTGATGATGCTTCTCTCGGGATAGAAGACTCGTCGGCCCGTTCCTATGATGGAGATGGAACAGGAATCGCCGTGGTTGGAACCTTCGTTGGTCTGGACGTAAGCCCATCGTCCGGAGCGGTAATGTTTCTCAGTTCATGGAGAGTGAAAAGTTTGTTGTTCTTGGTGACGAACAACCGACGGTAGGTACCAGCAATTTAATCTGCCAGGTGAATGAACTTTTGCTTTCAGGACCAAAGTGTTTGGTAAGCTGGGGAAATAAGGAACTTTACTGCAAGGATGAAATCTCTGGAGACAGGATGAGTCTTGTATTTCAAGTATTTTGATACTGAATTCTTCTTTTTTCAAACGTCAACAGGCTGCACAGCAGTGCGGAAGGCTTGATAATCGACTAGTTTATGGTGAGGAGGAGTGGCTTTGTCATTTCTATGTTGGCTTGATGTTGTTCTGTCTCGCAGGGTTATCTTCTTGAGGTTATCTTGAGATGATTTCGGGGCTTTAGTGTCCCCGCGGCCCTGTCCTCGACCAGGCCTCCACCCCCAGGAAGCAGCCCGTGACAGCTGACTAACACCCAGGTACCTATTTTCCTGCTAGGTAACAGGGGCATAGAGTGAAAGAAACTCTGCATATTGTTTCTTTCTGGCACCCGGGATCGAACCCGGGACCACAGGATCACAAGTCCAGCGTGCTGTCCGCTCGGGCGACCGGCTCCGTATATATAATATATATATATATATATTATATATACTCCGTATATGTAATATAATACTCCATATATATATACTCCGACCGGGTTTATAGTGGTCGAACACAGGTGATGCAGGGGGTGTCTTCCTCAGTGCAGTTATTCTTGGACCTTCTTCATTCTTCGGTCTTCTTACCTCCCGACTGTTTTTCTTCTTCTTGCTTGGTTTGTCGGTCTTCCAGGACTTCTTGCTGGTCTTGCTTCCTGAAGACATTGTGTACCTGGCGTTCGATGTTTTGTCAAGTTAGGAGTCTTTCGGGATGTAGTTGGAGTTCCGTTGATGAGAGGATGCTGTCCCAACAGAGATATTGTCGTCGGACGAGTCCGCTGAATCAAAAGTGGAGGCGATGTTACTTGAAGGCTGGTTGGCTCACGGGTACTCCGGGTCGGCGATGGCTGGGTTGATTACATTTGTATCTCCACAGTGGTGTATAGCCTCTGCAGCTGTAAACCATCTCTTAGTCCGCTTCGACTCTTCCAGTTTTAGGTCGTTCTCAAAAGTTATATTCCAGCTCTGGGTCATCCTTCCCCGGCTTTCGGGAAAGAAATGGAAGTCGATGGCCCCATCGAGGTACTTGACGTGAAAAGATCCTTTGTTGTCCATAGTGCGGATATTCGGAGGTGAGCTCAAGTTCATAGTAAGTGTTGAGGCAGCAGCTGGGGCCTGTACCCTTGGAGTCTGGTTGATATGGTCTTCCTACAGTCGTTCCTCGACTGTGATCGGCGCAGAGTCAGGAGCTTGAGGGATAGCTGGTGGAGGAAGTTCAATAGGTGCCCTCTTGGTCCTTATAGCACCAGTGGTGGGTGGTTCTGGAGGCACGATGGTAGGTTGCTCAGCTGTATCAGCCGCATTCAGAAGATCAGCAAGTGCAGCAAAGTTCACATCAATATCCGGGTCAGAAGTCATAGCAGTACTTTTAACATGAGTAGTGGAGGACTTCCTCGGGATCTGTGAAAGTCGGGAGTCAATTTGCAGCATAGAGGATATTGAAAAATCTCGCGAATTCGTTGTGTTTGGGCAAGCAATCTTGTCAGCTAGAGTAGTTTGAGCATATTCACAGAGAAATAACATTAATGTAATATATCAATGAACAAATCCTACAGGAGCCATGAAGAGGGGGTTCGAACCTATGCGCTGAATGTTCCCAGGCGCGCTTTAATCGACTAGTGTGCTTAGGAACCTCCAGATCATAGGTTCGAACCTCATTTAGGCTCCTGTTCGATTTGTTTAGAGAATATATTGTGCTGTGTGATGTGTTAAGAACCAGCAACTGTCGTGGCGACGGCTGGGACGGTGAGTGGCTGGGAGCTGGGCCCCCATTGGCTGGGTTGTTGAGCGACGGCTTCTCCTCCTCCCAGAGCTCTGGGAAAATGGCAGCCTAGATGTTGAAAGGAGACTGCTCGGTGAGTAGTGGATGACTGTCTAGCAGAAGCGGCGGTGGTAGTAGAGGAGGTAGGTCACCTGAGGTCTTCAATTTTCCATACTTTTTCCTGTCGGCGTGCGCAGCGATGAGAGATGGCTATGTGGTCACCATCACAGACGAAACAACGGTCAAAATCAGCTTTACAGACTGAGTAATGATGATCTTCTGCACAGGTACTGTACTTGATGCCCAGGGTATGGCATTTGTTGGTGGTGTGCGAGTACAGATAACACTTGAAACACTGCATGAGGTCATAGTAGTGTTCTTTCTTGATCTGCTCTGGTGAAATCTAGACACCAAAACACTTGAGCCCTTGTGAGGCAACTACGGAGATGAAGGTCTTTTTCAAGGTTTGTCGGCCGTTAACAGAGTTGATAACTCTGCTTACGACTCTGCTAAACTCCACACCCAAATTCGAACCTAAACTTTGGGTTTAAGAGAGATTACCGTGACAGTTTTCTCCCTGTTACGAACCCGGATCCAGTGTCCGAGCAAGGAGCGGTAACGACTACGCCATCTGTGGGTCAGCTCCCGAAACCCCCGCCAAACGAACGACGACACCGGATGAGGACGGCGAATATCGGCCACAAGGGCCAGTTTCCAGTCCTGTGCAGCTCACAACACAGCCGCTCCTGACCTCTGGTGAGGTGGTGCTCCGACGACAGCGCCATCTATGGACTGGATACGTCAGGTGTTTGCGCCCGAGCCCGTAAGTGAGGTGTATTAGTGTCCCGGTTATTGATGACGTGTCTGTTTACAGAGTCGACCTGGGACCGCTGTGTTGAGGGTTGAGTCAGTCTACCCGAGGCAGCCAGTCTCCATACTGTGAAGTTTGCTGCAGCTGTTGTGACGTCGTCCCCCCGGAAGAACACTGTAGTGTGTTAGCCTGCCAGTGGAGTGGCAGTGAAAGGATTTACCCGGGACCGACAGTTGGAGACGATCATCCACTGGGGTGTTGAGGACAGGAGGGTGATTTGTGATATCACACGAGACTCCTGTCTAGGGCGTACCCCTTATATCGTTCGTGGAGTGGCCGTACCAGCCTTGGTGGCTCAGTACCTGCCAGCAGACCAGCTGGACGTGTGGTTGACGGCCTCCACGACGGTGCCCCCAGTGGACCTGCGTTTAGGCTGACCTGTGGCCCGGGTAGGCTCGGCATTCTCAGAGGACACGTCGTGAGGCCACGAAGAAGGCACCGAGAGTTATGGCACCAGCGTCTTCAGTAGAAGACATCGATTGAGGATTAATCCCCTTGTAAAGTGTTAATACCCCTCCCCTTTGTGCACTCATTTATTTTATATATTTAAACGGTGATGGTAATTATAATATTAAGTTCTTAGCTTTCTTTCCCTACTCCCTTTAAGTTACTTGCGTCACGGATCTCATCCCTTGATAGCCACTACTGGCTTGGGAACGGATACATATATCTTCCTCTAACAACATCAGAGTAAGGACCCCGTTGCGTCCCGAGAGGGCCGTAACATAATTGGCATCCCCAGCGGGATCCGTCCCCTTGTTAAGTATGTTTGACAGGGGTGGTGAAGTGGCGTAATCCCTGTATATAATTCCCCCTGTGTGACGATTGTGACGTTATACGTCCTGTGCGGTGCTCAAGAGTGACTAAGTGCGATATTGTGCAGTGCGGTGCTCACTGTGATTAAGCGATTAAGTGCAATATTGACTAGTGCGGTGCTCAGTGATTTAGTGCAATATTGTAGAGCGAAGTGTTCGCTTGGACTCAGTGTAATATTGGGTAGTGCGGTGCCCGAAGTGATTACGTGCAATATTGGCAAGTGCAGTGTTTGGTGCGATAAAGTGCAATATTGACGTAGAACAGTGCTCGGTGCGTTAAGTGCTAAAGTGTAAGCGGTGTGTCAAGTGCTAGTTAAGTGTTCCATCGGTGACAATGGCAGAAAAAGCTACCATCGATGATCTGGACGATGTTCAGGCTTTTCTGAACAGAGTAGACTGCCTTGCCAGATTAAAATATCTGAGCAAACCAGAGCTTGTACTAGTGAGCGCCTACCTGGAGATAAAGATCCGTGCCAGTGATTCCCGTGTGGAGATCTTGTCCAAGGTTCACCGGCACCTGAAGGCAGAAGAGAAACAGGAAGGCGAGACTCCTAGTACAAGGGAAGGTGAGGAGATAGCTTCCACGGAAAAGGAAGATAAGGGCAGCGACGTTGACAGTGATGCAGGTGAGCTTAATATCAGCTTCCTAACAGTCAAAATGCGTGCCCTAGAAATAAATCGTGAAATAGAATGGAAGAAATTAGAGATGGAACGAGACTTAAAAGAAAAGGAATTGGCGGTGAGGCGTTTAGAATTAGAAAGAGAAGAGAAACGAGAAAGAGAAGAACGAGAAAGAGAAGAGAAACGAGAAAGAGAAGAACGAGAAAGAGAAGAGAAACGAGAAAGAGAAGAACGAGAAAGAGAAGAGAAACGAGAAAGAGAAGAACGAGAAAGAGAAGAGAAACAGCGAGAGAGAGAAGAAAAAGAAAGACAGAGACAACATGAACTAGAAGTATTACGGTTAGGCGGTGGTCGGAGGCTAACAACGGACACCAGCGGTTTCGATCCGGTAAGGAATATCAAAATGGTCCCCAAATTCAATGAGAGGGAAGTCTCGAAGTTCTTTGCAGCCTTCGAGAAAGTCGCTGCCTCTTTGGAGTGGCCAAGGGAGAATTGGGCCATCATGATACAGTCAGTCTTGACTGGGAAGGCCCAAATCGCCTACTCTACGTTATCCCTTGACGACTCCGGCGATTACGATATGGTGAAGAAGGTCGTGCTCATGGCGTACCAATTGGTACCTGAGGCGTACAGGCAGAAGTTCAGAAACCTGAAGAAGACCTCAGAGCACACTTTCACCGAATTCGCTACAATCAAGGAGCGACTTTTCCAGGAATGGTGTGCCTCTCGGAAGGTGGAGACCAGGGAAGACCTCGAACAGCTGATTCTGCTCGAGGACTTCAAGGATTGTTTGTCTGGAGACCTCAAGACGTACTTAGAGGAACAGCAGGTGGAGACCTTGAGTGCAGCAGCCACCATGGCTGAAGAGTATATCCTGACTCATAGGCCGTCTGCTAAGTACGTCCCGAGGAATTACCAGCGCCGGTTTGACAGACCTCAGGACGATGAAGAGACTCCCGTCCCACGAAGCGCTAAGAAGACGCCCCCGAAGAACAAGTCCTAGTAGTCCGAAACACCGTAGTCCGAGGAGGAATATGGTGTGCTGGACTTGTGGGCAGAAAGGGCACATAGCTGCTAGGTGCTGAGGCAGAAGAGGTGGCAGCGCACGAAGGGAGGTGATGTTGATGAGCTGTGTTACACCACCAGTAGGAAACCAGTCTACAACGACGCAGGAAGGACCAAGTTTGTTGGCCCCTCACACTTCAACCGGGTATGTAACGAGTGATCATACTGGTAGATCAATTGTAGTGCTCAGAGATAGTGGAGCAGCCCAGTCCCTGATCGTGAAGAGCTCGTTACCCGAGGGAGTAAGTGTGGATGGGCGACAAAAGGTTGTCCTGGTTGGGTTTCCTAGGACGCAGTACATCGCCCCCTTAGTGCCAGTACATCTTGACTCGCCTGATTTCAGCGGCACATGTGCGTTGGCAGTAGTCGATACCCTCCCTGTGGCTGGGATTGACGTGGTACTAGCCAACGACTTGGTGACCGATTGGAGCACCAATCGTCCCAAGGTTGCGGACGAGTCTACCAGAACAGCACGGTCTGAGGTAACAGGCAATGGTAATGTCCAGGTAAAGTCAGACCCGGATTCAAACAGATTTAATTTGTCCTCTCCCCCGCAGATCGACAGTTATCTAGCAGTGTCTCCTGATTCTTCTCTCGACAAGGAACATGAGGTTACGATGGCAGAAGTACCTGAGCTAGAAGAGAGGCCTTGTGTGCAGGCGCCCACGGATACCAACGAGTCTGGAGCGAAGGCTGAGGTGTGCTTGCGATATGGCAAGTTACAGCGTGTAGTGAACCAGCCAGAGATTCCCCAGACGTCAGAGGTAGGTGCGGTGTGTTCAAAAGGTCTAGTGCCCTCTTCTGTCCAAGCCAGGCTAGTGGATGGTGCCGGCTATGGACATGACAAGCTCAGGAAACTTATCCCTCGACTTACCAAATGTTTCCTATCGGTATTTTGTTTGATTCTCGTATGTGTTCTTGTTTGTGCTCTCAGTGAGGACCGGTGGACGACCCGACGAATGATGGCTCCCATGAACATCGTGAAGAGGTCCCAGGGATTGGAGATTTGTACTGCAAGTGTTGCAGTTGAAGAAGGGACCTGGAAGGTAATGGTAGATACAGGAGGTACGAGAAATGATAATATGAGTGACTGTTTCCGACAGGTTGACACCCCCCGCGTGATAGCTGAGCCTCAATGCAGCGTTATGCGGAACGTTGGTCGACCTGACGGTGGCAGAGTGAATGCCATCTGCGACGTACAAGCAGCCCTGTTGGGACTAGGTGTGGACCTAGTAGGGTATGCTGTAAGTATTGACTTACCCACTGTCGCGATCACTCTGAATTATCAGACCCCTGTATTCCAGGTTCCTGTCTCCCTGAAGGACCATCGGACCGGTACCAGAAATGCCGTCTGTGATCAGCCATCATCGGTGCCACTACACAGGGAAGTGTCGAGTCGCCCCAGATCGTGTCTACACCGATCCTTACTCGAGAGATGTGAGATGATGCCCCTGTTTGCCATCGCAGAGGAGGTGTGGAAGATTACGTCAGGCAGGTCATCGCCTGCCATCTGCAAGTTCCCGTTGTGCCGGAATTGTCCAGTAGTACAGTTCTGTGGACGAGACAGCCTCATCACTCCAGTTCATAGTATAAGTAAGTCCATTTGGAGTTGTGTCGCCCTGCTAATTTGGTTTGTGTTTTTTATAGAACCCCAAACCAAATTCTTTTTGGTGGGGAGGTGTTACGAACCCGGATCCAGTGTCCGAGCAAGGAGCGGTAACGACTACGCCATCTGTGGGTCAGCTCCCGAAACCCCCGCCAAACGAACGACGACACCGGATGAGGACGGCGAATATCGGCCACAAGGGCCAGTTTCCAGTCCTGTGCAGCTCACAACACAGCCGCTCCTGACCTCTGGTGAGGTGGTGCTCCGACGACAGCGCCATCTATGGACTGGATACGTCAGGTGTTTGCGCCCGAGCCCGTAAGTGAGGTGTATTAGTGTCCCGGTTATTGATGACGTGTCTGTTTACAGAGTCGACCTGGGACCGCTGTGTTGAGGGTTGAGTCAGTCTACCCGAGGCAGCCAGTCTCCATACTGTGAAGTTTGCTGCAGCTGTTGTGACGTCGTCCCCCCGGAAGAACACTGTAGTGTGTTAGCCTGCCAGTGGAGTGGCAGTGAAAGGATTTACCCGGGACCGACAGTTGGAGACGATCATCCACTGGGGTGTTGAGGACAGGAGGGTGATTTGTGATATCACACGAGACTCCTGTCTAGGGCGTACCCCTTATATCGTTCGTGGAGTGGCCGTACCAGCCTTGGTGGCTCAGTACCTGCCAGCAGACCAGCTGGACGTGTGGTTGACGGCCTCCACGACGGTGCCCCCAGTGGACCTGCGTTTAGGCTGACCTGTGGCCCGGGTAGGCTCGGCATTCTCAGAGGACACGTCGTGAGGCCACGAAGAAGGCACCGAGAGTTATGGCACCAGCGTCTTCAGTAGAAGACATCGATTGAGGATTAATCCCCTTGTAAAGTGTTAATACCCCTCCCCTTTGTGCACTCATTTATTTTATATATTTAAACGGTGATGGTAATTATAATATTAAGTTCTTAGCTTTCTTTCCCTACTCCCTTTAAGTTACTTGCGTCACGGATCTCATCCCTTGATAGCTACTACTGGCTCGGGAACGGATACATATATCTTCCTCTAACAACATCAGAGTAAGGATCCCGTTGCGTCCCGAGAGGGCCGTAACACTCCCGAAGCCTGCTCCTATTGCCTATTCGACTGCAGCAGAGTGTAGAATATTAGGAGGGGAATGTTCCATCTCGTGGTCTCGGGAAAGCACGTTGGCGACGACGTTACCCGCGCCTTTGATGAAGAAGATGGTAATGTTGAAGTTCTGCAGATACAGGTCCCAGCGTAGCAGATGCTGGTTGGAGAACTGGGCCTGCTGCAGAAACTGAGGAGAATGGTGCTTGTAGAAGATGTTGAGGTAGTACTGCAGGACTCTGTGAAGTACAAGTTTGTTGTAGAGACGAGCCTGCTGAATGGATCAGTGGGAGTGGTGATCCGAGATGGTGAGATGGTTCATCAGATGCAAGGTCGAGTGAAGCAAGTGCTGATTGGGAAACTGGGCCAGGGAGCCGGTCGGCCGAGCGGACAACACACTGGACTTGTGATCCTGATGTCCCGGGTTCGATCCCGGGCGCCGGAGAGAAACAATGGGCAGAGTTTCTTTCACCCTATTCCCCTGTTACCTAGCAGTAAAATAAGTACCTGGGTGTTAGTCAGCTGTCACGGGCTGCTTCCTGGGGGTGGAGGCCTGGTCGAGGACCGGGCCGCGGGGACACTAAAGCCCCGAAGTCATCTCGAGATAACCTATAGCAGCAGGAACCGAAGCAGATTGTGAAACAAGATGGTCACAAGGTGATGGAGGAATCAGCGAAGTTTGGAGAACTGGTCCTGATGAAGGGACAGAAGAATGTTGAGGTCTTAGTGGATGTTGAGGTTGTGCTACAGGACCCAGCAGAGTACTAGAGTGTTGTTGAACTGGGCCTGCTGCACGGACTGAAGAATGTTGAAGTCCAAGGAGAGGAAGTTGTAAATTTGATGGATCGTTGGGTTGCATATCGGGCAGGATGTTGAGTGTTTCCTCTATGATGGTAGAAGCTGGAGTCAACGATCCCATCTCGCTGTGGTATGATGGTGTTCCTATCTCCAGGGTGGAAGACGAAAGGTTTACTAACACCTGGCAAGGCGAGAAGGGAATTAGGACAAGACAATGTTTTTCGTCGTTCAAATGCAATGGAAGGTAAGTTTGTCTTGCAATGTTTTAGCTGAGGGCTGGAAAAGTTGTCTGGAGGAGCACGTTTATTAGGATTTGGTTCGTAGATAGGAGGATGTTTCCTGGTAGTGGAACAGATCGAGAATTTAGAACCATTATAATCAGATAAAGTACAACAAGAAGGACTAGAGTACTAGACAATACCTTGGAGACGTTGATTGTCTTACACGGGTGGTTGGAGAAGATGTTGTCACATTTGCTCTGACTTTCTTGGAGATGTCCGAACTGCGGGCACTGCTTCCTGCGGTGCTTCACAACGTTAGCAGCCGTACTGTTCTGGACGGAAACTGCTGTGGAAAACCTGGTGATAGAATACAGGATGTTATTTATATGCATGTTATCTGAGCTTGTCTGTGACAGAGGCTCGTCATAGTTGTTGATGGAAGAGCTGAACGGCTCTGAAGACACTGGAACCTGCATTCGTATTTACCTGTATTATGATGGTGTTGATGTTGGTCGGTTATCCGTTCTTCTTTTCGGACAATCAACCTAAAATTCCGTAGAGTACTTATTTTGACCAGGAGATCACCCTGGGTGCTTCTGGCACTTGGAGAGGGGGTCAACGTCATACTTTTAGGGGATGCGGCTCCAATACTGACCTCGTTGTCACGTGCACACACCCACTCGAGCCGCCTTGACTCCCCACTCTCCTTATTTGGTATGACTTCAATTCCCTTTCTCTTATTATTATTATTCTGTTCTACTCTGTCCACAGCTGTGGTTCTTTCTCTCTCTCTCTCTTTTCTGGGAAACCTCACTAGGACAAGGGCAAACACTGGCAAATTTGAATACATTTACTGGACAAGGCACATGCACAATACATATACACGTAATAATATGACTCCATCACGCTATACTATTGTAGTCAGGTTGCACTCCAATACCATCAGGACTCTGTCATCTGCCTATCAAGTGGTAGCCTAAATGCTATCTCACCACTTATACCACCAACCTCACGAAGTAGGTCAAGTCTCATAAGACAATATTGCACTATCAGCAAGAGAATAAATATATAAATACATGCAATTGACGATCACAAAACACTGATCATTTATATGCGGAAAATCTACAGAGAAATGATAAAAGGAAGTGAACGTTTCGGCCTGATTAAAGCCGTTGTCAACACCAGACACATGTCTGGTGTTGACAACGGATTAATCAGGCCAAAATGTTCACTTCCTTTCACATTTCTCTGTGGATTTTCCGCATATAAATACATACAAGGAAAACCAGCCTATGACTGCAATAACATAAATATCAGTATAAATATTCCTTGATACACAATAATGATCAATCAATCACCCTATCAGTCTTAGAACACATATGTATGTCTCTGCAGGTAATCCAGCCTACGGTTGTAACTGTATACTTCAGTATAAGTACTCCTTGGCATAGAAATGGTAATCAATCACCCACCTTTCACTGCGTCTTGCACGCTAATGACAACCAAACACTCTACCAACTCCCTACAAGTAGCCAATAAGGACATCCTTTTCACCTCTGGAAGTTCACTACCCTGACATCTTCAGGTTTTCCTGGAACCGTCTATCAGGGTCCTCCACGGCTCTTCCGGCTGCTACACCATGAAGTCTTCCTTGAGCAACAATGGTGCTTCACCACTGGTATCACAGAAGCATGTGAAACTTCACTTCCACTGCTCCTCTTCTCACAGCTTGAGGTCATGCTCCTCACTGTAAGGCTGCTGTGGGGAAAACTCCAGGCAGCTATTCTCTTTTTTAAATTGACTTTAATAAGATAAAGTTTATTTTATTTATTTTCTTAGTAAGTAAGAAATTGAGTGGACTGTATGTACTTGTTTAAACTGCATGAAATTATCTCACACAGATGGAGGGACAATTGGTAGCTTACACCACTTTGAGATGGCTCATTCTTAAACCACAAATTGTTTACCTTATTAATATAATTATCATACCACATATGGTGGTCTAATTTATTATTATATCATACCACATATTGGGGTCTAATCCACTAGTAATAATTACTAATTATGAATACTAATACTACTATAACAAAAAGGGGCTTAGCTGATCCTGTTGAAGGGGCCTGCTAAGGCTGTGTAATGGTAGCATCAATATGGGTGTGGCCCTGTGCCTCTTTGTGCCACGTAATGGCGGCTGTAGAGACTACAAGCTCTAGCATCCAGCTAGGTACATTATGTGTAAGGCCAACTGTCTGCTCAGTTTCTTGCTATTCCAAATCACAATTTACCTGTATGGGATACAAGGAGTTAATAACAGTTCCCTAAATATATAATTACAGGTATGACATGAAATATGAGGGTGTTAAATGGGGTACACGTACTTCTTGTTGGGGTTCTTCCTACGACTTAACCATCTTCCTAATGATACTAAACAGTGCACTGGTTTAATATACAAATACTTGGTAAGACGGATACGGTCGTTGCTGTGATGTTGAGAGGCTGTGTTGCTGGTTGTTGACACGTAATTTGGGTGTCTGGTGAATCAGCTTCTGGAGCTCTCTACAGCGTGTTTTATTTGTTGTTGATGTAGTGAGAGGAGAGTCACGCCCTGCCTCAAGTTCCAATGTTTTGCTGGTTCTACTTCTGAACTTAAATTTACATTAACAAGAGGGTCAAGCTATATTTTGGTGTTAGTAATTATATTCAGTCTTATTGAGTACTTTTTTGTTAAATTTTGATGCAAGACTGTTGTATAAACAGTATTAGTTGATGTAAATATACGACGTCGTCTCTGACGTCACGGGATCACCCATTTTCTTTCCTGAAGAGAATACTGAAAGGGGAGACTATGTTATTATCTGTGTGTCGGCTTCCGACAGTTGCTCTTCCACAGAGCTCAGTTCCTTCCACAACCTTGGAGTCTCATTTACTAATCCCCCCTCTGCTGGCTTCGAAGTTCTCAGCAATTCACCCCCAGACAAACCTGCAACTCATCCATATGCCAATAAAAAATGTTCCTCTACAAACACATAACTGAAATGAATCACACACAATAAATGTTTCCCTTGACATCTCCCTGCTTCCCGAATGTCGTGAGTGTGGACACCCCCGTTTGGGCTGGTCCATGCTCTGCCCTCCCTGGGAGCCCTCCGCTTCCTGGGCGGCCCTCTCACTCAGTCGCCCACAAGCGGTCAAAGTGGATGGACGTCGTTCCGCCCTCCAGGATGTTCCTCCATCTTTACTCTCTTATTTTGGCCTTCTGCTTCACCAAACCATGCCTAACGTATGTTACGTACCCCTATAAGATACATAAGTAAATATATTAATATGTACATTTATAATTGTGTATAAATTACAAGCATGTATATTGATATACTTATATGTTCTATGCAAACGTACATTCATGTTACAGTGTTGGCGTTAGGCCCAACGTATCGTGGGAATGATTGTTTTATTTCTTTGTGTGCTCAGTTTTCCCACGGGAACTAATGATTTATATGTGATCATATGTGGGTAACAGAGGTGAATAATAATTGAGTGAACTGTATCTGGTAAATTGTCGTGGGACCGTCCGTTGCTGGGTGTGCATGCCCTTATTCCCTTCTGTATGCATATTTTAATTACTATGTAAAGAAATAAGTACCTTATTTTTGTATATCAATATGTATTAATTATTCATTAAGTTAGTTTAAGATTACTCCTGTCACATGTATTGCTCCATTGTTGAAATAATAAATATTGTAACTTTGGCAAATTGTTCGCGGGGCAAGGCAATGTGTTTTGACTCCCGCGTTATTTTATTCAGTAGCTGATCCGGAACCAGGGAGTTAACATCTTGTTGGAGTTAAGTTATACATTTTTGTTCTGTCATAGCCATACATATAATAATTTTAATTTAATGTCTGGAAAATATAGTGATAATTTTAATGTGATATATTGTGACCATATAATCATCTGTTTGCTATTGAGATTTATTTAATATATATATATATATAGATTGTTGTATCTATTCTTCAGTCCTAAGGAAGATTTATTATTGTGCTCATTACTTATCAAGGGGTTATACTGGTGATTCGCTATTGAGAACAGCAGTTGTCTCGTATCCCTAGACGTAATTAAAGTTTGGCTGTTATAGGGTCACGAGCCGTAACGTACGATAGGTAACAAAGAGTTATGGGGGCCTGTGCCGGGAAATATTGTTCCCACTTTAACTTAACTATGCTAATCTAACCTTGCCTTCCTAGGTACCAGTGTGTCAAGTGTCTGTGTGTTTCTTAAGAACTATTTCATGTGCCAAGCAAGCCTTCCTGTGTGTCAAGTAACAACGTTTCACGATTTTGAAGTAAGTCATCCTATATATTTTGTTTGTGCAGTGAGGCCAAGCGAATTTTCAGTGTGGTGACAATTTTACAGTGAAGTGTAGTGCAGTGCCATTGTTTTAATTATTGTTGTGAATCAAGTGCCAAGTGTTAGTAACGATGGAGGAGAAAGTTGCAGCGTTGTTGGCTCACCCAGACTTTGAAGGGATTCAGAACCTTAAAAAGACTGAGTTAATACAAATGGCAAATCAGTTGGATTTGACCGCCAACAATAGAATGGTTAAAGCCCAAATATTGAAAGTCATTGTGACGCATTTTGTTGAGAATGGGGAGTTAGAGGAAGAAATTCTAGAGGAGTTAAGAGAGGAGTCGAGTGATCAGATGACGTTAAAGCGTCTTGAGTTAGAAGCGCAAATAGCCAATGCTAAGCTTGAAGCTCAAAAGGAACAGAAAATATTAGAGGCTGAAGCTCGTCAAAGAGAGATTGAAGCTCAACAGCAACAGCAAATATTAGAGGCTGAAGCTCAGCAAAGGGAGCTTGAGACTAGGCGTTTAGAAATTGCGGCACAGTTGCAAATAGAAGCCACAAAGAAGCAACAATTAGAGATTCAACAACAAATGGCTGACACTAACTTCAGGCTTGAATCACAGCGTATGGCAGCTGGGCATGGAAATACTAGTAATGTTTCAATAAATAGTGATAATAATCCCATCAGGATGAATAAGTATATAGAGTTACCCAAGTTCAATGAGGAGGATCCTGAGGTTTTCTTTGCACATTTTTATAAAATTGCCATCAGTATGAACTGGCCAAGGGATCAGTGGGTAGCCATTATGCAGTCTCAATTTAAGGGGCGTAGTCAGGAGGTTTTCACATCCCTACCTGACGCTCATAGTTTTGATTATGAATTTGTAAAGAAAAGCATCCTAAATGCGTACCAGTTAAATCCAGAGGCACACAGGCAAAAGTTCAGAAACCTAAGGAGGATAAGGGATCAGACAATAGCAGATTTTACTCGTCAGAAGACGAATTTTTGCAACAGATGGTTAAAGTCACTTGCAGTCACTGATTTTGATGCTCTAAAGAATCTTCTTATAATGGAAGAAGTATTGTCATGTCTCCCAGACCAGTTGTCTACTTTTATGGCAGAACAAAAGAATGTAACAGATATTTATGAGCTGTCAAAGCTCGCGGATGAGCATGAGTTGTTGACTAAGGCCCCGTTTACGGCCACTTCACCTAAGTCTAGTCGTAGAGTAAATTTTAATGCTCACCGAACTCCTTATCAGTATAAGTCTCCTCCTGGTGCGACAGTTACTCCCGTGAACTCTTCTCTTACTAACCCTAAGATGGTTACTCCATTGCCAGGATCATCTAAGCCTAGTAATGCTAATTCTAAACCGGCAGTTGGTTCTACCAGTGTGTCCACTGTCAAGCATTGTACCCATTGTAAGAGAAGGGGGCATGTGATTTCTTCATGTTTTAGTTTGCATCCTGAACTACGGCCAACTGGTCTTATTATGAGTAAAGGATTGCAACCTATTAATTCTTCATGTATTACAGTCAGTCCCAATTGGATGGCTGAATTTAAACCCTATATTTCCACAGGTACCTTATTATGTAATAATGGTAGACATAAGACTGTTCAATTACTCCGTGATACTGGAGCTTCACAGTCTCTTATTACCCAGAAGGTACTTGATGATGTTGACACCCGAGATCTGGGTGAAGTTGTGCTTCTCCAAGGTATTGCCGGTAGTGTGCAACCAGTGTCCTTATTGCAAGTTAACCTTGATTCTAACTATACTTCAGGATGGTGTAATGTTGGTGTAAGTAAACAACTGCCCATTCCTGGGGTAGACATTATTCTAGGTAATGATTTTGGCAACCAAATGGTTGTAGGGCCCAAGTGTCCCATCATGTTAACTAAACCCCATAATGTCTTAGCTCAACCAGAAGCAGATGATGATATTATTTACCCTACTTGTGTTGTAACTAGATCAATGGGACAAACCGGTGAGAGTAATCCTGTCTTCACTGAGGTTGCTGTTCCCAAGACCAGGACCCCTTCAGTAAAGGAGTGGGAGGTGGATCTTGAGGATTCCTTTATGACTCGACTGGATGATGAGAGTGAGGCCGTAGTAGAAGCCCCGCCGAACCTAAATCACAAGGAAAGTGAAGGTGAGGAGGCTGAACTATCTGTACCTTGCCCGCTTGTCTCCAGTGCGCCAGTTGTCGAGAGTGAGGCCGAAGTAGCTATGACTCCATTTTATTCTGATCAATCGGGAAAGAGATCAAGCCACTAGGTTCTTGCCCGCTCGCTGCTGAGTCTGAGTCATTGCCCTTAAGTGTTGTACAGACTACTGATCCTAGTTTAAGTAAGTGTATTTCTGAGGTTCCTGATAATGTTGATGCATTGGAGGAAGGGACGGGTTTCTTCTTCAAGGATCGACTTCTGATGAGAAGGTGGAGACCCAAGGGAACTCCCTCTTCAGATGATTGTGAGATTAGAACCCAACTCGTTGTCCCCAATGATTATCGTAGGCAGGTCCTGCAGGCTGCACATGATGACCCCATGGGAGGTCATCAAGGTATCACGAATATGTACCATAAGATAAGTAAATATTTTTTCTGGCCAAAGTTAAAGAAAGACGTGGTCAGATATTGTCATAACTGTATACCCTGTCAAATTGTTGGTAAACCAAATCAATCTGTACCTAGAGCACCATTGCAACCTATTGTAGTTCCTGATGAACCATTTACTCATGTTGTAATTGATTGTGTAGGTCCTTTACCTAAGACTAAGTCGGGTAACATGTTTTTGTTCACTCTCATGTGTATGACTACTAGATTTCCTGAAGCTTATGCTCTACGGAATACCAAGGCTCATAATCTCATCAAGTGTCTTGAAAGATTCTTTTCGTTGTTGGGAATGCCTAGAGTTATTCAGAGTGACAATGGGGGAAATTTTGTTTCTAAAGTTTTCAGAACTTTTTGCGAATCACGAGGGATTCGGCACAAATTATCCAGTCCATATCATCCACAAAGCCAAGGTGGGCTTGAACGTTTCCACCAGACTTTGAAACAAATGCTGAAGACAACCGGAGAAACTCATCCACGTAATTGGGATGAGAATCTCCCCTTTGTGTTGTTTGCTGCTAGAGAAGGGCTACAAGAGTCATTGGGCTGTTCACCCTTTGAACTAGTGTTTGGTCACCAAGTAAGAGGTCCTCTTAAAATGCTACAAGAAAAGTTGTTGGGAGATGTCTCTGTTCATCAGAGTGGATTGTACTTGAGTGAGGTCAAGGCCAAGTTGTGTCGGGCTCGTGAGTTGGCGAAAGAACATCTGGGAAGGACTCAACAAGCCATGAAAGTAAGATATGACAAGAAGTTCAAAGCTAAGCTCAGGTCTTTTGCTGTCGGAGATTTGGTGTTGGTGTTGAAACCTCGTACGGGGACTTCCATGTCCCATAAGTTCGCCGGACCCTACCAAGTGGTAGAAAAGGTGGGAGACCTAACTTATAAACTAATTAGCCCTAATCTTTCAGAACCCCAAATGACTGTACACATTAACAGATTAAAAGCTTATGTTGGACCTGGTGTAGTAGCTTGTTTTAGTCGGGAAGAGTTACCACCTGAGGATAATTGTAGTGAGGGACATGTTGTTAATATTCAACTTCTCAGTTCCAGTTCCAATGGCAGGGAGATGCTATGTCATTTACAGGAGGAACAACGTGATGAGTTCCAGGTTCTGCTGGACAACCATACATCTCTGTTTGGGGAGGTTCCTACCCAGACCCACCTCATCACACACGACATTCAGCTCCTGGACAGCACCCCCATTCGACAACATCCGTACCGAGTGAATCCCGAAAAGAGGAAAATTATACAAGCAGAAGTGGAATATCTGCTCCAGCATGATTTCATTCGGCCAAGTCAAAGTACTTGGAGCTCTCCGTGTTTGTTAGTGCCAAAACCAGATGGAACCTGGAGATTGTGCGTGGATTATAGGAAACTGAACAAGAACACTACAGTGGACGTTTTTCCTTTACCCTTGTTGGAGGAATGTATTGAGTCCATAGGACATGCCGAATATGTAAGTAAGCTTGATTTGTCAAAAGGCTATTACCAAATTCCATTAACAGAGTATGCTAGAGAGGTTACTGCTTTTGTTACACCTGATGGTGCGTATGAATTTAATGTCATGCCATTCGGTTTGAGAAATGCACCTGCTACTTTTCAAAGACTCATGAATTTCTTACTCAAGGATGTGCCAGATTGTAGGGCCTACCTTGATGACATTGTTTTGTACAGTAAGAATTGGGCAGATCATCTCTTAGGCCTTAAGAACTTGTTTACAGTGTTGAAAAACGCAAAGTTAACCATAAATATGAATAAGTGTAGTTGGGCAAGAGGTACGATAACTTATCTTGGACACGAGGTAGGACAAGGTAAGATTATCCCCTTACAATATAAGATTCAAGCCATTGTGGACTACCCAGTGTTAACCAATAAGAAAGGAGTCCAACGGTTTATTGGTATGTGTGCATACTATAGGCGTTATTGTAGAAATTTTTCAACAGTAGCTGCTCCTTTGACAAATTTGTTACGCAAGCAAGTAAAGTTTCAGTGGACACAAGATTGTCAGAATGCTTTTCAGAACCTAAAGGGCATATTGTCCACCTCACCTATTCTTGCTAGTCCCCAATTTGATAAACCATTTATATTACACATTGATGCGTCAGATGTTGGAATAGGTGCTGTGCTTATTCAGGTTGGTTTAGACAAGATTGAGCATCCTGTGTATTATTACTCTAGAAAATTTAATGCACCTCAGAGAAATTATTCCGTGGTAGAAAAGGAGGCGTTGGGTCTTATATTGTCAATTAAGAAGTTTGAGATTTACTTATCAGGAAACAAAGTGTTAGTATTTACAGACCACAACCCCCTTATCTTTATAAATATGATGAAAGTCAAGAACCAACGAATTCTGCGCTGGTCATTGTTTTTGCAGGAATTTAATGTAGAAATCAAACATATTCCAGGCAGGCAAAATGTTATTGCTGATGCTTTGTCAAGAAGTTTTGATGTACCATAAATGAAATGTTTCTTTTCACTTAACATTTTTACTTCGGAAAAAATGCCATTGATCTTCAATCCATTGCATTTTTTTTTCTTGGAGGTGGAAGTGTTACGTACCCCTATAAGATACGTAAGTAAATATATTAATATGTACATTTATAATTGTGTATAAATTACAAGCATGTATATTGATATACTTATATGTTCTATGCAAACGTACATTCATGTTACAGTGTTGGCGTTAGGCCCAACGTATCGTGGGAATGATTGTTTTATTTATTTGTGTGCTCAGTTTTCCCACAGGAACTAATGATTTATATGTGATCATATGTGGGTAACAGAGGTGAATAATAATTGAGTGAACTGTATCTGGCAAATTGTCGTGGGACCGTCCGTTGCTGGGTGTGCATGCCCTTATTCCCTTCTGTATGCATATTTTAATTACTATGTAAAGAAATAAGTACCTTATTTTTGTATATCAATATGTATTAATTATTCATTAAGTTAGTTTAAGATTACTCTTGTCACATGTATTGCTCCATTGTTGAAATAATAAATATTGTAACTTTGGCAAATTGTTCGCGGGGCAAGGCAATGTGTTTTGACTCCCGCGTTATTTTATTCAGTAGCTGATCCGGAACCAGGGAGTTAACATCTTGTTGGAGTTAAGTTATACATTTTTGTTCTGTCATAGCCATACATATAATAATTTTAATTTAATGTCTGGAAGATACAGTGATATTTTTAATGTGATATATTGTGACCATATAATCATCTGTTTGCTATTGAGATTTATTTAATATATATATATATATAGATTGTTGTATCTATTCTTCAGTCCTAAGGAAGATTTATTATTGTGCTCATTACTTATCAAGGGGTTATACTGGTGATTCGCTATTGAGAACAGCAGTTGTCTCGTATCCCTAGACGTAATTAAAGTTTGGCTGCTGTAGGGTCACGAGCCGTAACGTACGATAGGTTACAACGTACTCATAAACACTTGCTATGATCGTTGGGCACACGATCAAATACAGACAATCACTGTAAACCGGGTTGAAAAAGGCTTACAACAGAGTTAGACGTACAAGGGCGCTTGCTGGCCTCAGCGTCAGACGTTGACATGCTCCTTAGCCCACCAAATTGCTATTTAAACTTCTCTACAGGGCTTCTCCCCTTCGAAACTCGAGCACGATGTCGTTCCCCAGGCTTCATACAAGAAAGCCTGAATAATTCTTCTCCTGACGAGCACGTAATCAGAGAATCGTCCTCTCCTACCAGGATCTTAAAAACACTGTATCCTGCTTCCACGACAGCTGTTACTCGAGTAAAGTCAGGTCCCCTGACATAAGCGTTATGCCTTCCTCACAAACTTTTGACTTCTCATGTGAAGTCGTTTATGTACACATTCATTCACTGCTCATGCTTTTAACTGTTTACCAAATCTAATCGAATGTTTACTATATACATTCACATGTCTATGTGTCTTTGACCTCTTAGTTAGGTCAGGCTTGGATAAATAACTCTCAAAAGTAGACTCGTTTCTCAGGCAGCCTGGGATCATAACACCTGTCATCTGAGATTTTTGGCAATTTTTTACAAAGTGTTTGATATCTCGAATCATACCTAGCCAGTAGTGGTCCTATTTCAAGGTCTTGTAGGTTTTGTAGAAACCGTAGTGTGAGTGAGATCCATGGACCAGACGCAAGATCCGTGATAGCAGGCTGGTAGGAACTACCAATTGACTGATGTTTGCCCGATCGTCGTCCGCCAATTTCCTGGGTCTATAATGCCGGTATAGCACATGGTTCTCTACAAAGAACCCAGGGATACAATTAAGTGGTGTATTAGCCTGTAAGAATAAATATGTTAAGTTGGGATCTTCTCTCTGCAACTTACGGAACTCCAGTACGATGAGATTCGGTGAGAGGCTCGGAGAATCTTGAAGCAGATGGAGCAGCTGGTTGCGGGAGTGCGGCTTGTATACGTGTCGTCACCAGGACAGGACGGGGAACGTCATCAGAATCATGTGTTGCTTGGACCTCTTCCTTAACCAACTGCAAGACAGAATTTTACACTGCCTAGTCACATACCTGGGGGTTTTCTGTGATGATTAGATCCGTAGGTTGTTGATCTGCCAAGTCGTTGCCCAAAAGTTGAACTCCTGATATGGGAAAAGGCTTTTCCCGGATGGCGACATGGTCTTCACCTTATATAAACGGACAATCCAGGCGGACTCTGGCAAGTGGATAAGGAGTAGTGGCAGTGAGGTTCGTGATGAGGACAGTTTCTCCGGTGTAGGTGACGTTGGGTACAGCTGACTTCAGAACAATAGATTGTAGAGCAGCTGTATCCCTCAAGATCTTCACTTTGAACTTTTCCTCCGAATCTCCACGGCTGGCAGAGACTGTTCCGGGATACAGGTGTCTGTTGAAGAGAGATAGATCATTGGGTGAAACAAAAATATTCATCACAGGCATAGGAATCTTACGAATTTTAGGAGGTGATTTGGGCTTAGTCTCACGGCTGACCTTACAGTGAGGATTGGTACACTTTTCTATGGTATAAACATAAGTTCTGCAGAATCTGCAATACAACAAGTTCACAATGCTGGTACTCACTTTTGCAGGACTAGACCAGGCTGTCATACTAGAAGATGTGTCGGATGGTACTCTGTGGATAAGATTGTAGGAGTCGGCCAACTATGCACATCTAGTATGGTCAGTTTCTTCCTTGTCTGCTAGGCAGAGACGTATGGGATTAGGTATTAGGTACACGCCTAAGGAATTCTTCCACCAGGATGAGGTTGACGAGATCTGTAAAGGTGGAGATTTGAGCCATTTTATGAAATATCTATTTTTGTTATTTGCAAACTCTACTTCAAAGTTCTTTCTAATGTCTCTGTGGCTCATTTGGGTACTCAGCTTCCACCTGTGTCCCCTTGTGCGTGTGCCCCCCATGATAAATAATCCATCCTTGTCCACCCTGCCTTGTCCAATGGAACTACATTGGCCGTCTTCCAATTTTTTTGGCAGTTCACCTGTTACCAGTGACTTGTTGTACACCATGGAGAGTGAAAGGCACAGAGCTTCTGCTCCTTCCTTTAGAATCCATGGTGAGATTCCATCCGGGCCTATAGCCTTTGTCACGTCCAAATCTAGCAGATGCTTCCTCAACTCCCCACTGGTAATCACAAACTCCTCTAGTGGTGTCTGGTTTGATGTTCCCTCCCTTATCTCTGGGACTTCTCCTTGCTCTGAGGTGAAGACTTCTAATTAAACCATGGGTTTCTCATCTCCATTTATTTTTTTTTCATTTTGGAGTGGGACGAACTTGTCTGCTACCTCCTTACACTTCTGTGTGATGTAGTCCATCATGTCTTAAACCGTCTTTCCTCTGAGCTCTGTTTCCCAAGCTATTTCAGTTAGGAATTTTCTCATATCCTCATAGTTTCCCTTCCGGAATACCAGCCTCTTGCTTTCTGGTCCCTTCCTTGAGTACATTAACCCTTCTTCGACCAGATATTCAAACAACAGTACACTGTGATCACTCATACCCACGAGGGGCTTTAAGACCGATTTCCCTTATGTCTGAATCATTCAGAGCGAATACTAGGTCGAGTCTTGCTGGTTCATCATTGCCTCTTTTTCTCGTGGGACCCTTGACATGCTGACTTAAAAACTTTCTAGTCGTCAGCTCCAGCAGTTTCGCTTTCCATGTTTCCTCACCTCCATGTGGTTTTCTGTTTTCCCAGTCTATCCTTCCATGATTAAGGTCCCCATAGTGAGCAGATGAGATCTATTTCTACAGGCAGCAGCTGCTGCTCTCTCAATGATAATGTTAACTGCCATGTTGTTTCTGTCATACTTTTGCCTGGGTCTTCTTTCATTTGGTGGTGGGTTATTTCACTGCTACTACAACTCTTGGTCCTCCCATCGTTATAGTGCCTCTTATGAAGTCTCTGAACCCTTCGCAGCCCAGAATAACCATCTCCTCGAAACTCCATTCCTTTCTCATCAGTAGAGTCACTCTGCTTCCTTCCCTTCCTTCCCTCTCTTTCCTTATTACAGTGTAGTCCTGGAAAAACACCGCATTTGTTAAGATTCCTGAGAGTTTTGTTTCTGTGAGTCCAATTACATCTTGATTTACTTCTTGTGTTCTTTCCCTAAGTTCACTAGCCTTGTTTATAATCCCATCTGTGTTTGAGTACATGACCTTGAAGCTGACTCTCTTCTGTCCATTCTCAGTTTCTGTTGATTCCACTGGAGTTGGGGGCAAGAGATGTCTGGGATGGGTAATCCTAGGATCCTAGGATCCTAGGACCTGGGGGGTCTGGGAGGATCTGGAACAGGGGGGCTAGAGGTCTGACGTGATGTGGCTGAGGGGTTCCGGGGTTGGAGGTTAGTTAGGGCATGGGATGGGGGAGCAGGAGGGGCATGTGGTGGGAGGTCACGGGTTGGGCTATGCAAGGTAGACTAGGGTGGCTTGACTGGGAGGTCAAGGGTTGGGGAGGGGAGGGGAGCCTGGGGAGGGGGGGTTGGGAGGGGAGGGGATAGGAGTAGGGAGTAGAGCTTAGGGTGGGGAAATTGGGAAGGGCACAGGCTGGAGAAATAGGGAAGGGCTTGGGATGCAGGAACAGTGAGGATCTGGGATAGGGGTTGGGGATGAAAAAGGGAATAGGGGGGGCCCTGGGGTCAGGGAACATGAGGGGCATGGTCTGAAGAAAGACTTTACTGTCTGGGGAGGTGCAGGTGATTGGTGGGGGATGGCTGAGGGTTTGGTTGGTGGGAGGCTTCTGTTACAATCCTCCTTGGGGGTGCTGGCCTGCTGGTGGGGGGATTCCCACTTCCCTCTGAGGTTCCTGGAGATACTGAGCTGACTCCTGTGGCTCCCATAAATCCACTCCCTTTCTCTGCGTCTCCTCCTTGCTTCTGCAGCCTTCCATCTCTCCTCCCTCGTCATGTCTTTTTGCAGAAAGACATGTGTGTGTGTGTGTGTGTGTGTGTGTGTGTGTGTGTGTGTGTGTGTGTGTGTGTGTGTGTGTGTGTGTGTGTGTGTGTGTGTGTGTGTGTGTGTGTGTGTGTGTGTGTGTGTGTGTGTTTGTGTGTGTGTGTGTGTGTGGGTGTGTGATGTATGTGTGTGTCTGTGTATATTCACCTAGTAGTGCTTGCAGGGTTTGAGCTCTTCTCTTCTTACCCCGCATCTCAATTGTCAATCAGTCTACTGTTACTAACTAAATTTAGCTAATTTTTTCCCCACACACACCAATGAAACAGCCTGTAACAGTTGGCATCAGGGTGAAAGAAACTCTGCCTATGGAGCAGAGTTTCTGCCATCACTGGGGATCGAGCCCGAACACTAGGATTACGAGTCCAGAGCGCTGTCCACTGAGCTATCAAGCCACTGTGTGCATGTGTGTGTAATTACTGCATGTGTGTGTTATATTATAAAAAAAATTGTAGAGAATCAATAAGTCAGGCAATTTTGTTTTTCTTTGGAATAGTACATTATATTTCTTATTCAACTGAAATTTCAGGCAATGTAAAGTATTATTCTTTTTCTATATTTCTAAATTCTATAATTATTCTATAATTTCTATAATTTATATAATCTGGAAAATCTATAATTTCCAGATTAGGAAAAAACTGGAAAGGTAAACTAACCAGTTTTCGCTGAGTAAGAGACAGAATACACTCTACGTGATTATGACGACTACAGTTGTACTATGTCTACTCTACCTTTTAATGAGGCTCACTTCCCTGCTGGCAGTACTTAATCTGCAACACTCCTATGGTATGTGAATATTATCATTTCTATAATATCCTTAAGTGAAACCACTTTACTTTTCATTCATGCATTGCAATTCATTGTTTCATATTTAGCCTGATCTTTATTATAAATAATACGAAATATATTTTTTATTTTGTAATATAATATCTCTGGCCATATATTAGACAGAAAATTAAAGCTGTATTCTCTATAAATACTACATAGAGAGTTGGGATACACTAGAACTATTGAGCGGTGGTGTGGAAGCTGTGTTGGCCGCGGTGTCGGAGCCTCGCTGTTCCGTCATGTTCTTCACGGACGGCACCTCATCCCTCAGTGCTGTTGCTAAGGTTAGTC
Organism: Procambarus clarkii; assembly: GCF_040958095.1. Lineage (NCBI taxonomy): Eukaryota > Metazoa > Arthropoda > Malacostraca > Decapoda > Cambaridae > Procambarus > Procambarus clarkii. The sequence goes on along the minus strand of NC_091217.1, from coordinate 16,608,065 downwards.
TCAGCCTTACTGTCAGTAGTGTAAACGAGGCCGGAAGCTTGTAGTCTTAATTATTCAGACTGCACAGCTCTGGCGCCCCGTATGTCGATGAAAAACGTTGACTGTCGGTTATAGGCTTAATTTTTCGACGAACGTTTATCTCAAAAGTAAGTTTCATTCATGCAGTTGTTCAGTCACATTAGATTTTCCCAGTCCTACACTATTTTTTAGTGACTATTCAGAGATGCCTTACATAAACCAAGTAGTTTTTTATATAATCAAATATTGTTTATCTGTATCAAATATTTTTTTTCAGTAGCTACTTAAATATTGTATAATAAACATAAGCGTAAAAGATATTTCAGAGGATCTTTTGGCCATTGCATGCTAGCACCTATTTATTTTCACCTAAACACCTTCAAATAAATATATATCCATCCTTTGCTTTAAACAAACAATAAAGAGAACCTTATTTTCTTACTGATAAGAAGATAGAAAACTGCATCTTTATTTATATCTACCGAAACTCGTTTATATATGAGAATTAAGATAACTATAGAAATCTATTAGTCCATACTTGGCAGCACCAATTTATACCCAGATATGTTTTAATCAGTCATGGTGAGCCTTATAATCTCTTCTCTAAGAATTAAGGAATGTCAATTAGCCAATCTCATTTTTATATATGCATCCTTATATGCCAAATACGCAACCTGTAGAAGACTTACTGGCTAATACTAGGTATCACTTATTTTTATTCGTCCTGTGTTTTAATCAATTATGTAACCTTGAAGAATTAAAGATCTGAGGAAGGTCTACAGCATACATATATAACATCTTTTATATATAGTCACCCAAATATCATGCATATATATATATATATGTCGTACCTAGTAGCCAGAACGCACTTCTCAGCCTACTATGCAAGGCCCGATTTGCCTAATAAGCCAAGTTTTCATGAATTAATTGTTTTTCGGCTACCTAACCTACCTAACCTAACCTAACCTAACGTTTTCGGCTACCTAACCTAACCTAACCTATAAAGATAGGTTAGGTTAGGTTAGGTAGGGTTGGTTAGGTTCGGTCGTATATCTACGTTAATTTTAACTCCAATAAAAACAAATTGACCTCATACATAATTAAATGGGTAGCTTTATCATTTCATAAGAAAAAAATTAGAGAAAATATATTAATTCAGGAAAACTTGGCTTATTAGGCAAATTGGGCCTTGCATAGTAGGCTGAGAAGTGCGTTCTGGCTACTAGGTACGACATATATATATATATATATATATATATATATATTGTGACGGTAAAGCGTTGGTGTTCGGCTGTTTCAAAAGCTGGGGGCAGGGCCTCGTCACATCACAAAAAAGGAGAAAAGTTTGTCCTTTCGTCTGTGGTAAGGTAATGGGAAGACACACAAAACACAAGTATATAAACAATGAATTTTTAATTACTCTTGAAAACAAGACATGAATAAAGGCAATCTCATAAAATGTAGGACAAGTTAACAAACAAAATAACATGAATAATCACTGGCAAATGAAAAGTTACGCTAAGACAAGTAAGTTACAGTGATAGCAAAATAAAATTATAATGGGTGCTGGAATACTGGCTTCAAGCTGCCACCTCCCTTAGTACACGAAAGCCAAGGCTTAGTCTACTAGCGAGAGATGTCAACTGCATGGAGCACTGAGATATTCTGACGAGTCTGGCGTGCTGCTGCCCAGACGTCGACTTGTGGTGGTGGCGGAGAGCAGGTGCGACGAGACACCAGCCAATCAGCAACAGGCAGGCAGAGGATGAGCAGTTTGCTGGTTACGGCGGCTGTAGCAGGTGTCGGGTGTGTGCAGGGTACGATTTGCTTCCTGGGCAAAACGTTTGGTGATACTGGTGGACGTATCTTCTATATAGTATCTTGTATGTACGACGTAATGATGTAGAGAAGAGCAGGCTCAATCTCTCTTGAAAGAGATTATCGTCACAATATATATATATATATATATATATATATATATATATATATATATATAGTTGAGGTGGGTTGAGTGTCTAAAAAGTTATAAACTTCAGCTACTGGAATAGGGTAGTCTGTGCATTAAGCATTTGGCACTGAGTTTTCCCATATAACAGGAACCGATGAAAGAGCATTCGAGGTCCCACACTATCTCATCGCCTGGGAGAGGATTTGAGTTCTGGTTGGTTAAATACCCCAGAATTCCTACCTCTCTAATGGCTTTGAAGTATAGCGTAGTGGATACAGCATGCAACTGCCACCTTGTTGGCCAGTGTTCGAGTCCCCTGGTGGGTTGAGTGTCTAAAAAGTTATAAACTTCAGCTACTGGAATAGGGTAGTCTGTGCATTAAGCATTTGGCACTGAGTTTTCCCATATAACAGGAACCGATGAAAGAGCATCCGAGGTCCCACACTATCTCATCGCCTGGGAGAGGATTTGAGTTCTGGTTGGTTAAATACCCCAGAATTCCTACCTCTCTAATGGCTTTGAAGTATAGCGTAGTGGATACAGCATGCAACTGCCACCTTGTTGGCCAGTGTTCGAGTCCCCTGGTGGGTTGAGTGTCTAAAAAGTTATAAACTTCAGCTACTGGAATAGGGTAGTCTGTGCATTAAGCATTTGGCACTGAGTTTTCCCATATAACAGGAACCGATGAAAGAGCATCCGAGGTCCCACACTATCTCATCGCCTGGGAGAGGATTTGAGTTCTGGTTGGTTAAATACCCCAGAATTCCTACCTCTCTAATGGCTTTGAAGTATAGCGTAGTGGATACAGCATGCAACTGCCACCTTGTTGGCCAGTGTTCGAGTCCCCTGGTGGGTTGAGTGTCTAAAAAGTTATAAACTTCAGCTACTGGAATAGGGTAGTCTGTGCATTAAGCATTTGGCACTGAGTTTTCCCATATAACAGGAACCGATGAAAGAGCATCCGAGGTCCCACACTATCTCATCGCCTGGGAGAGGATTTGAGTTCTGGTTGGTTAAATACCCCAGAATTCCTACCTCTCTAATGGCTTTGAAGTATAGCGTAGTGGATACAGCATGCAACTGCCACCTTGTTGGCCAGTGTTCGAGTCCCCTGGTGGGTTGAGTGTCTAAAAAGTTATAAACTTCAGCTACTGGAATAGGGTAGTCTGTGCATTAATATATATATATATATATATATATATATATATATATATATATATATATATATATATATATATATATATATATATATATATATATATATATATATATATATATATATATATATATATATATATATATATATATATATATATATATATATATATATTGGTGTATACTGGCAGCAGGTTTTCTTTCAAACATGTTTCATTGAATATGACCGCATATTCTGTATTTATTATTTTCTGGTTTAGGGCTTCTATCCCTCTAACTATTTTCTTAGCATCAGGGCTTAATTAAAATAGGAGTTCTCCAAAACTCATTTTCGTACTTTTAAGGTGAAGAAAAGAAGTGATTTACTATAGAGTGTATTACACTTATTTGTATAATTTGCACGACGTTTCGAACCTCCATGGTTCATTCTCAAGTGAACAGATCTTACAATACTAGTTGATTTTATACCCGCATTAGGTCAGGTGATAATACAATTAAGGTGAAAAAATGGGGGGATACATAAGGGATAAACATAGGGGCTGCAGAAGGCTTATTGGCCCATACGAGGCATCTCCTATCTAAACACAAAGATTAATCCAGTGTAATTGGCCTGTTATGTTGGACATTGTCTTCTGTGTTGGCATCGATATGTTCTTGTCTTGTCCTTACTCTCATGGTGGGTAGAGTAAATAGTTCCGTGATTTGGGTGTTCATGGTAGGTCGCTCTATTCTTATGTGAATTGCCTCAAGAATTTGTAATCTTCTTGAATCTTGGGTTTTGTCTATTATGCAAGTATTCTTGTTCAACATTTCTCTTGTTAGAGTAATGTCATGGGCTTGTCTCATGTGATTCCTAGGGGCACCAGATTGAAGATGGCATGTCAAACGCCTCGTCAGCTTGGTCGACGTCATACCTATGTACTTACATTGAAGGTTACATCCTTCGTGGGGGCAAGTGTACATGTATACAACGCTTGACTGCTGTAGAGGGTTCTCCGTCGGCTTCGGGCTGTTTTTGATAAGGAGTTCGGAAGTCTTCTTGGTTTTGTAGAATATTATCAGGTTTATGTTTTGGTTAGGAGTAGTGCTTTTTACTCCTTTACGGATTATTTCTCTCATTATTCTTTCCTCTTTTATATGTTCACTGTGCATGGTTGATTTGTAATATAATTTTATTGGGGGTGTTGTGGTTTCTGTTCTAGGTTCTGAATTATACCAACGGTCCAAGTGTCTTCTTATAGAAGCGTTTATTTCCGCGTTGCTATATCCGTTGTTCACCAATACCTGAGTTACTCTTTCAAACTCTCTACTCACGTTGCTCCATTCAGAGCAGTGGGTAAGCGCTCGACGAATATAAGCATTGAGAACACTGGCTTTGTATCTTTGGGGGCACTTCTACCTGAACGGTAGAAGGGTCGCCATGGGTTCTCCCCTAGGTGTCCTGTTTAAAAACTTCTACATGAGTACCATCGAGCAAAAAGTCTTATTCGACATGAACTTGAAACAGGCCATATACTGCAGGTATGTTGACGACATTTTTACACAGGTACCTGATGTCAGACATCTGCAGGAGCTGAAGGAGGCATTTGAGCAGAATTCTGTGTTGCGTTTCACTTACGAGATGGAGAAGGATGGGAAGCTGCCCTTTCTAGATGTAACAGTCATGGAAAGGAGCGGAGTTATCCACACTGCAGTCTACACTAAGGAAACAAACATAGGAATGTGCCTGAATGCCAACAGTGACTGCCCGGACAGGTACAAGAGGAGTGTTGTTAACGCTTATGTCGGCCATGCCCTCAGCCACAGCTCAGAATGGAAGCAAGTCGACGAAGAACTCTGTAGGGTAAGGCAGGTCCTAGTCAACAACGGCTTCTCCAATGGTTTCGTGGAAGACATCATAAGAAGGAAAGTGAAACGCCATGCAACCTCTGAAGAGACAACTAACACAACACCTATGCCCAATATTAGACTATTTTACAGGAACTTCTTTTCCACAGCCCATAAAACGGAGGAAAGGGTCCTGAAAGATATTGTCAGTAGAAACGTTATCCCTACAGACAAAAATCAGAAGATACAACTGACGATTTACTATAAAACCAGAAAAACGGTCAGCCTACTCATGAGAAACTCTCCAGACACAAAGCAGAACGCTTTAAAAGAGACCAACGTCGTCTATGCCTTCAAATGTCCTCTTGGGGACTGTAAGCCTCAAAAAACCCAGTATATAGGCAAGACAACAACATCTCTTTCCAGGCGTTTAACGATGCATAAGCAACAGGGCTCCATTAAGGAACATATAATCTCTTCCCACAAACAAACCATCACCAGAGAAATCTTAGCAAACAACACAGAAATCATCGATAGATACAGCGATAGCAGGCGGCTTGACGTCTGCTAGGCACTACACATCAAGAAGTCAACACTAGCAATCAACAGCCAATTAATGCACAACTATATTCTACCCACTTCAAGACTCCGCTCCAATATAGAAGCATCAAGAAATATGGACCAATAGGCTTGCTACAATTATTTCCATTCAATACCCATTGTTTCGTGTTCTGTCTTGTGTTTGAATTTAATACCCTTTCAATACCGATTGTTGAAAGTTTGTTTTCACCTCATCCACCCCACCCAAATGTAAATATAAACTCGAAGATGTGTAAGCTCTATTTAGTTTCAGTTGTGTGTTTGAAAACTAAAGTCTTTGAAAATGTAATAAGTTTTACGAAACGCGCACAAGTGTCGCTTCAGACTAGAAATAAAAATGAATTTTGGAGAATTGATCTTTGAATTACCGTCAACAGTGATAAGAAACGTAAGAAAGATAGAGAAAATTCGAGTTAGAATTATTAATCTTACTTTTTCGGTCTTATTTAATAATATATATATATATATATATATATATATATATATATATATATATATATATATATATATATATATATATATATATATATATATATATATATATATGTCGTACCTAGTAGCCAGAACGGACTTCTCAGCCTACTATGCAAGGCCCAATTTGCCTAATAAACCAAGTTTTCATGAATTAATGTTTTTTCGACTACCTAACCTAACCTAACCTACCTTTCTCGGCTACCTAACCCAACCTAACCTATAAAGATAGGTTAGGTTAGGTTAGGTAGGGTTGGTTAGGTTCGGTCATATATCTACGTTAATTTTAACTACAATAAAACAAAATTGACCTCATACATAATGAAATGGGTAGCTTTATCATTTCATATGAAAAAAAATTGAGAAAATATATTAATTCAGGAAAACTTGGCTTATTAGGCAAATCGGGCCTTGCATAGTAGGCTGAGAAGTGCGTTCTGGCTACTAGGTACGACATATATATATATATATATATATATATATATATGTCGTACCTAGTAGCCAGAACTCACTTTTCAGTCTACAATGCAAGGCCCGATTTGCCTAATAAGCCAAGTTTTCATGAATTAATATATTTTCTCTAATTTTTTTCTTATGAAATGATAAAGTAACCCATTTCATTATGTAACAAGTCAATTTTTTTTTATTGGAGTTAAAATTAACGTAGATATATGACAGAACCTAACCAACCCTACCTAACCTAACCTAACCTATCTCTATAGGTTAGGTTAGGTTAGGTAGCCGAAAAAGTTAGGTTAGGTTAGGTTAGGTAGGTTAGGTAGTCGAAAAGCAATTAATTCATGAAAACTTGGCTTATTAGGCAAATCGGGCCTTGCATAGTAGGCTCAGAAGTGAGTTCTGGCTACTAGGTACGACATATATATATATATATATATATATATATATATATATATATATATATATATATATATATATATATATATATATATATATATATATATATATATATATACCGAAGAAGTAAGATTAATTACTTCGGTATATATATATACCGAAGAAGTAAGATTAATAATGCTAACACGAATTTTCTCAATATTTCTTATGTATCTTTTCACTGTCGATGGTAATTGAAAAATCATTTCTCCAAAACTCATTTCTATTTCTAGTCTGACGCAACATTTGAACGTGTTTCAAAATAACTTATTACATTTTCAAAGACTTTAGTTTACACACACACAACTATAACCTGTAAACACTAAACAGATTTCCACTATGCTATCATTTAAACAGCTTTCATCTTATATACCCGCATTTGGGTGAGTTGATATGTTACAACAGTTTTAAATGAGGTGAACACAACTTTCAACACAAGATAGAGCAAACTTTCAACACAAGACAGAACACGGTGCAATGGGTATAAATTGGGTAAATTAAAGGGAAGAATGGAAGTAACTACAAAGGGCCTATTGGCCCATATTTCTTGATGCTTCTATATTGGTGCAGAGTCTTGAAGTGGGTAGAATATAGTTGTGCATTAATTAGCTGTTGATTGCTGGTGTTGACTTCTTGATGTGTCGTGCCTAGCAGATGTCAAGCCGCCTGCTATCTCTGTATCTATCGATTATTTCTGTGTTTTTTTATAAGACTACTCTGGTGATGGTCTAGTTGTGGGAAGAGATTATATGTTCCTTAATATAGCCCTGTTGCTTTTGCATCGTTAATCGCCTGGAAAGAGATGTTGTTGTCTTGCGTATATACTGAGTTCTTTGAGGCTTACAGTCCCGAAGTGGGCATTTGAAGGCATAGACGACTCTGGTCTCTTTTAAAGCGTTCTGCTTTGTGTCTGGAGAGTTTCTCATGAGTAGGCTGGCCGTTTTTTGGGTTATATAGTAAATCGTCAATTGTATCTTCTGATTTTTTCTGTAGGGATAACGTTCCTATTAACAATATCTTTCAGGATCCTTTTCTCCGTTTTATGAGATATGGAAAAGAAGTTCCTGTAAAATAGCCTTATAGGGGGTACAGGTGTTGTGTTAGTTGTCTATTCAGAGGTTGCATGGCGTTTCACCTTCCTTCTTATGATGTCTTCAACAAAACCATTGGAGAAGCTGTTGTTGACTAGGACCTGCCTTACGCTGCAGAGTTCTTCGTCGACTTGCTTCCATCCTGAGCTGTGGCTGAGAGCACGGTCGACATAAGCGTTAACAACACTCCTCTTGTACCTGTCTGGGCAGTCACTGTTGGCATTGAGGCACATTCCTATGTTTATTTCCTTAGTGTAGACTGCAGTGTGGAAACCTCCGCTCCTTTCCATGACTGTTACATCTAGAAAGGGTAGTTTCCCATCCTTCTCCATCTCGTAAGTGAAACGCAACACAGAATTCCGGTCAAATGCTTCCTTCAGCTTCTGCAGATGTCTGACATCATGTACCTGTGTAAAAATGTCATCAACATACCTGCAGTATATGGCCGGTTTCAAGTTCATGTCGACTAAAACCTTCTGTTCAATGGACCCATGTAGAAGTTCGCAAACAGGACACCTAGGGGAGAACCCATGGCGACCCCATCTACTTGCTTATACATGTGTCCATCCGGGCTCAAGAAGGGTGCCTCTTTAGTACAAGCTTGGAGTAGTTTCCTTTGAATGTTTTCTGGTATATCAAGAGGAGTACAGGCCAGATCACGATACAGTCTGTCCGCTATCACCCCGATTGTTTCATCCACATGTACGTTGGTAAACAGTGATTCTACGTCCAATGAGGATCTTATCACTGCGGTCCGTGTTCCCCGCAGTAAGTCAACAAATTCCTTTGGAGACTTCAGGCGCAAGGGACATAAAGGGTCAGCAAGCCGTTGAGTCACTTTGCCAGTCTGTACGTGGGTGTGGGTATCTGGCTGATGATTGGCCGAAGTGGGTTTCCAGGCTTGTGTATCTTAACATTTCTATACGCATACCCAGGTTTGTATTCCCCAATAATCTTTGGCAGGTGGAGTCCGGATTTCTTGGCGTTCACAGTTTCGATCAATTTGTTAACCTTTGCTTTCAATTCGGCTGTAGTGTCCTTCGTTACCTTTTGGAATTTAGTTTGGTCAGAGAGTATGAGGTTCATTTTCGTCAGATATTCATCTTTTTTAAGAATGACGTATATTGGCGACTTGTCACCTCTCCTGACGACTATCTCCTTATTCTCACGAAGGCTCTTAGCTGCCGCTCTGAGCTCGGGGGACAGTATGGTGCTTCTGGAGTTGCCTCGAATCTTTCCTTTTTCTGCAATAAGTTCTGCTTGTAAGATGTCTTTGGTGGAGACCTTCTTTTGTGTCATGAGGTCGAATATGTCGTCCAACAGGATCTCCAACTCCACTTTCCGGGCCATCTCACTTGGTCTGGACATAACGTGACAGTTTATGCCCAGATTTAGGAGAGTGACTTTGTCCTCAGTGAGGTTGATTCCAGCAAGGTTCAGGAAGCCGTCTCTTGGTCTTGAAATCGCCATAGGTTCTCCATATAATATTGTTAGTTTCTTGATTATCCTGGTTTCGATGCTGAGGTGATGTCGATCTGTGAGGATGTCGAGGTGTTGCTCGATACGAGTATGGAGGTTTTCGTCGATGTTGCTGTTTCTCCATTGGTTTGTAGCATGAAGTAGTTGCGTTTTGTTGTCTTTGATTTCATTTTCTGCCTTGTGTATCTGATTTCGAATCAGATCTCGGCGATATTTTATCGTGAAGGCTTGATTCCTTGCAGCTGGTTCGTGCGTTTTAATAATAGTATATTTTGGTAGCAGTCTTTCTTGTTAACATATATGTGTTTATTGTGTTTATCGAATACGTGCATGTTTTTATATACCTACTATTTAGATGCCACATCTGTGACAGGTAAAAACATTAATTTTTTGGAAAAACAGCGCCATCTGTTGTACGTAATAGCAACACACGCTTTTCAAAATACATTACGATTTCATTTCAATGTTTCCGATTGCATTGGTAAAGGGATTTTTCATAGATTTTGATTTATTTTCATTTGGATTTAATTATTTTGTGTAACATTGCGTTCGAATTGAGCTGCGTGGTTCATCATAATGTTCATTTCGTGAATATAGTTTATTTTTTATTTTTTCATTGTTTTTCATTTCGTTTTTTAACTGTTCTTATTTTTCAGTGCAATTGGTGGAGAAATTGAGCTGTGTCGATTGATCTACTTTTGAATTGAAATATTTTCTTAGTATTTTTTGGTTTTGTATTGAAAACAAGAAAATCAAAAACACGTTTATTTCACATCTGCAAATGTGCAACAAACAGCTATGAATCCACATAATTAAGTGCTTTCTTCACGTTATGTCAAATGACGCGTTTGCAAAAACACTGCTGTATTCAGAAGTGCCTACGTATTACACGTGGAATGCCAGTAGAAAATCATTTGAACGACGCAAACGAGGAGAGCGAGGCGATGGACAACCTGGCATATTGAAATAAACTACGATAGGCAGACATACACTGTGCATCCCAATCAAGATGAATGCTTCTTTCTTTGCACGCTGTTGGTAAATGTGCCTGGATTAACGACTTCCAGCAATTGAGATTTGTCAACGGCGTTACACATGCCACTTTCCGTAGTGTATGTCAAGCTCTGAATTAATTGGAGAACAACCGATACTAGGATGTATGCATTAATGACGCGTCTAACACGTCACATCCAGATCAAATTCGTACATTGTTTGCAATCATATTGACCACCGACTCTCCTTCATCTCCAACAGAGTTATGGGAGAAATATAACCTGCACATGCTGAAGATATTGTCCGTCGAATACGCAAGGAAAATTGAAATGTGAACATGGATTTCACAACAGAAATCTATAACGAAGCATTGATAATGATTGAAGATTGGTGCTTAGATATCGCGAACAAAGTCCTCAATCAATTGGAAATGCCGTCACCAAATCGATCTGCTGCTGCTTCTTTTGTTACAACACGGGCGATCTGTTGTCGTATGTGCAATCAAATATTCCTAATCTGACGCTTGAGAGAAAAGGTATTTACAATCAAATAGTTCGAACAGTCAATAACGAGCTTGGAGAAATCTTCTTAGATGCTCTGGGAAGAACTGGTAAAATCTTCCTAATTAGATTGTTTCTGGCAGCATTTCGATCCCAAAATGGCATAGCCTTAGCTTTTGCATCGTCCGGAATAGCTGCGACATTGCTACCAGGTGGAAGAACTGCTTCCTCGACTTTGAAAATGACATTGAACATGCAATGCATTGAAACTCCCAAGTGCAACATTTCCAAAGCATTCGGTACACGAACTTAACAATATTATTCAGTCTAACATTCAAAGCGAGGCAGGCACATACAAGTCCGTCGACACGTCGACAAGGAGGAGGGCGCAGGGCAGCTGGCACCTGGGCGGGAAGACAGTACGTCACGAGCCGTCAGAGAGGGAAGACGCGCTCGAGCGAGCTCTGGATCTAGAGAGCCCTTACCAGTAGATTTAAGCTCCACTTCAATTCTCCAGACAGTCTGGGAAGCCATCCAACTTCCGTGGAGTGCCCGGAGGCAAGGACGGACCGGATTGAAGAGCCAAGAGCCGTATAAAGAGTCTGCAGCAGAGGGAACGTTGAGCTGGTGACGTCTGGGACGCCAACTAGAGGATCACGTCTTACACATCAAGCGAGAAGCTAGGGCCGGGCCCAAATCTACTGGCAGTTAGGACGTAGGGGAAGCTGTGTTGGACTGTGAAGAGTCGACAGTGCCAGTGAGTGTGGAGGACGATGATGGAGGTACCTGTCTCCAGTACCCCAGAGAATAGGAGGAGGAAGGCAGTACCTGTTGGATGTGAGCACAGCAAGGACGCGTTAAGGCGACGGAGGAACCTGTGTGTGTGTGGGAACTGTTCATCAGGAGACCAGAAGCCAGAACCAGGAACCTCAACATCCCCTCAACAGAGGACGAGTCAGCTTCATGGTTGAAGTGAAATAAGGTAGATAATTGTCCCTCCCTTACTCCTTTTTGAACTAGACGAGCTAGAGTATTTTGTATGTTGTGAACATTTCTTCTCATTTTATTGTCTAAGTGACAGGACGTTAGGCTAGGAGTCAAAAACTCATTTAGGCATGAGTTGGTGTGGGTGAGCATTAACGTGGCGATGTTAGTGATCCTAGAAGGGTAGTTGGTATGCAAGGAGCCACCAACGCACTCTGAAACGTCCAGCTGATCGCCTTGCATGGGAAATCACGACGTTCCGACAGCTGGAGCCGTCAGCTGGTCGTGCTGCCATAGGCGCGAGGTGTGTGCCGCGCTGGAGGAGTGGATCCAGTCAGCTGACCATGTTGCCAGAGACGTGTCATCGAGAACTGCTGCCGCCAGCGGATGATTCCAACATAGACATTTCTTTGTGCCATTTGTATATGTATATATGTTTTCTTCAGTAAACTTTTAAACTAACTGAAGAGTTTAAGTGAGCATCCATTCTCTAGGGCTAGATATATTATATATTTATGAGACCATTAGTGACACCTTGCACTGCACGTGACATTACATCCTTAGCCAAGATGATTAATGAGACCACTGACGTGTTGCTGGGACACGAGTATAAACACCCAGCTGGCGACCTCAGGACAGATCAGGTAAAGCAAGAGGAAATGTTCCAGTGTCAGGACAGGCAGGTTTAAGTGAGTTATAAGAAGCTTGAACCTCCCCACTCGCTAGGGGTGTATAAGGCCAGCCCTTAGTTGACTGGGGGAGCCTAAGGGCGAGCAGTGGCGCCCGGTACTGAGGGGCTAAGACCTGTGGGACGACCCCAACCACAGGTTGGAAGGGGGTGAACGCTGACACTTGGCTATGTACAGTGCGGATCAAAATATATACAAAGACAAAACACAATATAAAATAAAATAATGATTACGTTACTCTACAATAAGCAAGACAAAAATTAGTTTAAGGTGCTGAGAATATTGGCTGGCTGAAACCTCCACTAGTATACAGACGTATGCTTAGATAAAAGCGTCAGCTCGAGAGCACGAGAATATTCTGAGGCCAACTGCTCGTGCAAGACTATATATAGGCGATGCAGATGGCGCTGGAGTCGCGTGAAGTCGCCGATTCACCAATGGGGAGAGTGTTGGCTTGAAGTGGTAGTTTGGTGATTGACGAGGTGGTGTGCCAAAAGTGAGGGAGGAGGGTGAGGAGTGAGTGTAGGGTAGTGTACTCTCTAAGAGATGTCTGTTATTCCACATATTTACTATTCTTGAATGTGGTATCATGATGTTGCAGATGTATAGAAGTAACACAATGTAGAAAAGAGCAGGCTAAATAAAATACACAGCACCATAAAAATTATTGAAAGTTATGAAATTATTGAAAAGCAACGTGTAACAAAGCCAAGTACACTTACCACAAATTGAAATGATTGGTCTAGTATCAGTACCTTAGTGGTTCTTCCAAGACAAATCTTATTGTGAAGACACTCCCGGACGGACCCCCATTAATGTGATGAGAAATGTAGGTGTTAAGGCAGGTCTGGTCTCTATGGCTGGTGTAAATGCCAATCACATTAGAAAAAAAAAAGTGATAAAACAAAAATGTTGACTGCTTGGCGGGTGTCTCCTGTGGTAAAGTGAAAGGGAAAAACACGCAAAACCAATTTTATAAATAATGAACTTTAATTTACTTTAAACAAATATAAACAAAATAAAGATAATCCCTTGGCTATGTAGAGTGCGGATCAAAACAAATACAAAGACAAAACACAATATAAAATAAAATAATGATTACGTTACTCTACAATAAGCAAGACAAAAATTAGTTAAAGGTGCTGAGAATATTGGCTGGCTGAAACCTCCACTAATATACAGGACGTATGCTTAGATAGAAGCGTCAGCTCAAGAGCACGAGAATATTCTGAGGCCAACTGCTCGTGCAAGGCTATATATAGCCGATGCAGATGGCGTTGGAGTCGTGTGAAGTCGCCGATTCACCAATTGATACGTCATTGTATTAATTTAACGTGATAGATTATCGATTGACTTAATACGCGGTGATTAGTAATCGTATTGACTGATCGATGTTAGTTAAGCAGTCTCAGTGACGCCGAGCTATAACGTAAATTCTTTGTGAATTAGGTGAGCTGTCAAGCTTTGACAGATCCTGGTACGATTACTCAGGGATTGCAATATACAAATAAGCAATTGTTGATTTCATTTACATTTGTTTTGATTGCATGTCTTGGTGACAAAATAACGTAATAATATTTACTGTTTAAAGTAACGTAATCAACTGCATGTTGCACGGAAGACTCGTCTTAGTGACAAGTCTGTCAGTTGTTGGTATTCAGTTCTCAAACACCCCATGCTGGTCACGGATCTCACGTCTGGCAAAAAGGTGGGGCCATGTATTGTTGCAACTATAATCACCCCTCATTGATCCCAGATTCACATCTGGCTCTGATATGGGCCATTGTCTTTTATTGTATGTCATTACTACTTGCCGCAGTCTCGTCAAGCTGCCATTGCGTCTGGAGTGGTTGCCCACTATTGTTAAGATTAGACAGGGTCAGCGACACGCGAGCGGTCCGAACAGGAAGCAGTTATTCCGGCTAGTTTAGACTTATCAAGCACCACGTCAGACATTAACGTATGGTCAGATTGTTGTTACCATGTACCGTTAGCTTTAAGTTTTATGAATAAACTAATTGTTAAATACAAGTGTCTTTACGTTCACACTTTCAGACCCCTTATACCCAGTATTGACTGGGTATAAGGGGTCATTATTTGTGTTATTAACGTGATCCTTTTTATGTTGCCTGGATTACTTGGATTTCAACTGCGTTCATCTTGAGGTTATCTTGAGATGATTTTGAGGCTTTTTAGTGTCCCCGCGGCCTGGTCCTCGACCAGGCCTCCACCCCCAGGAAGCAGCCCGTGACAGCTGACTAACACCCAGGTACCTATTTTACTGCTAGGTAACAGGGACATAGGGTGAAAGAAACTCTGCCGGCGTTTCTCTCCGGCGCCTGGGATCGAACCCAGGACCACAGGATCACAAGTCCAGTGTGCTGTCCGCTCGGCCGACCAGCTCCCTGGCCACACACACATCATATATAAATATTATTTGGTGTGAGAATCATTTGAGGTACTCTGATGACCTCCCTTTGAGGCCCCTAGAAGCTCCACGGCCTAGTGGATAAGGAATGCCAAGGATTTGGACTCTGTCAGTTGCTCTATGCATCCCTGGTCAGTCATTAAATTTTAATCTGCCCTCAGCATTTGTTTGGTGCTAGTTCAGGTTTTTCCTGACTGAGGTCTATTGTAACTTATTCACCTTTATAAAGGGATAATCACACAAGGTATGTAAGGAAAGTGATAATGAAATTGGGAGGTACTGAAATCCAGTTTCCATAGTGTTTACAACCAAACCTGAGTACCTCATATTGTTAGAAGAGGAGATGACCCCTCGATGAGAGACTAGGGGTCATCAAAAATAGAGGGGCCATCAGCAATAGAGGTGCCAGTAGAGAAGGTAAAGAAGAAATTATCATCACTAGGTGAAACTAAAGCTGTTGGACCAAACAACGTATCACCGTGGTTATTAAACAAGGGAGCACAGGCCATGGGCATACCTCTCGCATAAAACTTTAATGAGTCACTTACAAAAGGAGAGTTTCCCGGCCACTGGAAGAAGGCATATGTGGTATCAATTTTTGAGAAATGAGATAAAGAAAAGGAACTTAACTACAGACCAGTATCACTGAGAAGCATCCCCTGAAAAGTACTTGAAAGAATAATTAGGTTAAGACTTGCTACACACTTTGAGTGATCTGAGTATATAGACAAACACCAACATGGGTTCAGGGAAGGTAAATCATGCTGATGAACCTATTGGAGTTCTGTGATTAAGTAACAAAAATAAGGCAGTAGATGGAAGAATGAACATATTGCATATTTCCCAACTGCCTACAAGCCTTTGATACAGTATGGCACAAGAAATTACAATACAAACATGAGAGGTAAGTAAGTGGATTAGCTCTAACATAGGTAAGGAATTGCCTAAAAGGGAGGAGCTAGAGAGTAACAGTAAAGGGCGAGAAGTCAGAGTGGAGTACCTCAAGGACCGTTGCTAGGAACGATTCTATTTCTAATAAACGTAAATAACATTTCTATAGGAGTTGAGTCGTATATGTATATGTTTGCATATTATACAAAATTAATGTGACGAATTGTTACAGATGAAGATTGTAGGGTTCCCCGAGAGTACTTAAACAAGTTGCACAAAAAGTCACTGATATTACTACTGGATTCAAGACGAGCAAGTGTAAATTGATGGAAATGGGAACAGGTGACAGGAGACCAAAGAGACAGTACACAATGAAGGGAAACTACCTCCATGTAACGAACCAAGAAAATGAAACCTGGGAGTGGATGTAACACCGAACCCAACTCCGGAGGCACATATAAACAGGATAACATCAGCGGTGTACTCTATGCGAGCAAAAGTTAGAACATCATTCGGGAACATAAATAAAGAGGCCTTTAGATCGCTTTACATTACGAGTGTAAAACCAGTAATATAGTATACATCCCCATCATGTAAACCGACCTAAGAAAAAATACATATGGAAACTGGAAAAGGTTCAGAAGTTTGCAACAAGCCACGTCCCAGAATTGCATGGAATGGGATATAAAGCGAGACTTGAAGAATTGAACCTGACGACGCTAGAAGAAAGAGTAAGACTTCTAAAACTCTTGTGGGGTGGACAGAGTGGTAATAGAGAAAATGTTAACAATACAAATAGAATAAGAACACATGGGTGGATGGTTGAGACTCTGAAGAGTTATGGAGATGTTACAAAGTTTACGTTTTGCATAAGAGTAGCTGGAAAATTTAATGAACTAAAGGAGAAGGCTGTAGTAGCAAACTCCATTCATAATTTTATAATTAGATATGATATGTAAATACTTCATGATTCAATGTTTTCGGCAACCACAGAGTAGAAAGACAGGGTCAAATAGCTAATGCTCGATCTTGCAGGTACAAATAGATGTTGCAAGAAAGAGAGTTATCTTGAGATGATTTCGGGGCTTTAGTGTCCCCGCGGCCCGGTCCTCGACCAGGCCTCCACCCCCAGGAAGCAGCCCGTGACAGCTGACTAACTCCCAGGTACCTATTTACTGCTAGGTAACAGGGGCATTCAGGGTGAAAGAAACTTTGCCCATTTGTTTCTGCCTCGTGCGGGAATCGAACCCGCGCCACAGAATTACGAGTCCTGCGCACTATCCCCCAGGCTACAAGGCCCCTCCACCAGGCTACGAGTACACAACTTGCAAAAATACAATCACATAACTTTCACATATACAATCAAAACACAACTTGCACAAATACAATCATGCAGCAGCTGCCCAAGGAACAGCTTCCTGCACCAGTGGAGAGAGTATGTGATGTTGGACATAGGAGTGAGCTTCAATGCAATGAACTAAAAAACTGATGAGATTACAAATAGACTAAGTGAACTGGTCGAAAGAAAATCAAAGAAAGAAAGAAAGAAAGAAAAAGAAAAAGAAAAACCAGCTGTAACAGCAGTCACAGAAACGAAATTGTTAAGCATCATAACAAATCAAGTGTTTCTGCAGGATTACTATATAGTAAGGAAAGATAGGGATGGGGAGAGGAAGAGGTTTGTCTCTGCTGATAATGAAAGACTGGAATTTTTAATATAGGGATATCCAAGGCTGTAAAGGATTCAGAGACTACAAAACAGGAACTATAACAATAAGAGGACGTACAATAATACTATCGGTAATTATAACCCTCCATTAAATGACAGAAGACCTAGACAGGAGTATGTTAAAAACAACATTGTTGCTATAGATATAATAGAGAGAGCAGCTTTAGTTGCCTGAAGGAATAGATTCAATCTTTTAATCATGGGTAACTTCAACCAAGGAAAGATAGACAGGGAGAATGTAGAACGACATGCAGGAGCAGATACATGGAGAACATTACAACAAGTTGCAAGTAATTACAAACCCTCGTTTTAAATTACTAACCCTTTAAAAAAAGTGTTTGTAATTAAATTGCTTTAGTATTGAAAATTAAGTTTGTTCCAGGGAAATGTTTTTCTGATGTTTGCAGTCCAGAGACTGATGTTTTAAGAAGAGTTCACATTATTATTAGCGGGTGAATTTAATGCCAACATGGCAATGATATCCTCATTTTCTTTGAATGAATAACTAAGATAATTTGTATTATTTGTTAGTATAAATTCAGCATCAATATTATTTGCATATTGTATTAAAGGTTAGCAAATGATATTGTTTTTTCAGACGTAATGCCTGGGGGGGGGGAGAAACACTGGTCGGAGTCCAATATTTAGAACTGATGAACACTGATACTCCTCCCAAGAATTATTAAATTAATTTGATGTTAATAATTAGTTAATGACACAATCGTCATTATCGGGAGCCGGTCGGCCGAGCGGACAGCACGCGGGACTTGTGATCCTGTGGTCCTGGGTTCGATCCCAAGCGCCAGCGAGAAACAATGGGCAGAGTTTCTGTCACCCTATGCCCCTGTTACCTAGCAGTAAAATAGGTACCTGGGTGTTAGTCAGCTGTCACGGGTTGCTTCCTGGGGGTGGAGGCCTGGTCGAGGACCGGGCCGCGGGGACACTAAAAAAAAGCCCCGAAATCATTTCAAGATATCCTCAAGATATCGTGTGTCAGTTCGTACAGGAGGGATGTCCCGTATTAGAGTTGCAGCTGTTGGAAGTCCATGGGCGATTTCATTTCCATGCTAACTCTGGTGAGGCAAAGTTTCTATTCTAATTAAATTGTATTTAACCCAGAGGATAGTTAAATAAAATTGTGATCAATTACTACAGGCAAGTATGGTTCTGGGACTGCAGTGGGATCAGTGACATTGGTTACAATGACTTGTTACTTGTTTAGGCTACTGGTCACTGATTAGCCACTGAAGCCCATGAACTACATCTCGGCTAATAATAAATGTATCAAAATCAGTCGTTTGATTTATATAGTCTGCTCTGCTCCCATGTGCTTATTTGCTTGAGTTCATTTGGCTGACAAACTGAATTTTAATTTGGTTTAGTTAATTTATAGGAATGAATGTACTCAAACATTAGAATTAAGTATTGCTCCGAGACTGCATTGGGTTCAGTGAAATTAGTCATAGTGACTTGTAGGTATTTAGGCTACTGTTGACTGATTTGCCTCTGAGGCCTCATGAACTCATCTTCAGCTTTAAATTATGATATAAAGATTAACCTCTGTTATTATATTCAGCTCTATTCTCCCTAGTATATTTCAAATGGAAATTTGATACTAAGTTAAGACAACAATGATTAGCGAATGAAATTTAAAGCCTTATCTAGAGTTGTATAAGCAGTTGACAAATGTAAATTTCTATTTGAATTTCTTGTCTGCAGGCATAGGCCTCCTCAGACTTAGTACTGGGCCTGTGAGTAATTTGCCTCCTACAGAATTTAACAGGTCTAATCTCAGATATTTAGTTGGGCTAATGATGAATTTGTTTTAGTAGTTTGCACCTACAAGGATTCCCATGTCAGTGAGGTGATCAGACTTAAATTTATCTGGCAATTTTATTCCCCTATTTGCAGGAATTTGGCAGTAGCTCTTAGACCTTGAACATGTAGGTACGTTGGAATTGTGTCCACCACAATGGCTTGTACTTGACAGACGTTGCTGCTTGAACGTACTGATGGTTGCACTACCTGGAAGACTTGAGTTCCTGTATCTGTCAGGAACCCTGTTATATTTAATGTCCCCTGGGTTACAGGTGACATTAAATGTCAACTTGTAGTAATGTCAACTTGTCAAATTTAACAATTTGTTTTATTAAATCCAACTTGAAGATCATCTGCCACCTTTTGTGTGACAAATTTTCTCTGGGACCCCTTGTCAAACAACCCTACAGTTTGGACCCAGCCCCCTTAGTTTGGATGGTTAGTTGGGCAGTCAGCAAAGTCGCATTATTTTTGGACTTTGTCGATAGGACACTGATTTTCTGTCACACCTTGCAGTACTGTACTTTGGTAGGAATGTTATCCTCCACCTTGGAATTTGGAGACTTTATCTTGGTGTCCCTGCACAGTGCTGAATGGTGCTGACCCTTGTTACACTTATAACAGGTGTGTAATTGAGTCTCACAGTCTAGGATGTTATGTTTCCTGAGGCACCTCGTGCAATTTTGCAACTCTTTGAGTCGTTTGACACGCAGGTCATGATCAGGATAATTGGTGGTGGTATACTGAATGTTCCTCTTGGCAAAACACTCATGTTCCATAGTTAAAAACATCCTTCGGAGTTATTGCCCTGGGTGACACAGTAACTGTAGGTTTGGAGAGTCCCACTGCATATGTGCACACACTGCCTTGGTTCCACTTTGGTGTGGAAATAGATTGTTTAGATGTAGTTGGTGCCCTTGTTGTACTCTGTGGTTAACTATTATTGGTTTCTGAAGGTTTACTTGGTGGTTTTAATTTGTCGTGTGTAAGTAGGTGATAAATTACTGAAGGTAAACCCTCAGATATTTCACTTAAGGATATCAACTTAAAAACTTGTATTGTAGTGAGTACTCATTAGTCTCAGAATATCTCTCGTTATTTTCTCCTGGACGATTATTTTCAAGACCAACTCACCTTCTGTTGTATTGGTCGTTAGGCTGAGGGCCTTGATCATGGTTTCTACCTCCAGCTTAAAGACTTGGAGTGAATCAGCTGTTGCCTCTGGTAAGGGTAAATGCAATAGCTCATGAACAAAGTGAGAAGTTCTTACTTCTGGTTCAGCATAATTATCCTCGAGGAGTTGTACTGCGAGGTCATTGCCAGTACTAGTTAACCTCAGATGGGATACTACTGATTTAGCTTCTCCTGATACTTTACCTTACAAATAAGAAAATTTACTACTGTTTGGTGAGGATGGTTATGAGTCCACAAGTTCTTAGAAATTCCGAAATTTCAAGTTCAAGTTCAAATTTCATTCAAGTTCCGAAATTCGTCCTAATCTTCCTCGTCTGTTCCTGAGAAAGTGGGTAAATTAATTGGAGGAAGACGAGCTTCAGCTTGACTCAGCTGATGAAACTGTTGATGTTGCCCTATTATGGACAATTATTTTGATGAAAGTATCCATCCTGGTCTGAATATCATCTTCATACTGGTCTATGGTGTCCATAATATCATCTAATTCTTCAGTGGGCAAAATGGTGTTGGAAAGTTCAGCCAGACACTTTTCTATCCGGCGTTTAACTTGTTCAATTTAACTTTTTCCTACTTGAAAGTAGGTTTTCAGTTGCACTTGAACAACTGAAGATTGTTGGGACAGATCATTGCATTTATTAATCTGTCTTCGTAAGTGACATTTAAAATCTATTAAGGTTTGTTTTAATTTCATTTCTGTAGTAGCTATGCTGGCTGTTTGATTGAAATTTACAGGGTTCATAGTGTTGTTACTAATGTAACTAGGGTACTTGCTCATAATCCTGAGCAAGTACTAATGACATTAGCATAGGGTCAGATTTTCTATCATAGGCTAAAATCCTACCTCCTTGGAGGTTAGCACAAAAATAAATATGTGAAATCAAACACAAGGGTAACCAGTGTCACTGCTGGATATACTTCAGGTTAGCTCCTCAAAATCACCCTTGGCTGGTGCAGACACTAATTAACACTCAAAGGTGAAATGATTATAGATAATTAATAAAATAGGTAAATAATTATAGATACACAACACAACTAATGCTGTTATAGATCCATGGTCTATAGAATTGTTTAAATGATTGCTAGGCAGGACAATCTTTAGTTCAGCTAAATTCTATGGTAATATATATGTGACTACGTTGATCAATATTTACTTAAACACATGTGAATGTTAACATAAATGGGACTAGTGCAATATATTTTAATTTGTGGTTTAGTTTATATGTTATATAATTCTCTACTAGAGATAAATTACATTCACAATTAGTGTTGGTAGCCTCTCAAAAACCTGAAGTGTTATTTTGAACTATTAATTCCTTCATTAGTGACTTCACGAAATTAAACATCATAAATTTAGTGTGGATAAATTCCTTGAAGGTGTAGAAATAATTTTCCTGGATTTAATTCATGTGGTGTCACTCCGTGGATATAAAATGCCACATAATTGGTAGGTAGACTCCACAAATCCGCTGTGAGGCTTGACTGGGTTTGCAGTCTATGACTGGCCATATTTGTTTTATATATTGATTTACTGATTTATTGCACTGGTTTATTTAGTAATGGACCAGTGTAGCATTTCTGGTTCATCCGGTTCGTGTAAGGACAAAAACATGTGGGGAAAACTGACTCGTGGGGTTTATTTATATATTTTAATTTATTTATTAATTTATTTCTGATGTTAATTTCTTTCGATAGAAGACAGTATGGCAAAATTTTATGAAAAGTTGTTTCCTACACAAGCTGGGAGCTTCATTAATAATATAGACAATCAACCAAATTATTGATTGATAGGAAATTTAATGCTACGTTGTTAAGACTACAATGATTAGTCAATGACCTTTAAAGATTTATCTGACTAGAAGGTTTCAACATTCTGGTATTGGTGTAAAATATGAGTAGCCAGCCAGACTCGTGGTTTCACGATGTTATGTGCAGGATGGGAAAAGTTCGGTCACTTCTTCTTCCGTTAATATCTTCACATCTCAATTTACCTACCAACCAGTTTACACAGTAAAATTTGCCACACATAAATATTCAGTTTACATCTATATAATATTATTCTGAAACGAAAATGTGAAATTATTGCTCACCCTTGGGCTTGTTCTGTTCATACAGCATAACCTTAAATAACATATTACATAATAAATAAGAGCTCATACAACATAATATTAATACAGTACGGAAATAATGCCTTCCCTGGATACGATGGTGTCGATTTGTGCTGTCCATCTCCGCGATAATTTGCTGTTCATAAATAATTGGGAGGTCAACATGACATGTTTTCCATTCCGGGTTGAAAAATGGCTACTTCCTCTCCCTCTCAAGATTTCCAACCGAATGTCGGCGGAGGGATGGAAATAGCCTCGGCTACCATCCTCTTTTGTTCAGTCGTGTTGGTCGAGCGTTTAAGGGATCATGTACGCCAGCAGAGTGCTCCTGGCAGCATGGGTTCGAGTCACTTCTGGGGAGTGAGTTTTCAGTTGCATATAGTCCTGGAAACCATTCAGGATTGTTTGCATTTGTGTTCCTCATGTGTGCCCCAAAGAATGAGTTGATTTGATAAAATACCATGCCCAAGATTAACAACCGAGTGCCGGCGGGGGGATGAAAATCGCCTCAGCTACCATCTTCTTTTGTGTGGTCGTGTTGGTCGAGCGTTTAAGGGATCCTGTACGCCAGCAGAGTGCTCCTGGCAGTATGGGTTCGAGTCACTTCTGGGATGTGAGTTTTCAGTTGCATATCGTCCTGGGGACCATATAGGCTTGTTCACATTTGTGTTCCTCACGTGTGTCCCAAAGAGTGAGGTGATTTCATAAAATACCATGCCCATGATTACCAATCGAGTGCCGGCGGGGGGATGGAAATAGCCTCGGCTACCATCTTCTTTTGTGTGGTCGTGTTGGTCGAGCGGTTAGAGGATCCTGTACGCCAGCAGAGTGCTTCTGGCAGAATGGGTTCCATTCACTTCTATGGTGTGAGTTTTCAGTTATATATATATATATATATATATATATATATATATATATATATATATATATATATATATATATATATATATATATATATATGTTACAGTTTACAGAAAACACACACTTATATAACAATATAACAATATACCAATCAGTGTTCGAAGACCTCGTCCAGTTCCTCGGGGGTCGGGTGCGTACCCAAGATACAACACGCATTTCCCCTCTGAACAGCGACACTGAGGCGCTGGAACATAAAACTGGCCGCTCTTGGGTCTCTAGTCTTCCCAATGAGTTCCTCGCCCAGCTCCTTCAGGAACTTAAGTGCACATTTACCCCAGGCGCCCAGAGTCTCAGAGCCTATTGGCACGAACCTGTAACAACGTTCATATATATATATATATATATATATATATATATATATATATATATATATATATATATATATATATATATATATATATATATATATATATATGTCGTACCTAGTAGCCAGAACTCAGTTCTCAGCCTACTATTCAAGGCCCGATTTGCCTAATAAGCCAAGTTTTCCTGAATTAATATATTTACTATAATTTTTTTCTTATGAAATGATAAAGCAACCCTTTTCTCTATGTATGAGGTCAATTTTTTTTTATTGGAGTTAAAATTAACATAGATATATGACCGAACCTAACCAACCCTACCTAACCTAACCTAACCTATATTTATAGGTAAGGTTAGGTTAGGTAGCCAAAAAAAGCTAGGTTAGGTTAGGTTAGGTAGGTTAGGTAGACGAAAAAACATTAATTCATGAAAACTTGGCTTATTAGGCAAATCGGGCCTTGATTAGTAGGCTGAGAAGTGCGTTCTGGCTATTAGGTACGACATATATATAAATATATATATATATATATATATATATATATATATATATATATATATATATATATATATATATATATATATAAATATAAATATATATATATATATATATATATATATATATGCAGAATAACCACATATGAAAAATAGAAAATGCTTAACGCGTTTTCGGCTAATTCGCCTTCATCAGAGCAAAGTAGAATACTTATTTTTGGTGGTCAGGTGATCTGCCCAGGCGGATATAAAGGTCTGATCAGCAAACTTATCTTCATTCTACTTTGTTCTGATGAAGGCGAATTAGCCGAAAACGCGTTAAGCATTTTCTATTTTTCATATGTGGTTATTCTGCATATATATATATATGTCGTACCTAGTAGCCAGAACGCACTTCTCAGCCTACTATGCAAGGCCCGATTTGCCTAATAAGCCAAGTTTTCCTGAAATAATATATGTTCTCTAATTTTTTTCTTATGAAATGATAAAGCTACCCATTTCATTATGTATGAGGTCAATTTTTTTTATTGGAGTTAAAATTAACGTAGATATATGACCGAACCTAACCAACCCAACCTAACCTAACCTAACCTATCTTTATAGGTTAGGTTAGGTTAGGTAGCCGAAAAAGTTAGGTTAGGTTACGTTAGGTAGGTTAGGTAGTCGAAAAACAATTAATTCATGAAAACTTGGCTTATTAGGCAAATCGGGCCTTGCATAGTAGGCTGAGAAGTGCGTTCTGGCTACTAGGTACGACATATATATATATATATATATATATATATATATATATATATATATATATATATATATATATATATATATATATATATATATATATTGTGACGGTAACGTGTTGGTGTTCGGCTGTTTCAAAAGCTAGGGGTATGGCCTCGTCACATAAAGAAACAAAAAGAAAAAAGCTGGAACTTTCGTCTGTGGTAAGGTAATGGGAAGACACACAAAACACAAGTAAATTTAACAATTAAATTTTAATTACGTTAGAAAAGCAAAACATGAATAAAATTGGACATAAAAATTGTAACAGATAAATCAATCAAACAAAATAATAAGAATAATCACTGGCAAATGAAGAGTTACATTAATACAAGTGAATAATAACAAAGTAAATATATTAGTGCAGGAATATTTGCTTCAAGCTGCCACCTCCCTTAGTACACGTAAGCCAAGGCTTAGTCTACCAATGAGACGTGTTAACTTGTGTGGAGCACGATATATTCTGCCTTCCCTAGGTCGCGGTGGCTCAGACATCAGCTCGTGTGGCGGGTGGTGGGTGCAGGTGCGACGGGCATCAGCCAATCAGTGATAGGCAGGCGATGGACAAGCAGTTTGCCGGTTTAACGATGGCGGAGGTGAACAGGTGTGCCGGTGCTGGATACGTTTTGCTCTCTGGCAAAACTTGTTGTTGTACTTGTTGGATATATCTTCTATATTAGTTGTTACTGGGACGTAGTTTGGAGGGAAGAGCAGGCTCAATCTCTCTTGAAAGAGATTTTCATCACAACTCTCCCCCGAAGCCTGCGGTTCTGGAAGAAGTACGTCGTTATGTGGTGGAGTAATAGGTGGAGTCGCTTCTACTTCATAAACTCTGGAGAGGGCATCGGCTATGATGTTGTCAGAACCCTTGATATAGCTGATCTCCAGGTTGAAATCTTGTAAATACAAAGCCCATCGTAGAAGACGCTGGTTAGTGAATTGGGCTTGATGTAGGAAGCGGAGAGGGTTGTGGTCTGAGAAGATGGTGGTAGACCTGGCACCTTGTAGGTACGGAGCGAAGTGCTGGAGATTCAGGACGATGGATAGTACCTCCTTTTCAATAGTGCTGTAGTTCCTCTGGTGTGGTTTCAATTTGTAGCTGTAGTAGCTGACAGGTAGAACCTCCTCGCCTCGTTGCTGCATCAGGACACCACCAACGCCGGTACCACTGGCGTCGACATGAAGGACGAAAGGCTTGGTGATATCTGGCGAGGTGAGAATGGGATTAGAACAGAGGAGGAATTTGAGTTGTTCAAAAGCAACGGTTTGCTGCATGGTCCACTTATACCGTTGCTTGGGACTGGTTAATAGGATTAGAGGTGTGGCGACTGTACTGAAATTTCTCACAAACCTACGGTAGTAGGAGGCAAGACCAAGGAAGCGCAGGAGCTGCTTCCTGGTGGTAGGCTGTGGATAATGTTGGATGGCTTGAGTGTGTGAGTTTAACGGAGCTAGGCTGCCACTCCCAATAACATGACCCAGATAACGCACTTTACCTCTGGCGAAGGTGGACTTGCCCAGGTTGATGGTGAGGCCGGCTGTCAGGAGCTTGGCGAACAGTCGTCGCAGCTGGAGCAGATGTTCACTCCAGGTGTTGGATGCTACGACGACATCATCCAAGTAGGCGTATGTGTTATCCAAGCCCTGGATGACACGGTTGACAGCTCTCTGAAAGGTGGCCGGGGCATTACATAGTCCGAAAGGAAGGCGTTCATATCTGAAAAGTCCAAAAGGAGTGATAAAGGCAGATATTTCTTTAGCTCGCTCTGTTAAACACACTTGATAATACCCCTTCAGCAAGTCCACTTGGGACAAGTACTGGGCAATACCAATGGCGTCAAGAATGTCATCTATCCTTGGCAAGGGGTATGCATCCTTGACAGTTACGTTATTCAGCTTACGATAGTCAGTACATAGCCTCACCTTACCTTGGGGTTTGGGCACCAAGATACAGGGTGAGGCCCAGGGGGACTCACAAGGTGTAGCCAGTCCATGATCCAAGAGGTACTGCACCTCAGCACGCATGACTTCCTTCTTGCTAGGGCTGATTCGGTAGGAGGGTTGACGAATCGGCCGGGTGTCGGGGAGCAGTTGCCATCTGACATGTATGACACTGTTTTACGTACTGTTTGACGCTATTTACCATACCTGGCCAGTAGTAGTCTTGACGGATTCCATGGTAAGTCTTGTTGAATCCGTAGTGGGAGAGTGCTCCGTGGGCCAGGTGTAGAATAGTGGGCCGCAGGCTGGTAGGAATCACAAGTTGTTCGATGTTGGCCCAATCGTCCTCCTCCTTCAGTTTACTGGGTCTATATCTGCGGTAGAGCAAGTCGTTCTCTAGGAAGAACCCAGGAATACTGTCGGGTTGAGTCTCAGCCTGGAAAAACAATGGTGTTAAGGTAAGATCTTCCCTCTGCAACTTACGGAACTCCAACTTGGTCAGATTCGGGGGTAGTTTCTGAGGGTCTTGAGGGACAGCGGTAGCAGTAGAGTCAGCTGGCTGTGGTCGTGCGGCTTGTGCACGGGTGGTCACTAGAACCGGAGGAGAAACTTCATCACTCTCTTGAACCTTTGCTGGAACATACTTGAATATAGGGTTATCGGGCACAGAGGTACACACCTGGGGTTTGTCCATGACGATCAGGTTGGTCGGTTGCAGGTCTTCTGCCAAGTCGTTGCCTAGGAGAAGTTGCTCTCCAGGCATGGGAAAAGGCTTTTCCCTGACGGCGACTTGGACTTCTCCGTTCACGAAAGGACAATCCAGGTGGACTCTGGCGAGAGGATAAGGAGTGGTAGCAGTGAGGTCAGTGATGAAGACAGTTTCTCCGGTGTAGGCGATGTTGGGCACAGCCGACTTCAAGATGATCGATTGAAGAGCCGCTGTGTCCCTCAAGATCTTCAATTTGAAACGTCCCTCCGGATTTGAACCGTTGGCAGAGACAGTTCCAGTATACAGGTGGTTACTGAAAAGAGAAAGATCATTAACATGAACACCAACATTCATCACAGGCTTACCGGACTTAGGAGGAGTTGGTTTGGGTTTTTGCGTGCCAGTGGTTCCTTTGTATTGAGACTTACCACACTTATCTATGGTATGTCCATAGAGTCTACAATACTTGCAGTACAATTGCGAGCCAGCTTGATCGGTACTCACTTTCTCGTAACTGTACCACGACTTCTTGCTGGAGGATGGTTCTGGTGTCAGCCGGTGGATGAGGCTGTAAGTGTCAGCCGACTTAGCATACTTCAGGTAGTCGGTTTCTTCTTTATCTGCTAAATATATACGGACAGGAGGCGGCACACGCCTCAAGAATTCTTCAACTAGCATCAGGTTGACGAGTTCTGTAAAAGTAGAGACATGTGCTGCTTCCAGCCATTTCATAAAATATCTCCGTTTTGTGTTAGCAAACTCGAGAAAGGTAGTGGTACTTGCCTTCAGGTGGTCACGGAATTTCCTTCGATAACTTTCTGTGGAGAGAAGGTAGGCGTCCAACACTGCTTGTTTCAGAGTCTGGTAGTCATTCTCAGACGCCAAAGTACTGAGTGTGACTGCAGCTCTACCTGTAAGATGTACTCTGAGAAGTGTGGCCCATTGGTCGACAGGCCAACTGAGTTGATTAGCAAGGGTTTCAAAGGTGGTAAAAAACACGTCAACTTCTGCTTCTACAAATGATGGCATTAACTTACTTGCATGTGATATATTAAAACTGACGGGAAGATTGGCAGTAGCTTGCTGGCGTTGAGCGAGGTGTGAAGTTTCCAACGCGAATTCTCGTTGACGACACTCTATAGCCAGAGTCGCTTGTTGCTTGTCATGTTCGTGTTGCATCTCCAACTCGCGTCGTTTTGTTTCAAGCTGTATTCGTTCACGTTCACGGAGTAAGGCAATCTCACGTTCTTGTTCTTCCCTTCGTATGGCAGCTGCTTCTTTTTGTTGCTCACGTTCAATCTTGGCCAGCTCTAGTTTAAGTTTCATCGTTGCCAAATCAGTTTTATCTGCAATATAGTAAGTTTCATGAGTTTCAGAGTCTATCTTACCTTGCTCTAAGAAATGATCCAGGAACAGGTTGTGTATGTCATTTTTGTTGGCTTGGTAGGGAACTTCTAGTTGATACTCATGTGCAAGAGTTTGTAATTCAGTCCTCTTGGCACGACTTAAAGTCCCTATTTCACCTGCTGGATCTGCACGGAAAGCTTGGAGACGAAACATTGTGAAATTAGCAAATAAATGCACAACGAATATACCGGTGTGATATAGTGAATGTCAGAAACAGGACAACGTGGCAACTGGTACCTATCCTGTGGAATCTTTAACAATTAAAGTTAAGTACAAGATGTTAAATGATTAATTTAAATCAAGGTCGCAGGAAATCTTGTACCCGGTACTCATGTAAGAGGATAAGGGCAAGAAAATCCTACTAAACAAGTGAAACTGAGTTTCTAAAACAAATGAAACAGTTAATTGCCTCAAAATTAAAATTGGTAGTCCAAGGATGTAGGCATACCTTGCCGAGTCTCTATAGGACATAAGCAAGTTTTTCCCACTGAAATTAATATGATACTTACAGAATTAGCGAACTTTTGTGCTCTGAAAAAGAAAGCTAATTCCCTACCAACGTAGGTATCATCATCTCTGACTGACGTGTAGGGGTGCGAGGTGTCAACTGGTGACGAGAACTGCTGCTGAGGTCCCAATTCAGCAACTAAAGTTCGTGCTAGAGGAACTATGGCCCTCTTTATCCTCCTACAGTCAGATTGCAGAAGATTAGGTGCACTTGACCCGGGGGCAGACCACAGTACCAGGGTACCAATATGATGATCTGTCGAAAATATGAGAAATATCCAAGGGACAAAAGATGGTAAACACGAGTAATAACACGGAGGGAGAGATGACCAATTAAGAGTATGACTGAGGCCTACAGTCACCACGTAATCCAAAGTTGTCTCACACTCACCATATGCTACTCTCGTAATGCACAATACACACAGCACCATATAAAAATGAAATTGAATATGAAAAATAGTAAAAGCTACGTTACCAAAGCCAAATACGCTTACCATAAATTACTACTTAGCACCAGTACCTGAGTGAAGCTCCCGGACAGGCCCCCACTTATATGTGACGGTAAAGCGTTGGTGTTCGGCTGTTTCAAAAGCTAGGGGTATGGCCTCGTCACATAAAGAAACAAAAAGAAAAAAGCTGGAACTTTCGTCTGTGGTAAGGTAATGGGAAGACACACAAAACACAAGTAAATTTAACAATGAAATTTTAATTACGTTAGAAAAGCAAAACATGAATAAAATTGGACATAAAAATTGTAACAGATAAATCAATCAAACAAAATAATAAGAATAATCACTGGCAAATGAAGAGTTACGTTAATACAAGTGAATAATAGCAAAGTAAATATATTAGTGCAGGAATATTGGCTTCAAGCTGCCCCCTCCCTTAGTACACGTAAGCCAAGGCTTAGTCTACCAATGAGACGTGTTAACTTGTGTGGAGCACGATATATTCTGCCTTCCCTAGGTCGCGGTGGCTCAGACATCAGCTCGTGTGGCGGGTGGTGGGTGCATGTGCGACGGGCATCAGCCAATCAGTGATAGGCAGGCGATGGACAAGCAGTTTGCCGGTTTAACGGTGGCGGAGGTGAACAGGTGTGCCGGTGCTGGATACGTTTTGCTCTCTGGCAAAATTTGTTGTTGTACTTGTTGGATATATCTTCTATATTAGTTGTTACTGGGACGTAGTTTGGAGGGAAGAGCAGGCTCAATCTCTCTTGAAAGAGATTATCGTCACAATATATATATATATATATATATATATATATATATATATATACACACACACACACTCCACACCTCCTCCTGGCTCCACACCCAGTTGCTGGCTCCACACCCAGTTGCTGGCTCCACACCCAGTTGTTTTCTCCACACTTAGTTGATGCCTCCACACCCAGTAATGCCTCCACACCCAGTTGTTGGCAGTTGCTTGGCCATGACCCAGTGTGTTTGCCCCCCCCCCCCTCTATAGAACAATGCACAGTTTAACTCTCCCAACCGAGTTGAAATGGAAGGGGTCCCAGCGGACGGGCAGGACTCCACAAGCCTTGTGGTCCCAACAACTACTCCTAAAAGAGGTTTTTGCCGAGTATGCAACAAAAAAACCGCTATAAACTCCAACAGTGGTGTTATCCGCTTTCACACCGTCAACGAGGTAAAATGCAGTTGTTCCCACCAGCTTCCAAAGGGAAGCAATGGCCAGCTGCCATAGACAGTTAGGGAAGAGTCTAATCCATTAATCTAATCTCATCTAAAAACCTCACCCAAGCGATCATAGCGACGTCTGCTAGAACATTACCACACATCCCAAAAGCAGCCTGTCCAAATGCAGCAGCCAAATTCTGTAATCTTCTGCAAAGGGTCAATGATGCACCGGAAAATATTCAAGCGTGGCATAATGTCCTTCTGTTCGGCAATGTATGCCTCACTATGCCTCACAAATCACTTGCTTCCTCGGTCCTGAGAGCGATAAATGAATATCCAAGGGGGGACAACCTAGTTCGCCTGCCTCTCAGAGCAAAACACACCCACCGCAGAAATGGTAACAACAACATACCGGAAACGTACAAAATTAGAGCACAAATCACCCAGAAAATTGAAGAGGGAAATACCACAAGTGCTATTAGAGTCCTCACCTGTGACGAGAAAATTGCTCCTCGAAACTCAGCCACAGCATGGGCCCTGCAAACAAGCACCCAACCTGAGCCCCTCAAGGGGACAATATCGTTCCCCCATCAGCCGACACCATTTCAGACCCATTAACCGTTAGTGAATCTGAGGTCTACAAAGCAGCCCTTTCTTTTCCACCTGGATCAGC
The DNA here is from genome assembly GCF_040958095.1 of Procambarus clarkii. NCBI lineage: Eukaryota > Metazoa > Arthropoda > Malacostraca > Decapoda > Cambaridae > Procambarus > Procambarus clarkii. The sequence goes on along the minus strand of NC_091217.1, from coordinate 16,575,878 downwards.
AGGCAGCTTTTACAGGGTTAAAACCTCAACACATCAATCAAATGTTAAATCCTGTGGTTGGTGATGCTGCACAAGATCTTCTTATGGAACTCATAAGGTTCGTCAACATGTGCGTGGCTGGTGATATACCTGAGGTCATCAGGGCCCCTCTTTTTTGGTGCCTCCCTCTGTGCTCTCAAAAAGAAGGACGAAGGAATCAGGCCAATCGCTGTTAGCAACACTCTCCAACGCCTGATTGCCAAGGCTGCTACGAGAGTTGTCAGCCAGCAAGCGGCTGAATTGCTGAAACCAATCCAGCTAGGATTTGGAATCCCCCAAGGCTGTGAATTGGCTGCCCATGCAGCACGAGCATACATCACCAACATTTCTGATGAAAAGGCCCTGCTCAAACTAGACTTTAAGAATGCTTTCAACATGGTCAGAAGAGATGCAGTACTTTGTGCCGTACATTGCCATTTCCGGCCCCTCTACCCGTTCATACTGTCGTGCTACAGTGGTGAGTGAAAACTGCTCTTTGGTGAACATGAAATCAGATCATGTGAAGGTATTCAGCAAGGTGATCTCTTGCTCCCATTTGTTTCTGCTTAGTCTTAAAAGAAATTACCGAAAGCTTGTCCAGAGAGTTCAACATCTGGTTTTTGGATGATGGCACTATAGCTGGCACCGTATACCATCTCTTGGCAGATATCAGGAAATTAGGGGAGCAAGAAGTAAGACTGGGTCTTGTCCTGAACCATTCCAAGTGTGAAGTAGTCTCCTCCAACCCAGACATCGTAGCTAGAATAAGGTCTGCCTTGCCTGGAGCCCATGTCATTAGGGCCGTGAACAGCACCCTTCTTGGAGCCCCCTTCGGGTCTAACGCCATTGAGGAGATCCTTGACAAGAAAATCGCAGACCTTAGGAGGATGGAAGACAGAATAGGTGACATATATATATATATATATATATATATATATATATATATATATATATATATATATATATATATATATATTAGTATATTTTGGTAGCAGTCTTTCCTGTAGACATATATTATTAAATATGACCGAAAAAGTAAGATTAATAATTCTAACACGAATTTTCTCAATCTTTCGTACATTACGCTTCACTGTTGGAGGTAAATCAAAAATCACTTCTCCAAAATTCATTTTTATTTCTAGTCTGACGCGACACGGGCGCGTTTCGTAAAACTTATTACATTTTCAAAGACTTCACAAATACACAACTGATTAGAACTTACGTATCTCTGCTATTATATCTACATTTGAGTGAGGTGGGAGGGGTGATGTGGCATTAACACAAGACAGAACATGAGGGGATATTAATAGGGTATTAAAAGTATCAACACAAGACAGAACAGAAACAATGGGTATTGAATAGAAGTGTTTGTAGAAAGCCTATTGGTCCATATTTCTTGATGCTTCTATATTGGAGCGGAGTCTTGAGGTGGGTAGAATATAGTTGTGCAATATTTGGCTGTTGATTGCTGGTGTTGACTTCTTGATGTGTAGTGCCTCGCAAACGTCAAGCCGCCTGCTATCGCTGTATCTATCGATGATTTCTGTGTTGTTTACTAGGATTTCTCTGGCGATGGTTTGGTTATGGGAAGAGATTATATGTTCCTTAATGGAGCCCTGTTGCTTATGCATCGTTAAACGCCTAGAAAGAGATGTTGTTGTCTTGCCTATATACTGGGTTTTTTGGAGCTTACAGTCCCCAAGTGGGCATTTGAAGGCATAGACGACGTTAGTCTCTTTTAAAGCGTTCTGTTTTGTGTCTGGAGAGTTTCTCATGAGTAGGCTGGCCGTTTTTCTGGTTTTATAGTAAATCGTCAGTTGTATCCTCTGATTTTTGTCTGTAGGGATAACGTTTCTATTAACAATATCTTTCAGGACCCTTTCCTCCGTTTTATGAGCTGTGGAAAAGAAGTTCCTGTAAAATAGTCTAATATGGGGTATAGGTGTTGTGTTAGTTGTCTCTTCAGAGGTTGCATGGCTTTTCACTTTCCTTCTTATGATGTCTTCGATGAAACCATTGGAGAAGCCGTTATTGACTAGAACCTGCCTTACCCTACAGAGTTCTTCGCCGACTTGCTTCCATTCTGAGCTGTGGCTGAGAGCACAGTCGACGTATGCGTTAACAACACTCCTCTTGTACCTGTCAGGGCAGTCGCTGTTGGCATTTAGGCACATTCCTATGTTTGTTTCCTTAGTGTAGACTGCAGTGTGGAAACCTCCGCCCTTTTCCATGACTGTTACATCTAGAAAAGGCAGCTTCCCATCCTTTTCCGTCTCGTAAGTGAAACGCAGCACGGAACTCTGCTCAAATGCCTCCTTCAGCTCCTGCAGATGTCTGACATCAGGTACCTGTGTAAAAATGTCGTCAACATACCTGCAGTATATGGCCGGTTTCAAGTTCATGTCGACTAAGACTTTTTGCTCGATGGTACCCATGTAGAAGTTTGCAAACAGGACACCTAGGGGAGAACCCATGGCGACCCCATCTACTTGCTTATACATGTGCCCATCCGGGCTCAAGAAGGGTGCCTCTTTAGTACAAGCTTGGAGTAGTTTCCTCAGAATACTTTCTGGCATGTCAAGAGGAGTACAGGCTGGATCACGATACACTCTGTCGGCTATCATTCCGATTGTCTCGTCCACAGGTACGTTGGTAAACAGCGATTCTACGTCCAACGAGGCTCTTATCCCTGTGGCCCGTGTGCCCCGCAGTAAGTCCACAAATTCCTTTGGAGACTTCAGGCTGAAGGCGCAAGGAACATAAGGAGTCAGCAGGCCGTTGAGTCGCTTCGCCAGTCTGTACGTGGGTGTGGGTATCTGGCTAATGATTGGCCGAAGTGGGTTTCCAGGCTTGTGCGTCTTGACATTTCCATACGCATATCCAGGTTTATATTCCCCAATGATCTTTGGCAGGTGGAGTCCGGATTTCTTGGCGTTCACAGTTTCGATCAGTTTGTTGACCTTTGCTTTTAATTCGGCTGTAGTGTCCTTCGTTACCCTTTGGAACTTAGTTTGGTCAGAGAGTATGATGTTCATTTTCGCCAGATATTCGTCTTTTTTAAGAATGACATATATTGGCGACTTGTCACCTCTCCTGACAACTATCTCCTTGTTCTCACGAAGGCTTTTAGCTGCCGCTTTAAGCTCGGGGGACAGTATGGTGCTTCTGTAGTTGCCTCGATTCTTTCCTCCTTCTGCAATAAGTTCTGCTTGTAAGGTATCTTTGGTAGTGACCTTCTTTTGTGTCTCGAGGTCGAATATGTCGTCCAACAGAATTTCCAACTCTACTTTCCGGGCCATTTCACTCGGTCTGGACATAACATGACAGTTTATGCCCAGGTTTAGGAGAGTGATTTGGTCCTCAGTGAGGTTAATTCCTGCAAGGTTCAGGAAGCCATCTCTTGGTCGTGGAATTGCCATAGGTCCTCCATATAATGTTGTTAGTTTCTTGATAATCCTTGTTTCAGTGCTGAGGTGATGTTGGTCTGTGAGGATGTCGAGGTGTTGTTCAATGCGGGTACGGATACTATGGTCGATGTTGCTATTTCTCCACTCGTTTGTAGCATGAAGTAGTTGCGTTTTGTTGTCTTTGATTTCATTCTCTGCCTTGTATATCTGATCACGAATCAGATCCTGGCGATATTTTATCGTGAAGGCTTGATTCCTTGCTGCTGGGTCGTGCACTTTAATATTAGTATATTTTGGTAGCAGTCTTTCCTGTAGACATATATTATTAAATATGACCGAAAAAGTAAGATTAATAATTCTAACACGAATTTTCTCAATCTTTCGTACATTACGCTTCACTGTTGGAGGTAAATCAAAAATCACTTCTCCAAAATTCATTTTTATTTCTAGTCTGACGCGACACGGGCGCGTTTCGTAAAACTTATTACATTTTCAAAGACTTCACAAATACACAACTGATTAGAACTTACGTATCTCTGCTATTATATCTACATTTGAGTGAGGTGGGAGGGGTGATGTGGCATTAACACAAGACAGAACATGAGGGGATATTAATAGGGTATTAAAAGTATCAACACAAGACAGAACAGAAACAATGGGTATTGAA
>NC_091217.1:16489286-16566786 GCF_040958095.1 Procambarus clarkii | reverse complement strand
GTGGGACTCAGGAGAACTTGCTCCCGTCCTCCATCCGTCCATCCTTCTATATCTTCTACCATATCTGGAGTGTATGGGCGGTCGGTGCTGTCCCTCTCGGTGTGGTCGCAGAGCTTCTTCCAGAATGTCGGCTCTGTCGGCTGCGGCCCTCAGGTCCTTTATAATAATAATAATAATAATAATAATTTTTATTTAGGCAAAGGTACATACATAAAGAGATTTTACAAAGTTTGTTGGCTTTATAGATAGAGCTAGTACATACAATGCCTAAAGCCACTTTTACGCAAAGCGTTTCGGGCAGGAAAAAACACTACTGACTAAAGCTTAAAACTAATGGGTAAAAAGAAAAAAATGCGTTGAGTACAAATAAAAATAGAGGTAAAAGAGGGGGGAACATTGTTGAAAAAACAGCACAAATACAATTACAAATTATTACAGAAAATTACATTAAAACAGCGTTGATTTGAAAAACAAAAAAAAAACAAAAAACATACATGGGTTGACAATACAGGGGTAAGGTAGCTTACAGGGAATTTATTAGGTATAGCTTCGTTTTTAACTTAAACTGGTTGAGAGAGGTACTGTCTTTAACATGGTTGGGAAGGTCATTCCACATTCTGGGCCCCTTGATTTGTAGAGCATTTCTGGTTTGATTAAGTCGTACTCTAGGAATATCAAAACTGTATTTATTTCTGGTGTGGTGCTCATGGGTTCTGTTACAACCTTCTATGAAGCTTTTGAGATCAGGATTGGCATTACAGTTTAGCGTTTTATATATGTATAATACACATGAGAGAATGTGCAGTGACTTAATGTCTAACATATTCAGGGATTTGAGTAGGGGTACAGAGTGATGTCTGGGGCCAGAATTGGATATTGTCCTAATAGCAGCTTTGTGTTGAGTAATTAGAGGACGTAAGTGATTTTGGGTAGTAGAGCCCCAAGCACAAGCACTTTACGTCCGCCTCCTTTACTCTCACCCTGATCTCAGGAGAGAGCACGGACATAAACTTCTCCATGACCATGAGCCTCTTGACCTCTTCAGCCGACTTTGCTCCTTCAGACTCCAGCCACTTAAGGAATTTCCTCTCCATGTCCCTCGCCGTCTCCGCATAAGATTTTCCTGGCGAACGGGTACATTCCCTGAATCTCTTCCTGTAACATTCCGGCGTGAGCTTGAAAGAATGGAGCACAGTTCTCTTTACAGCATCGTAGTTGGTACACTCTTGGAGGTCGAGCATATTGTAGGCTTCACGAGCTTCACCGGTGAGCCTACCCTGAACCAGCTCCGCCCACTCCGCCCTTGGCCACCTCTTCAAAGTAGCAACCCTTTCGAAGTGGTCGAAGAAACCTTCAGCTTCGTTTGGTACAAAGACCGGCAAATCTCGCTCCCTCATTCGGCGGTCTTCCTGCTGTGGCGGAGCAGGTGGAGCTAGCCCTAGCTCAGCTTGCTTTAGCTCCACATCCTTGTTAGCTTCTATCTCCTGCTGTTTCAGTCTAGCTTCTAGCTCGTCTTTGCCCTGCTGTGCCTCTTGCTCTTCCTTGCGCTGCTGTGCTTCTGCTTCTCGCTCTTCTTTGCGCTGCTGTGCCTCTCGCTCTTCCTTGCGCTGCTGTGCTTCTGCTTCTCGCTCTTCTTTGCGCTGCTGTGCCTCTCGCTCTTCTCGTTTCAGTTGTGCTTCCAGCTGCAGCTTCATTATCTCCAGCTTAACGCTGCGCCTGCTGCCGCTGGATCCCCTGCTGCCACTGGATCCCCTGCTGCTTCCACCAATGCTCAGGTGTTCTCCCATACTGGCAGGTGTTTGTGGCCCTTCCTCCCCCAAAGCCCCGTCTCGTGCTCTGAGCTGTGCCATGATCTCCAGTCTTCTGTCTCCCACTTTGGAAGATCTCAGCTTTATCCCAAAATGGTCTGCTATTGACTGTAACTGTGCCTTGGTGCACTCCTCCAGCACCTGCTCATCTCTAGTGTCAATGAACCTCGTTACTTTATCATTCTCCATCTTGTGTTATGAGTGATAACCTGTACCTGATACCTAATACCACTGCCAAGTACCACAACTGCAACCTTTATCTTGATCGTTATCCTGGCGAGGTCGCCAATGTCGGGGTTTATTGGTAAGCGACAGTATAAGTACTTAATCCTGGCAAGGTCGCCAATGTTGGGGTTCACCCCTACATAAGAGGGGGGCGAGTAACGGTCTACTCAATGTCACTCACCGTAGCCCTGCGGGTCTTCACTCTATCCTCGTGGTGCCACTGTACGCCAGGAGAGTATCCCAGTCAATCCCAACCGGCCTCTGATTGAGAAAGAGTGGGAACACAACTTGTTCACTTAAGTATTGTGTGCCCGCTCCGGCATAGGGCTCTACTACTAACCACAAGGTCGCCAACTGGAGTTTCCGGTGTCCAGTAACACGTCAGTGGTTTTGTTGAATTGTGGTAACAGTGGCAAGAGCACACTCAATATGTCTGATATCAGGCAGGTATTTATTTCTATTACTATTTGCTTTCAGGTATTATATAGCCAAAAGAAATATGGAGGGGATGATATAAACACCAAGGTATTTTGTATTTTACTTAAAACTCATTCAAAGACATCACAAGATTATATCAATAAGCAAACAGCTGTTTCAGGTGGAAGTCGCTCGTTCCCACATATAATCATGAACTCGCCAAGCTGGCAATGCTCCCCCTCACGTCAATGTCAAAATCAGCTGGGTCGCACCCTTCTCACCGTGTGAACGTTTATTGCTTGTTTTCCTGGCGTCATGCGCTCTGTTTCTTTAAATTCCCAAAGATCACTAGAAGTTCGAACACACAATATTTGCGACAATAGCACGTAAATACTTTGCTGCACTGATCTTGAGCTCAATCAAACATTTCTATATTAAAGGTCACAATAATTCACTATCATGGTATTATACACTGCCCTTCATCTAATGATAACGTATGCAAGTATATATCACTGGAGTTCTCAGTAATTCCTTTCGTGGGCGATAACACAATTAATCACTACACACATGAATGATTATTCAATACACAAGCATAGACTTATATATATATATATATATATATATATATATATATATATATATATATATATATATATATATATATATATATATATATACATATATATATATATATATATATATATATATATATATATATATATATATATATATATATATATATATATATATATATATAGGGTGGTAGGAGAAAAGGGGTGGTAGGAGAAAAGCACACAGAAACTGTATTGGAGGGGATCTAAACATTCCCTCTAATGCGTTATGCGTGGTTTCCTCCGAGGCTATGGGTCCCCCTTCTTCCAGCTAGAGGTGGAACTCTTATTACATTCTATATATATATATATATATATATATATATATATATATATATATATATATATATATATATATATATATATATATATATATATATATATATATATATATATATATATATATATATATATATATATATATGGATGAATCATAGATATCAATAATGGTAATAACATAGTTACTGGGCACATAGCCTAACTCCAAATACTGGCATATTTATATATATATACTCTCTTAATAACTGATCATATTAAAGTCTCATGAAAGACATTATCAACACAGTAAATTCATCAATTACTCCGGGTGCCTGCACACACCAATAATAGTAATAAATTTTGTGAGTACTCTATATAGTCCCACTCTGCACACTGGTGCCTTACTGTGACACGGGTGAGCCTTGCTCATGACATACAAAATACTCTGACTAAATAATATAGCTGACTAAAGGGGAATTGGGAGGGAAACTAGAATCACCTACTTCCACCTATCCTCCGGTGAGAGTTGAGCTGTAGCTCCTGGTCCAGGCTCCTGCCTCGTGTAGGGAACGCCCCGACACACACCCTGTCGTGTCCTCCAGGAACTCAATCAACGTCCCTCCATAAGCGCGTCGTCTCCGTGCCTTTTCACTGCAGGTCCGTGCTCCTCCTCGACTTCTTGTAGGGTTGGAGTCGGTCTCCCGGCCGTCAACTTCTCCTCCCAGCTACGGCTGCGTGCCTACGTCTCAGCTGCAGTCGTTCGGATTCCTGAATAGTTTTCTTCTTCCACTGCTTCCCGGTGGCTCGGTCCAGCCACTACGCCGTCACAAGCGGGTGAACTGCCTCAGACGTCGCATACGTCACTGCACAGACTTCACTTCTTCTTGCACAGTACCTGTCCTGGAGCACTTGTTGCTCAATATCCCGTCAATTCCCTCTCTGGTCCAACACATGAACGAAGGAAGACCCCACAGAGTACTTGCAGACTTCGGGTGACGCGTAAAATCCACGGGAGCGGGAAACAACTGTCAAACTGACAGGACCAATCTTCGCACGTCCAACCTCCTTGATGTGTCGTGTCAGACTGATTCCCTCCGGAGGATTGGCCCAGCCACTACGTCATCACCGTGGAGCTATCAGCCGTCGCATACGTGGCTGCCTAGACTCCACTCTTGCACAACACCTGTCCATGGAGCACTTGTTGCTCAATATTCTGTCAATTCCTTCTTCGGTCCAACACATGAACGAAGGAAGACCCCACAGGTGTTGGCAGGCCACGGGTAATGCGTAAATCCTCCGGAGTCGGGGTAAACTGTCCAACTGACAGGACCCCCCAGCGCACGTCCGACCTCCTTGACGTGCTGTCTTAGACTCATGGTGCCAGCGCGGCGCGATGACCGGACCCCCTTTCCTTTGTGACGTCATATTCGCCATGGGAGGTTTTCATTGGCTCCCTGTGCCACGTCACTGTCGGTGACCAATCTGGTGTCACTGATGTCACACAGTTTTGGCGGCAAAACAGAAGAGCCAGCGCCATATTGGCTTCCTAAAGTCCTAAACCACAGGCCAAAATACTCTTCTTTTATCAATTTCTCGGCACATCGAGAACACTACATTCTCCCACATATATCAAACTGTTGCCTGCGACGTAGAGAACGCTCGGGTAAAGTGGACATGACTCTTACAGCAGGCGTGGGAGAAATATAAGGGGGGGAACACCGCCACAATATACATATACCATATGAATACCACCATCCTCAAAAGCCCACATGCAATGAAACTGGGATGGGCCTCATTATAGACGAATTTGCTGCAGAGTGCCTGGGTGCTGCAACAACTCAAAACGACATTGCTCGCCTCACAACAGTAGCAACCCTACATGCAGGGTATTTTCTGTTAGCAGCCCCAATATCGGCAACTGGCACACGTCTCGCACCACACACGCTCCAAATTGCTGTGGTCTTGCTGCCTCAATCCACACCAAACATAAGTGTATTTGAGGCGAGGTGGTGGCCAACAGGAACGGCCACCATGGCCTACTCATGTCGGAAGACCTTACCCTTAAATAACACAATAAAGTAGCCGTCACAACTGCAATAAAAATGACAGGTTGTTTAACAAGAATTTTTCACACTAGAGATGCTATACCGATGATGATACTTTTCAAAACGCATGTGCTCTTTAGAGTGGAGTACTGCTGCACAATGACAGCCCCTTTCAAAGCTGGAGAAATTGCTGACCTGGAGAGCGTGCAGAGATACTTTACTGCTAGAATCCACTCAGTAAAACATCTAAACTATTGGGACCGACTACAGAGCCTAAATCTGTACTCCCTTGAGCGCAGGCGGAAGAGATACATATTAATTTACACGTGGAAAATATTAGAGGGGGCTGGTCCCAAATCTGCACACAGAAATAACATCACATGAGACCAGAAGACATGGCAGGATGTGCAGAATAACCCCGTTGAAAAGCAGAGGTGCAACAGGTACTCTGAGAGAGAACTCTATCAACATCAGAGGCCCGAGACTGTTCAACACGCTTCCGCTACACATAAGGGGCATAACTGGCAATCCTTTCACAAAGGGGCATAACTCACAATCCCCTCCCCCTTATATAGTTCAAGAGAGAACTATATAAGCACCTCCAAAGGATACCTGATCAACCAGGCTGTGACTCATACGTCAGGCTGCGAGCAGCGTCCAACAGCCTGGTTGATCAGTCCAGCTACCAGGAGGCCTGGTCGACGACCGGGCCGCTGGGCATTAAGCCCTGGAAGCACCTCAAGGTAACCTCAAGGTAAGGTACTCTGCCAAAGCATAGATAGCTGGCACTTGAGGAATAGTAAAGTTAACGGCATCATATATAGGAGCTTCACCACAGCTGGATGCCCAGCCGAGAGAGAGCCCCGTTACTTAATGCCCCTTAGCTCTGATACTCTTATTGTCTCCCAGATGGTATCACAGTGAACCCCTGGAAGAATGGCAAGCAGTTGGTGTGGGACTACACGTGCGTATCAACCCTGACTAACACCTACAATGACTTCAGTTTTGCATAACCAGGTGGCGCTGCCACTCTCAGGAAATCAGCCAAATCTTGTCAGTAGAGAGAGCTGGATCACAACTACAATTTTGTCCCTATTGCCTCTGATACACTCGGTGCTTGGGGTAGGAGTGCCACCAGTTTTTTGAAGGAAGTGGGTTCTAGGTTAATTGAAACAACAAAAGACCCTAGAGCTGCCAGCATCCTTTTCTAGTGCCTCGGTGTGGCGATACAGAGGGGAAATGCACACTGCATTTAGGGTTTCTGCTCGCCATCTGAGGAGATAGAGGAACTCGACAACTTATGATAATCATCTTTGTACCCAACATGTAACTCCTTTTTCGTAACAAAGTTTAAATAAAACGAACATATATGTGTGTGTACAAAAGAATGGGGGTGATAGGAGAAGAAAATATTAAAGTGTTCAGTGAGAATCCACAAGGTCTTCTCTGAATACTCCTTATTTTCTTCACCGAGGCAATGGGTCCCCACATTTGCACCAGAGGTTGTACACTCACAACTCTTATACATATTTATATGACCCAACCGAGGGTGATGACAAGCTGCATATTCATGTCACCCTCTCTGCCGTACTCCATACTTTAACCACTTTAAAATCGATTGCCTATAATCGATTGCTTCATATAACATTTGCAAATATTCAAAACTGGTACCTTCAAGAAGATCTCATCAACGTGTCCATATCTTGCCAGGATGCATGATTAGAGACTGGTCCATAGGAACGGTGCTTCTTGGAACCAACGCAAGGTGACTGGAAGCTTTAGACCACATTAGTTTGAGTTCCAGGTCATAAAAGATTTTTTCCACAATGGTCCTAAATAATATTTTGGACATAAGACATCGAGGAAAACTCCTTAATACACAATACACAGACTTATTTATAAAACTATCAAGGCTCCAGATAGGTACCGCATTGAGGTGTCAAGTTAAAGAGAATAAAAATATTAACACTCTAATGAACTGAACATTATGTATGCAAATTTTAATATATTTAAGACCACCATTAAACATTTTATTTCTGGTGAATTGAAGTCTTAACAGAGTTCAGGAAACTTCCAATGAATCCGAAATATAATTCTCCTCCGCCAGAGTTTTGTCAGCATTTAGAGCATATAGTTTTGGAAAGAACGAAAATGTCCAGTTAAAAATGTGAATAAATATGTTACAAATTTGTTTAGTTCATTAATAACGTATAATTTTTTCTAACAGAACAGTCTTCAGCAGTATCATTTATGGACATATCTGAGTGTATCAGTGTTCGAGATGTCAGCAATCAGCCAGGACGGTAACGTGACGCTGACGCAGCTCTACCACATTGTCAGCGAGGCTCAGCGGGTAGGTCACTCACAATACTGCAAATGCTGGTATGTCACACTCACATTACTGTTGATGCTGGTAAGTCACTCTCACATTACAGCTGATGCAGGTAGGTCACACTCACAGTATTGCTAATGCTGGTACGGAGGGGAAATATATCGGGATTGGATGTACGAGGAGAATTACATAGGACAAAAATTGTGGTGAAATTGATAATAAAGTTCAACACAAATAGCTCTTAGCTGAATGCAAGCTTCCTTTACTAGATTGTAAGTACATTCTTCTGTATCCTTGATGGGTAATGGGATGAAGCAGGTAGGGTCCTTAAGGCTGATCTGGCTCATAAATTGCAGTACACAATATACCTGAGGTACACCCACACATTTAACTTGTAATTTTTACAAGGATATGATAAAACAGCTCTATGACTGAAAGCACTGGTAAGATTCATGATCTAAGATCTGTACTATAAGTAATTATCAAAAGAAAGCACCAAACCGGGAAGGTTATGTAGCACCATCAAATGTGCAGAATAATCAGAAGGCGCTAAATATCACCAAGGATGCCAGTACGAGAACAGAAACGCATAAGGCGAATGATGTCAAGTGTCCGATTCACCAAGAATTCAGCACTGGTAAGGTTCATGATCTAGGATCTGAACTATAAGTAAGTAATTATCAAAAGAAGGTACCAAACCAGGAAGGTTGTGTAGTACCGTCAAATGTGCGGAATAATCAAAGGGCGCTAAATATCACCAAGGATGCCACTATGAGAACAGAAACGCCTAAGGCAAACGATGTCAAAAGTGTCCGATTCACCAAGAATTCTATCGAGGGACAAGTGGCCACGAAGGAACGTCGGAAAGCAAGACACACACTCGTCCTGGAAGTCAGGATATTCAACAAGGATATGCACGACCGTAAGAGGAACAATGCAATTTGGACAATAAGGAGCAGGGCGGCGCTCCATTAAGTTACCGTGAGTTAAGCGCAAAGGGCCAATACGCAATTTCGCCAGAGCCATTACCCACCGCCGGTTACGATGGTAGGAGGAGACCATGAGGACGCACTACTCTTAAGAGAATGCACACGTAAATGAGTAAAAGTAAAAGAATGTAAGTAAAGTAAAAAAGTAAAACGTAAAAGAATGTAAAAGCACCTTCATCACCTTCAGTGATTAAGTGCTTAATTGCACACTAGTTTCTTTATCAGCTACCTCACCCTGTCAGAGTAAATGAGACAAATGTATGTGAATGCATGTGTGTGTGTGTATATATGTATGTATATGTGTGTGTGTGTGTATGTATATGTATGGGTATAAAGTATATATGGAAGCTGATCAGAATTACATTTCACCTCTGTGAATGTACATTAATGACACTATGTAAAAGACACATCTAACACTTTGTGTAGGGCATACGTAAATCTGTGTATCTATGTATTTACGTGTGTAGGTTAGCTTAGCATTTTAAAAGCACTGAATCACCTTCTGTGGTTGAGTGTTCAATAAACCCTTGAACTATATGTTTAACACTTTTCTAACCCTGTCCATGGAGGATAGAAGAAAATGTATATATGCTGGTTAGCATTGTAAATGTGTGGCCACGTCTGTGGTAGAAAATAATAATAAAAAAAAAAAGAGAATGCAGTTTGTTACCAGTAACAGAAGACCAATAAACCTGCCAACATGTAAGGATGGAGGAATCAATAACTGGCTAAAAGCTGGAATAAGGAATACCTTTACGGGAGATGGGACAAGAACGGACAGCTTCCTTAGTAGCAGCAGCGTCTGCATGCTCATTTATAGAGACACCAATATCGCTGGGAACCCAGCAAAACTCAACTGACTTAAATTTACTGGAAATAAGAAACAGCCGATGCTGAATCTCGATTACCACTGGATGAACCGGATTAAAGTACCCGAGAGCCATGAGGGCATTACGAGAGCCAACGAGAACCACAAAGGAAGATTGACAACGAGAAAGCAGGAGTCGAAGAGCATAGAGAATAGCATAAAGTTCAGATGTGAAGATGCTAGTCTCCGGAGGTAAGCGACACATATAAGTGCCATCAGTAAAAACAACAGAGAAGCCAACACCCTCCGCAGACTTAGACCCATCGGTGAAGATGGAAACGGAGCGGGAGTGCAAAGAAAAGTGCTCAAGGCAAAGATATTTCAGAACCGTATGAGGGGGGTAAAAGCTTTAATGATGCGGGTCCATGATGTACAAAACTTCGGAAGGGGGATTCTCCACGAAGGCAAGCAAGGAACAATACGAGGAGAAACATTAGAAATATGAACTGAAAGAGAATCCTGTAAGTGAGATAACCGGACAGAAAGAGGAAGGCGGTGAAGAGGAACAGGAACAACAGGAGGGGTAAAAGTTAAAGCACGCCAGAGGAGAGAGGAAGGATGTTACAAGGACCGCGCCAGATAGCGAAGACAGTAGCGATCATGGAAAGATAAAAAGCCAGTGTCAACATACAAGCTGAGGACGGGAGTCGACCGAAAGGCACCAGATCTGAGGCGTAACCCAGTATGATGCATAGCATCATGACGGCAAAGATTAGAAGGAGAAGCAGACGAGTAAGCAGGGCAGCCATAATCGTGTTTAGACAGAACGAGAGAGGAATCTAAAGTAAAGAGAGTGCGCCTATCTGCTTCCCAAAAAGTATGGGACAAATCTTAAGGAGGTAGAGGGCTTAGAGCATTTAACTCGGAAGTAACAGATATGGGGTGACCAAGACAAATGAGTGTCAAAGATTAGCCTCAAAAACTTTGCGGAATCCTTGTACACAAGGGGATGGATATAAAGTGACAAAGAGGGACGAAGAACGACATGCTTCCGTGTAATAGTCACAGCACAAGTCTTAGTCGTAGAGATCCTGAAACCATGATCGAAAATCGGACAACGGTATCCAGCCAGTCCTCAGGGACTGACGACGACTCCCAGAACCGATTATACAGACTTAGTAAATATTGAGACGTGCACGGAGGGAGATGGCGAAGCATCTCATAATGAATGCCATCGGAGCCCGCCGCCGTAGAACCATAAAGAGCCAGGGCAGACTGAAGTTCAGAGAGAGAGAAGAGATCATTATAGGGAAGTCGGAGATGGGTGTAGAAATCCAAAGGACAAGATTCAAGAACAGGTTTATGTAGAAGGAAAGATGGAGGATGATGAGAACCAGAGCAAAGATTAGAAAAGTGGGAATCCAGTTTGGTCGCGACCTGCAACGGGTCCGCCATAAGAGTACCAACAAGGTGAAAGACCGGTGAGACTTCGGAAACGAACCTACCCACTATCTTGCATATATGCTTCCAGATCTGCTGCATAGGAGTTTCGGACGTAATGGTGGAGACATAAGACATCCAACATTCACTTTTAGTAGTACGGATGGTCCTATGGGCCACCGCACTCGCCTTCCTAAACAAAAGAAAAGACTCAACCGTCTGCCGTCGGCGGTGTCTCTTTGAGGCTGCACGCTTACAGCGGACAGCCAGAGCACAGTCCACATTTCACCAGGGAATGCACTTCCTCGTCCCCCAAGAGGAAGAGCAAGGAATAGGGCGGAGGGCAGCATCGAGGACGGAGTCATGAAAAATGAGGAGGGCACGAGGGAGAAGCAGAAAGGAGAGGTCGGAGAGAGCAGCAAGGAGGGTAAATAGGTTCCAGTCTGCTTTGGCAAACCGCCACCTAGGGAAGGAGAGGGGAGGGGTGAAAAGAGAAAAAGGTAACAAGGTTGGGAAAATGGTCACTACTATGGAGGTCATCAAGAACCCGCCACGAGAAATCCAAGTAAAGGGACGACGAGCAGAGAGAAAGTTCAAGACAGGAAAGGGTGCGAGTCCGAGAGTCCAAATGAGTGGGCTCACCAGAATTCAGAAGAGACAGGGAAGAAGGGAGGATGAACGGTTAGAGAAGGCGACCCCCGAGTAGTTGTCAGAACATCACCCCAAAGGTTATGTCGACAATTGAAATCACACAGCAGGAGCACAGGGTCCGGCATGGAGTCCAGTAGGTGTTTAAGATCGGGAAGAGAAAGCGCGACATTCGGGGGGAAGATAAATGGAACAGACCGTGTACCATGTATGCACAAAGACACGGGCAGCAGAACCTTGGAGAGGCGATGGAAAAAGTAAGGGGACGAAGGGAACATCAGAGCGAATGAAGAGAGCAGAAGAGTTAGGAACCACAGCAACAGCTAGGGAGGGGGGGGGGAGAAAAAGGAATAGCCACGGAAGCGACCAGGACGAGCACCAAGCATCGGCTCCTGGAAACAGACACAAAGGGGCGAAAACTGTGAAATCAGAAGTTGGAGTTCAAAGAAATTTGCGTAATATCCACAAATGTTCCACTGAAGAATAGACATCGACAAGAAGAGAAATGACAGCAACAGAGAACAACGAAGAAATAAAGGCGAAAAGGGAACACAACACGTTAAAGAAGCGCAGGATCAGGATCAGGGTCAGCGAAGTCAGGGTTAGGGAGCATGGATTAACTGAGTAAAGATGGAGGGAAGGGAGCAGGAGGACAAACCAGAGGCGAACGTGCAGGGTCTGGAGGAAGAGGAGGAGGCGGCGGTGGGCGTGTCTGGGTCAAATGCCTGGAAATAGTTGTGAGACTGAGGAAGACGGGAAGGACAAGGAGAGGAAGAGCGCAACTCGCGAGCATAAGAGACGCCAGCAAAAGGGGAGGAGACGGCGAACTTGGCGCCTCGCCTCAGGAAAAGACAAACGTTCGCGGTGCTTCAAGGTGAGGAAAGCAGCCTCAAGCTTGTAATGTATACACGCATGGGAGAAGGGAGGGTGGGCCTCGCCGCAATTGAGGCAGCGAGCCCAGGAAGAAGTGCACTCCGACTTAGAGTGACCTTCGTCCCACACATGAGACAGAGAGAGACAGTACTGGAGCATCAGAGGGCACCATGCCCAAACCTCCAGCACTTATTACAGAGCCGAGGAGAGGGAATGTACTCCTGGACGAACCACATGGCACCAGCAAGTATAACAGAGAGCGGAAGGGCCCTATCATCAAAGGTAACCTTCACAATCCGAAGGGGCTGACGGCGACGACCACGAGAGGGGACGAGTAAACGTGTCTACCTGGTGGACAGAATGGTCCTGAGCTACGAGGATATGCCGAATATCTTTGTGGCAGTCCTGCAGATTCCTAACACCGGTCACAACATGGGGTGGGAGGAGAACAGTGACAACACTGGAATTCAACTGAGCATTCTTGGAGACCTGAACAGGGGTCTCGCCAAGGCAGGATAAGTCGGCGAAGCGGGTTGCTGCATCCTGAGAAGGAGCAGCAACGACACGTGTACCGAGACGGATGGGTTGAAAGTAACAGAGGCATCTACAGAATCAACAAGGTGCCAATGGTGGGAGAAATCTTCAGGAGGTGTAGAATCCAGAGGGATTATATCAAAGTATTTGGCCCATGAAGTGGGACCAAAAAAGGCTTGATATGCATCAGTATGGGAAGGGAGCATGCGAGTGCAGCCGTGGCGTGGACGGCGTTGAGAACCCCCAGAGAGAGAGAGGGGTTAAAAGGCGCAGAAGTCACAACGAGAGACGGAGCCGTGTCAGGGGACGAGGTGGTCACCACTGGGGGCTTGTGGCTCGACCGAACCACAGAGGAGGAAGAGTATGGGAGCCGAGGGGATTAATCAGGAGGATCAAAGGAGGAGCAAGGTCGGGGACCAATGCAGCAGGGGCTACAGAGCTCGGTCTTCCAACACAGTCCGACTCGGGTGCTTGGTCACCCCACCATACGAGCTTGAGAAGGTACAAGAGGAACAGTATTTGACATAAAAACAAGGAAAGACTTTCATTCACGAATGTGCCCCCACACCCACCACGGAGCCACAATTAGGGGACAGGACACCACACAAGAGACATGTTGCCGGTCTTGCCGCCCCCCCCCCCCCCATGGGTGCGTCATGAGTATACGCCCCACAAACGCCACCTTAAGAACCGTCAGTCCGTCGAGATCGGGCTCAGTGACGAAAAGAGGATTGACAATAGAAGCGTCCCTCGCTTGCGATGTCGGGTACCACAGTTCTACAGGTGCACGAGTATGCCTCCTCAAACATCCAGGGGTCAAAACAAAAGAAGGCCGAAAGAATATTCAAAACGGGCAAAAGGCCGACAGGAAATGATAATGGAAAAGGAGAAGAGGGGGGGGGGGGGTGAAAAACGAAACAGAAGGAAAAGGAAAAGTCGTCCAGCACAATTTGAGAGGTCTGAACATTAAAGTCTAGCCTAGTCCTAGGAATATCTGTGCTGTTGCACACAAGGTATTAATACACAAAAGTATATGGGAATATGCATACAAAAATTATTATAAGCAATAAAATAAACTAACTTGATAAATTAAGATTTATGGATATGGCAATTAAATTTATGTACTAAATACTTATTTATTTATTTTATTATTTATTTACTTATGAATTATACTAAAAATTTATATACACACGATGTAGGTATTCTGATTTTATGAATATTTAGCAATAAAAGAGGTTCATTCACTGAAAAGTTTAATTCAGAACTTATTAGATGATGAGATGTTGCCTCACTGCGTAACGACTTTCAATGGATAAATGGATGTATTATTCGAGTACAGCATGCTAATTGGCCAATCTACGCTCTAAAAAAATTAATAATTTATCCTTAATTAAGAACCAGAGCCTATTTAACAGTAGCCAGATGGTGTCCCTCTTGCTGAGAAAAGGCTCTATATTTCAGTGATGAATATGGAAGCTTTATGATGCTGATTTGGATGTCACAGCTTTGCTATAAGGATTCTAATTGCTTGCTCAAATTCGGAGTGCACGTTGTTGTGTCTCACTTGGTCGATGAGGTAGTGGTGGGGCCTAACTAGCCGGTGGACCTCCACATTCTTGATTTTGCATATATGTACCAGGAATTCCTCCCTACATACGGTTCAAAAACTCTCCCAGTATTTAGGGAGCTGTCACTGAAGAGTATCAATAGTTTGTGTGTAAATATCTTGTTGAAAAAAAGTCTCCAGCCGTACTCACGAATGCACGCCTGGATGTCAACACAAGGCCCCCAGGTAGCAGACGATTCTCCCCACCGACGTTTGCTGGTGGCGCCCCTTTCACAGTGGAGGTACTGGCAATGATTATAAAACTATTAATTCATTATTTAGACTGATTATTGTAATAAATTTATATTACAAGATGATTACTTAGTAGATTTAAAGATCATTAACAGTACAGGATAGTACAATTTGACCTTTGTTAAGGTTTTTGAAAAACGTCATTGGTAGCTATTATTATGGTTCCAATAATGATTTTGATTATATGGAAGCTTCTAGATTCCTGTGATCACATCTACAATGTTAAATCGGCATTACGCCCAATGTTGTACTTTACTAAGGGTCATGGTCATGAAGGATGCTGATGTAGATACAGTAGATATGATCAATAGATAATGAATCTAATATGATTCTAATATATATATATATATATATATATATATATATATATATATATATATATATATATATATATATATATATATATATATATATATATATATATATATATATATATATATATGAGATATGGAATAATACATTCCTTAGATAATAATAATATTAACTAGATGAGTGGAATTTTCGTCAGATATCTCACACTCTACTGTTGATGCTGGTAGGCCACACTCACATTACTGTTGATGCTGGTAGGTCACACTCACATTACTGTTGATGTTGGTAAGTCACTCTTATATTACTGCTGATGCTGGTAAGTCACTCTCACTTTACTGCTGATGCTGAAATGTCACTCTCACATTACTGCTGATGGTGGTAGGACGCTCTCATGTTATTAGAGATGCTGGTAGATCTACCCCACGTCAACAGTAATCTCATATTACTGTTGACGTGGGGTAGATCCGTCTCACGTTACTACTATGGCAGGAAGGTTAATCTCACCTTAATACTGAGGCAGGAAGATTGATCACTCCTCAGTACTGAGGCTGGTAGTGTGAGAAATTACCAGGATTGAATTTGTTGGTTTAAATTATTTAAATTTAATTGGATTGCATATTTAAGTGGACTGTATGTTTAATTAATATTAATTTGGAGACTTCCTATGCACACAACAATATCGGGGGTTAATTCAATAATGCTGAATCAACCTTTTAATAATATTCATTAATTGATAACCTCAACAATAACTAATTAATAATAGTCATAGGGTTAGTGATCTAACTACGTGGGTTAAGTGAAAACTGGAATCCTAGCTTTAGAGCTGATTTAGTTAAAGGACGTCAGACGGAGCTCTCTTGAATCAGGTGGTGAACCAAGTATAACATCTCCTCGTGGGAGGAAGCCTCGCGTCCACGTGAAACCCGCAAATCTGAGACAGCTGGTCCCAGTTGTTGGTCACCACTCTGCGGAATTATTACACTGTAGCTCATGCAACACTAACATTTCCCCTGATAAATTTTCGTTAAAGGAATAACCTGTAAATTTATCTACACTCACTTTGGTGTTTTATATCCCCTGTGGTATAACCGATTGGTTAAACTCTTATATAGGTTATGTGGCCACATTTACCTTATATTAATTTATATACCGACTGGATACACTGTATTGATGTGTGGAGCTAGCATCAAAGTCTGGGAGGTCTAATGCGATGGATGTTCCCAATATTCGACGGTGATAACGACTGGATCTGATGGGATTGGATGGAGAACGTGTGGAATCGTGTGTTCTCGTGTGACTCTGCTGCTGAACTTCTTCCCCTTCCTTACTCTGAGGCTCTGCGGTGCATGCCAGCACATAAGTCATTCTGTTTACTTTAAATTATTCACGGACTGAGTTAAGTTAACATCAATTTTCACACCAAAAAATTGCTATGAAATTCAGAGAACAATTTCCTTTGTTCCTAACACTGGATCGTAGAGTTTGTGTGATTTATGAAACGTTACTTTATTTCTGACTATTATTTTATGGATGCAAAGATTTACTAGGGAATGGAAATCCTCCTTATTTCTTGTAATTTTAATCTATTCCTAATCTAAATACCAAATGTTAATAAAATCAACTTACTGCTTAAGTTTAATGAGAGTTCTATAAGATTCGTCAACACATGTTGCCGGTTAGCTGACGCGGCCGTCCGCTATTGACAGTAGGAAACTTTTGGTGTTTACCTGGACTAATTTTAATTTCTTAACACAACATACATTCTTATTGTGCTAGGATTTGGTAAAACAAGATTGGCATAAGCTATTCAGATCTATAATGCTAGAGGTTAGTAACATTAGTATCTTGGCATAATGAATTTATCGTAAAAGCTAGGGGTTAGTAACATTATTATCATTGCATAATGTATTTATTGTGTAATACCTGTGTTTAATACTTGGAGTGTCGGAAATTTCCGACATAATTCCGAGGGGGGAGGGAGGAAAACACGGGTTGCAGTTCATTGTTCAACACTGACGTCCCCTGATGCTCCCCCCGAAATTATAAACTTAGCTTATGTTAGTAAGTAGTACGTCAGTATGTACATGACGGATGTACCAGATCTGTGTGACAGGCGTGAAGAATCTTGTCATTTGTCATTTGATCCTGTCATTACGTGCACCTCTAATTTGTAGTTAATGATATTAGTCATCGGGTCTTTCAAGATCAAGGGACTTCAGACTCAACAGTAAGGGCAGCGACTAGGGTCGTTGTAACTTTTAACTGATTGAGTTAATAGACACTAGCTCACCACTGGAGACTCCTTGGGTCCTCAACCTCGAACGACAAATTGTCTGCATCTATGCAGAATTAAAGTATAACTTAAGTTGGAGGTTGCAATGTTGTGCAGCTGTCTTTTCCGGTCGAACATAGGTCTCCAAAGGAGCATTTTCTTCTGGAACATCTGTTGGGTTTGAGTTTTGAGTAATCTCAGAAGTCTGTTAATTCCAGAGGAAGTAATCTTTCGATGGTCTTAAGGGTACTAATGCCATGATACTGAACTTCGACAATTCTCAGAATTCCCTGGTGGTCTGGATGTACAGCGACAATTTTGCCAATAGTCCATCCTGACCTTGGCCCATCGCTGTCCACCAAGAGAAGATCACCGGATTTTAAACTAACTTTATTATATGAACTACTTGCCCCATAGTGATACTCTCTCAGAGCAGTTAGATACTCCCAAGTCCACACTTCATTCCATCTACCTAACACCCTAGAAAGGTGTTGGTAACTCTGCACTAACTCACTCCTTCCAACATATGAGGGGTCCTCCGGCTCTTCGTCTGCTAGGGACACTAGAGGACTAAGAAGACCCCCATGCTTCAGATGGAAGGGACTCAGTGGATCCGTTTGGGTGATGTCATCAGACAGACAGGTTAGAGGTCGGTTATTGACTCGAGCCTCTATTTCAATCACAACGGTTTGGAGCTCTTGTAGACTTATTTTCTGGCATATATAAACCATGTTTTACAGTGCCTACCATTCGTTCATAGAACCCATTGTGCCACGGTGCTATGGGAGGTATAAACTTCCTATAGTATTGTCTTTGCTTTAAGACGCTTTGTATTTTTGGGTGGTTTCATATCTCTCGCAAGCAAGCCTCTCCCTGCCACAGTGGGATAAGTTATCTGAAATCATCAACTTGGGGCAGGATCTATCGGCTGCAAACCTTCAAAATCTTGTAGGAACGCTTCAGGGCTCATTTCGGAGGTCGCCTCTAAAGGAACACCTGTGGCACAAGTAAAGAGGGAAATATAGGGCATTATCGGAATCGTGTCTGGTGTGCCTGTCAATATGAGCGCTCCTGCATAATCCACCCCCGTGGTCTCAAGGGGACGGAGATGTACGACTCGTTCTCTAGAGAGTGGTGGAGGTCCTAGGTAAGGGCATACCCGAGCATCATACCTCCGGCAGATTACACAAGTTTCAATTATGAATTTAACAGTCTGGCGACTCTGTGGAAGCCAGAACTTCTGCCTAAAATCAGTGAGTGTCTAACACTCCACCTTATAAAGTGCCATATTCATGATAATGTAGCACTATTAATTTGCTGAGGACGTGGTGTTGGGGGAGCAACATGGGATTTTTAACATCCAAATCTATGTCAGCATGTTCCAGACGTCCTCCGCTCCTAATAATGCTAGAATTTCTTGTGTCAAGCCAGAGACCTAATGATTTTGTTAGTTTCCCAGGGAGATTTTCATTGTCTTGCCTATAAGTTTCCGTTTGAGCTCGTTTGACCATTGGACTAGGGAATCACTATCTGATCCCTATATTATCAAGAAATTCAAATACTAACTGGGTAATCCTCAGTAGTTTACTTAATCTAGATTCTAGAGTATCGACTAGTACCAATGGCGAAAGTTCGAGAGGGTTTTGGCATCTCAGTGGGAACAGTGACATTGGTCACTATGACTTGTGGCTTTTGTTCAGGCCACTGGTCACTGACTTATCACTGGGGTTCATTGAACCACATTTCGGCTTTGGTCAATTGCCGTAACGTTAGTCCTCTAGAAAGGTAGTCAACTGGATTTTCCTTAGTAGGTAAATGTCTCAATTTGTACCTAGCTGAAAATTATCTTATTTCTCGTTCACGATTACTCACGTAAGGACATTTGTTGTTATAATTTTTTACCCATTGTAATTCTGCCTCATTATCTGACCACACTACGGTTTCAGTGATGTGTATATTAGTCAGTGTCTTGATCAGGTAATGAGCCAGTCGAACACTATCAATAAAGCTATTAATTCCATTTGAGGCAATGACCGCTTCATTAATGGTGTCGCTCTTGCTTTAGAAGTGAGCAGTATTGCCTGTTTAGTGTTCACTAAATAAGCTACAGCTCCATAGGTCTTTCTTGAGGCGTCACAGAACACATGTAGTTTGACAGGATGTTCAGGGTTTATGGTGTTACGTGGGAATTTAGGGTTACAAAGGATATTCAAATCCGTTTTCATCTTCTGCCATTTTTCCTGCAAGTCATTTGGCAGTGGCTCATTCCAACCTAATTTATTCTGCCAACACTCATGTATGAGGAGTTTGCTCTTAATAAGGGTGGGGCTTATTAAGCCCAAAGGGTCAAATGGTTTGCTGACAAAGGATAATAATTTACACATGGTTAAACAAGAGGTATTGGTTTCTACCACCTTTATGTTCAACTCATCAGAGGTTGTGTTCCATATATACCAAGGACTTTCAGGGTTTGAGGTACCCAGTACCCGAGAATTCAACTTCTATTAACTGATTTAATTGTTTTTTGTTTGAGGCCCACGATTTTAGAGGCACATTGACCCCCTAATAATTCGCGATTAGCCTCGTGATATATTTTAATTAGTTTTGCCTGGTCACTAGTGGCCCCCTGGAAATTATCTACCTACAGATTATTGGTCAGCTTGGTCTTGTGAGGACAATCGGATTTCTTCAAGTTTGTATCCAATGTTGCCTGAAGCAGAAACGGAGAAGATGTCGCCCTAAACAAGACCGAAGCAAATCTATAGGTGATAGTTTCAAAGTTTGGATCTTCTGGATCCTTAATCCAGAAGAATTTAGTCAAATTTTGGTCTTCCACTTGTAGACCTACTCCTACGTGTATCAGAGGTGAAGGCATAGGCTCCAATACGAAACCGTAACACTATTGGTCTTTGCTTTGGCACTGCAGTTGAACACATTTCTAATGGGTGTATAACTTAATCTTTCAGTACCGCTTGATAAGGTAGATTGTGTCCCTCTTTATAGTTGTCATTTTTCTACAATTTAAAAAAACTTGTTAGCAAGTTTTTGTTGTATCAACTCATGGTAGAGTTTTAATATATCAGGTTGCTTATTTAAACATGTCACTTGTGATTTTAATTGACTTAATGTCATGAAATAATTTACAGGCAATTGCAGTTTATTTAATTTCAATGGCAGACGAACCCAGTACTGATTTTCCTTATACTTAATCCAGACACTGTTGGTAGGTCCAGACATCATCAGGACAGGGTTGTTTGAGATTATGCCTACTGCATCCAGTTCCCATAATTTATGTACAGGGGGAACCATCTCTCTCTCTCTCTCTCTCTCTCTCTCTCTCTCTCTCTCTCTCTCTCTCTCTCTCTCTCTCTCTCTCTCTCTCTCTCTCTCTCTCTCTCTCTCTCTCACTCTCTCTCTCTCTCTCTCTCTCTCTCTCTCTCTCTCTCTCTCTCTCTCTCTCTCTCTCTCTCTCTCTCTCTCTCTCTCTCTCTCTCTCTCTCGCTCTCGCTCTCGCTCTCTCTCTCTCTCTCTCTCTCTCTCTCTCTCTCTCTCTCTCTCTCTCTCTCTCTCTCTCTCTCTCTCTCTCTCTCTCTCTCTCTCTCTCTCTCTCTCTCTCTCTCTCTCTCTCTCTCTCTCTCTCGCTCTCACTCTCTCTCTCTCTCTCTCTCTCTCTCTCTCTCTCTCTCTCTCTCTCTCTCTCTCTCTCTCTCTCTCTCTCTCTCTCTCTCTCTCTCTCTCTCTCTCTCTCTCTCTCTCTCTCTCTCTATCTCTCTCTCTCTCTCTCTCTCTCTCTCTCTCTCTCTCTCTCTCTCTCTCTCTCTCTCTCTCTCTCTCTCTATCTCTCTCTCTCTCTCTCTCTCTCTCTCTCTCTCTCTCTCTCTCTCTCTCTCTCTCTCTCTCTCTCTCTCTCTCTCTCTCTCTCTCTCTCTCTCTCTCTCTCTATCTCTCTCTCTCTCTCTCTCTCTCTCTCTCTCTCTCTCTCTCTCTCTCTCTCTCTCTCTCTCTCTCTCTATCTCTCTCTCTCTCTCTCTCTCTCTCTCTCTCTCTCTCTCTCTCTCTCTCTCTCTCTCTCTCTCTCTCTCCCTCCTAGCAAACCCTATCAAGACATAGTAGGAACAGGAACAAACATTGCAGCGAGGGAAACCAAAGGAATAGGGAAAAGTTAATGTGATCAAATGAAGGAAGTGTTCGCCCAGGTTTTGGATATTATGAGTGAGATGCAGGTAATGAATAATACAATAAGCAACCTGCAAAGCAAGCTGACTGCAGCAAAGGAGGAGATTAAAACGCTCAAAGATAACTATGCTAAGGTTGAGACTCAGAGACTCATCCAAAGAGAAGATGAAAATGGTACATTGGAAAGGAATGCAATTGTACAATCAATATTTGCAGAAATGCTAAAAAAGAAGAAGGAAGTAATGTCCACAATGAGGGAGGTATCCATGAAAGCAGCTGCCTCACAGGAAGCAGCAAGATCCACTAGTCAGCTGCTGGAAAGAAAAAGATCAGTGGTAGCTGTGGGTATTAAAGAACAGGAAGGCTCCAAGAGAACAGAATAGAATGATAAGGTCCGAGCGGCAGTGAATGAAATACTAAAGGAGCTAGTGTTTGAAGGGGCTGAACATAACATTGAGAAGTTTTTCAGGTTAGGCTGGTAAATCAAGGACAGAGACCGCGTGTTAACGATAAGTGTTTGCCTACGAGACCACAAAGGAGAAGATTGAACAAGGAAGAGCCACCTGCAATATATGGGAGAATTCAAAAAGTATTCCTTCAAAGGGACATGACGAGGGAGGAGAGAGCCATTGCTGCAGAAGCAAGGAAGAAGCGCAGGGCGAGAGGAGAAAACCAGGACATCACAGCTCCCAACACAACACCCCCTGAAGTGAGGGGGGTGAACCCGTAACCAGCAACCCAGTAACACCAGATTTGAGGGCAACTCCACCTCCCTCTTCTGCATAGAAACCCTCCTGCCCGTATTCAAATACTCAACAAACTCTCCCTCCCCTTTCACCCCACTCCCACCCTGCTTCCCCTCCCCTAATCTCGCATGTCTCCCCTCCCTTCTTTCCCCCACTGTCTTTCCTCCCCCTTCATCTTATACCCCTCACATTCACCCCTTCACTTGACCCCCCCACCCCTCACTCCAGTATCCTCTGAGATTCCGTTGTCCACCCCTAAAATCCTCACATCCATAGAACAGCTTCCCCCCACTAGCAGAACGCTCACCAAAAAGGGGACATGAGAATGGGCAGAAGAAAGTGAATCTCAAGGCAAACGTACTCTAACATAGATGGGATTACAAACAAAACAAATGAACTTGGAGAATGAGTACTTGAAGAAAACCCAGACATAATAACACTCACAGAAACAAAGCTAACGAAAATCATAAATGCAATGTTTCCACAGGACTACTGTGTTGTGAGGAGAGAGAAGGAAGGGGAGGTGGTGATATAGCTCTGCTGGTAAGAAAAGGCTGGGCTTTAAGGAGATGGTTATTCAAGGCTGAGACGGTTTCAGTGACTTCATAACAGGTACCATAGCAACTGGAGGACAAAAAAAGGTAGTCGTAGTCATATATAACCCCCCACCAAATGACAGAATACCCAGAAAGGAATATGATAGAAACAACATGGTCACCATTAACATAATAGAAAGAACAGCTTCTCTAGCAAGCAGGAATGGATCTGGACTACTAATCATGGGGGACTTCAACCACAAGAAGATAGATTGGGAGAACAGAGACCCACTTGGAGGACAAGATAAACGGAGAGTTAAGCTGCTGGATGCAGCAACAAGAAACTTTCTGAGCCAACACATCAAGGGATCGACAAGAATCAGAGGGCAAGATGAACCAGCAATGCTTGATCTTATATTTACCTTAAATGATTGGGATATAAGGGAAGAATTGTTTGGAAGCACCCTTGGGAATGAGTGATCACAGTATAATGAGTACTTGGTAGAGCTAGGATTTATCCGCCCTAAAAAAAGGACTAGGAAACAAAAGGCTAGCATACCGAAAGGGTAATTATGAGATGAGAAGATTCTTAAGGGATATACCATGGGACACAGACCTCAGAGCTAAGTCTGTACAAGACATGATGTTCTATATTACCCAAAAGTGTTAGCAGGCAGTAAACAGGTTTATCTCGGCCCAAAAGGAAAACCCGAGAAGCAAAAGAAGAATCCCTGGTTTAACAGGGCATGTATGGAAGCAAAGGAACTGAACAAAAAAGCGTGGAGGAACTTCTGAAATAACAAAACAGCAGAAAGCAGAGAGACATACCAGAGAACCAAGAATGAGTATGTTAATGTGAGAAGAGAAGCAGAGAAAAATTATAAAAATGATATAGCAAACAAAGCCAAGACCGAGCCAAAGCTACTCCACAGTCTCATCAGGAGGAAAAAACAGTGAAAGAACAGGTAATAAACTTAGAACAGGTGAGGACAGGTATACAGAAAATGACAAACAGGTGTGTGAAGAACTCAACAAGAGGTTCCAGAAGGTCTCCACAATAGAACAAGGTGAGGTCACTGAACTAGGAGAGGGGGCAGTAGACCAGGCGCCCTTGGAAAGATTCGAAAATACGAGAGATGAGGTTAAGAGACACCTGTTGGATCTGGATGTGAGAAAGGCTGTTAGTCTTGACAGGATCTCACCATGGGTATTGAAAGAGTGTGCACAGGCACTTTGCTTACCACTCTCTATAATGTATAGTAGGTCACTAGAGACGGGAGACCTACCAAAAATATGGAACACAGCTAATGTGGTCCCAATATACAAAAAGTATGACAGACACGAGTCACTGAACTACAGGCCTGCGTCCTTAACTTGTATATCATTCAAGATGATGGAGAGTAACACATCTGGTGAACACATCTGGTGGAAACGGACTTCGTGACAAATCGCCATTTAGGGAGGGTAAATCTTGCCTTACTGGCTTAATAGAATTCTACGACCAGGTGACAAAGATTAAGCAAGAAAGAGAAGGCTGGTCAGACTGCATTCTTTTGGACTGTAGGAAAGCCTATGACACAGTCCCTCATAAGAGGCTGGTACATATGCTGGAGAAACAGGCAGGAGTAACTGGTAAGGTGCTCCAGTGGATAAGGGAGTACCTAAGAAATAGGAAGCAGAGTGTTACATTGAGGGGTGAGACCTGAGATTGGCGTGAAGTCACCAGTGGAGTCCCACAGGGCTCTGTACTCGGTCCAACCCTGTTTCTGATATACGTGAATGATCTCCCAGAGGGTATAGACTCTTTCCTCTCAATGTTTGCTAATGATTCCAAAATTATGAGAAGGATTAAGACAGAGGAGGAGGACTGTTTGAGGCTTCAAGAAGACCTCGAAAAGCGGAAGGAATGGTAAAAAAAATGGTTGTTAGATTTTAACCCAAGCAATTGTAATGTAATGAAGATAGGTGTTGGGAGCAGGAGGCCAGATACAAGGTCTCATTTGGGGGATGAAATTTTTCAAAAGTTAGAGAGAGAGAGAAAGACTTGGGGGTTGATATCACACCAGACCTGTCCCCTGAAGCCCATATCAGAAGTATAACATCAGCAGCAAATGCCAGGTTGGCCATATAAAAACGGCATTTAGAAACTTTTGGAAGGAATCATTGAGAACATTGTATGCCACTTATGTCAGACCACTCCTGGAGTATGCAACCTCAGCATGGAGTCTATATTTAGTCAGGCATAAGACTAAACTGGAAAAGGTTCAAAGGTTTTCCACCAGGCTATTACCCGGGCTGAGAGTTATGAGCTACGAAGAGAGACTGCGGGAATTAAACCTCACGAAGCTGGAAGACAGGAGAGTTAGGTGGGGACATGATCACCACATACAAGATTTTCAGAGGAATTGATAGGATAGATAAAGACAGGCTATTTAACACAAGGGGCACAAGCCCTAGTGGGACACAGGTGGAAGTTGAGTCCCCAAATGAGCCATAGAGATATTAAAAAAAACTTTTTTAATGTCAGAGTGGTTACCAAATGGAATGCGTTAGGAAGTGATGTGGTGGAGGCTCACTCCATACAAAGTTTCAAGTGTAGATATGATAGAGCCCAATAGGCTCAGAAACCTGTACACCTGTTGATTGACAGTTGAAAGTCGGGACCAAAGAGCCAGAGTTCAACCCCCGCAAGCACAAATAGGTGAGTACAGTACGGGGCCAGTGAGCAACTTGACTCCTGCGGACATTAACAGGTTCGTTCCCTGTTGTTTGATGCAGCCTGTAAGAAATATAAAATAAATGTCTGCACCCACAACTATACCGATATCGGTGGGGTGATCAGACTTGATCATGTAGTCAGCCAACTTAACTCCTTTACTCTTAAGAAGTTTGGCTGTGTTCCCTAGACCACGAACATATAGGTCAGATGTGATTTTGTCCACTTCGATTGCGTGCATAGGGTGAGCATAGCCGCCTAGTCGTAGTAGGAATTTTACTACTCTATACTCTTGGGGTCCTGTATTTGTAAGGAACCCTGAGGTGTTCCATTTTACTTTGTGTAGTTTTTTAAGTTTCAATTGTTAGCTATCGCTCTCTGGTAATAAGGGTTTTCTGTGACCCTTGGTCGAAGAGACCACGAGTCGTGATTTTAGCTCTCTTGATCGTTAAGAGCAATTGTGAGGTAGGTAATGTGGCGTTATTTTCATATTTGGTAGTACGTACATTGACCTCTTGATATATCTTGTAGTTCTGTATAGTGGTGGAAGTACTCTGTCCCACTTGGGGTTTTGGAGACCTCGGTCGCGATTCCCCACACAGTACTGAATGGTGCTGGCCCTTAAGGCACTTGTTGCACCTGTGTAACTGGTGCTAAGATCATGTGGTCTCAAGCATCTGGTGCATCTGTGCAACTCCTTGAGACGCTTGATTCTTGCAGTACGATCTGGGTATATTTAACACTGTTAGATCGGATGTTCTTCTTGACAGAACAAACGGCCTCTCCATCCTGTAGTAGTCTTAGGAGTCAGTGTCATGGGTGATGCATTGACTACAGGTTTGGCGGGACTTACTGAATATGTATCTATTTTGCCACTTCTGTCCCTGGCAGTGGAAGTTGCTGATTTAGATTCATGTTTGTTAGACTTAGTCGTCGATATGTTCTTTGATTTCACTGATTTATCCGTGATTGATTAGGATCAGATTTTATTTTATCATGAGCCTTCAGCTTGTTGACAGTGATTCTCAGTCCCTCGAATTCTCGTCAAGGGGGACAGGATCTCTGTTTTATAATGGGAGCAGTGATGTGTGGAGCTAGCATCAAAGTCTGGGAGGTCTAATGCAACGCATGTTTCCAATATTCGACGATGAAAACGGCTTGCTCTGGTGGGATTGAATGGAGAACGTGTGGAATAGTGTGTTCTCGTGTGGGGATCTCGTGCGACGCTGCTGTACTTCCTCCCTTTCTGTATTTTGAGGCTCCGAGGTGCATGCCAGTAAATAAGTCACTCTGTTTACTTTAAATTATTCAAGGACTGGGTAAAGTTATAGGCAATTTTAACATAAAGAAATTCCCAGAAAATATAGAGAACAATTTGTGATATGTGAATTGTTACTTTATTTCTGACTATTATTTCACGGATGTAAAGGTTTACTGGGGAATGGAAATAGACCCGTATTTCTGGAACTTCTAATCTATTTCTAATATAAATAACAAATGTTAATAAAATCAACATGCTGTTGATTTTTAAACAAGTTTAATGAGAGTTAGATAAGATTTGTCAACACATGTAGCCGGATAGCTGATGTGGCCGTCCTCCATCAACCGTAGGAAACTTTTGGCGTTTCCCTGGATGCAAATATTATCAATAAGATTCGTCCCTTCACTTCCTAGTGTGTGGTTTGGTCAACATATTTCAGCCACGTTATTGTGACTCCTCGTCTGCATCATCAATAATTTTAATTTCTTAACACAACGTACTTTCTTGTCGTGCTAGGAATTGGTAAAACAATTTGGGCATAATATATATAAATGTATAATGCTAGGGGTTAGTAATAGTATCTTGGTATAACGTATTTATCGTATAATGACAGAGGTTAGTAACATTAGTATCTTGGCATCGCATATTTATCGTATAATGCCGGTGTTTAATACTTGGTGTGTCAGAAATTTCCAACAGGTAAGTCAATCTCACCTAACATCTTCCACATTTATTTTTAATAGCTGCGGCAGGTGTCGTGGGGCGTGACGCTGGTAATAGTGAGCGACAATTTCGGTCTCCTCTCTGCTTTTGTTAAGTTGTCCCTGAGTGGCCGCTTGGTGGTTCCTGCAACAAAGCTCCTCGTTGTCACAGAAGTTTCCATGGTAAATGATCCAGACCTTAGCAAAATGTACTCCAAGACCAACTCTATGGTGCTCGTCAAAGAAGATGCACCGAGAGTCAATCGGTAAGCAGTTCTATGATGCTCATATGGAATGGTAATTTTTAAGATGGCATTAGAAGGATTTAACAGTTCAATATTAAATAATATTTACCTATGCTCGATGAAGTAATTGGCAAAAATGTTTTAGTTTAGGTTATATATATATTTTTGAAGGTGTGGTGTGTACACACAGCTGCCCTATAGCCCCCAGGGATCAAAGGCTCTGAAGCTGGCCTCCTGGACGCCTCACGAAGGACTAGTTTTAACCTCTCACACCCCGCTCTTTCCTGACAAGTTTTCCAAGTAAGTATACAGAAGTGTTGCATGGAAATATCTGGAGATGGAGCAATTTAAAAGTTCTACAACATATAAACATGGCCAGGTCTGGAATATACATTCATAGCTGTGACACAACCATAGCAATTCAATAACAGAAGAATTGTCATCTCGCTGGTATCCTCCCGTAAAAACCACATAATGAATTTGTCACGACACAAACTTGCTTAGGTTTGACTGCTTAACGAAGATGTCAAATTATTCTTTTAATTTTGTATGAAAATTTAATAACAATATTCCAGAAACAATATTAATAATTAACAAAATAATAAGAATATTTTCCATGATATAATAAACTATAGAAGTTAGATTGGTTATAATCACTTACACCTCACTAGGCTGGTCCTCAACTTGAACCCTAACCTAGTATGTGATCCCTTGCTTTAGACAGGATATCACAGGTTAGGATATATTATTATTATTTAAGATGGGTTATATTAAACTTAAATGGGTAAAATTCAGCTGTGATCAATTTGGATTGGGTCAATTTAGCTTTGATTGCCTGCAATTAGTAAGATTTATTACAATCTAGCTTCCGTTTTGGGTAAATTAGGATACATTACCTTCAATATAGCTAGATTTAGCCTATTTTTGGATAAATTAGGATTGAATGAGATAAATTACGTTTGAAAAGAATATCATAGATTTGGATTGGATACCACAGAATTGGATTGGTCACCATAATTTAGAATAGGTTAATATGGCCTTGTTACAAGGAAATTAGAACAGAGGTCAGACTTTTTAAATTCAGTGAAAAATAGCTTAGGATGGGGTAAATTTGTGTAGGATTGGGTAAAATTATAATTGGTTAGCTTCTGTTAGGGTAAATTTGGATTACATGAGTTATATTTAGATAGATTTAGTTAAATATCGGCTCTGTTAGGATAAATGTTGGTAGAATATAGTAAATTTGCTTTAAATTAGTTGAAATTTGCTTTAAATTAGTTTAAATTTGCTTTAAATTAGTTTAAATTTGCTTCTTAACTTCAATTTGGATAAATTTGGATGTGTTAAGTTAAATTTATAAAGATTACGCTAATTGTAGCGTCTCTTAGAATAAACTGGAATAAATTTTGTAAGTTATTGTAATTTTTTTTAGATTTAGTTATATTTGCTAGGGAGTAAGTTACATTTAACTAGACTTAGTTATGTTTAGGTTACTAGTATAAATTTTGGTGAAATATAGTAAATTTTCTTAAATTTAGTTTAAATTGCTTCTGTTAGGTTAAATTTTAATAAGTTTTAATAGGCTAAATTATATTTAGAATTATTTAGTCAAATGTAGATTGTCAGGAAAAATTGGGTTAAATTTTGGAAATAAATATTGAAAGTGGTGACATCCCAGCAAACACAAAATATTTTGGAAGCCTCCAATAATGTATCGATAGGGTTGTGGGAAAGACAAATTGCAAGTGTGGGTCAACAGGCACATGAGCAACATTTAACTCAAGAATGGTAAAAGTATTTCTTTATATAATTTGGCAAATGCTGTCTTCTCTAACACTAATTTCTCCTTTAGATGAATAAAATAGTTTTTCATGTTTAAATATTAAATTCATGTACATTACATATAAAAAAATTTAATGTTGTTTAATAGCTGTGTGAAACATTCTTAAAACATTTAGTTACTTGAAAATTTTGCATTATAATATTTCACAATATAACTAATTTATGATTATGTAACATTATTTGTTCCCATATATATATATAATAAACTGTTTTTCATGTTAATTTATTAAATATTTATGTAGTTTTGAACCATGCATTAATATTTATTTTTTGAGATATATACAAGAGTTGTTACATTCTTGTACCGCCACTAGTACGCGTAGCATTTCGGGCAGGTCCCTGGAATACGACCCCCACGAAGAATTGTTGTTACAACCAAGTACACATTTTACTGTTGAGTTAAACAGAGGCTACAGTTAGGGAATTGCGCCCAGTAAATCCTCCCCAGCCAGGATACGAACCCATGACAAAGCGCTCGCGGAACGCCAGGTGAGTTTCTAACCACTACACCACGGAGACTTAAAATTAGGACATTATAATGACATTAAAATTAAATTATAATGACATTAAAATTAATTATTATATTAATTATAAATGTTGTGTTTGAGTTGTATGAAAAGTGTGAAAAACATTTAATTTGTGTGCTAAAAATAGTTTTTATAATACTATTTGTTAACTTATATAGTAAATACTACCAGTTTCACGTTTAAAATTTTGAAATTATAATTATAATTATAATTATAGTTTATTATGTTTATGTACTTCATGTAAAATATATTAACATAAATTGGAAATGTTGTGTCACAGGTGTATGAAGGACACACACACAATATTTAATCTAATATTTTTAATGGAATAATTAAGGTGCATCAAAATACCTTTTTATTATAAACATCTATTATATAGCAGATTTTACATTAACCTTTTAACTGCGCAACACGCCTGCAGGCACACATCTGGGGTGTACTACACGCCTCCAGGTATTTGTATTTTTCACGTTCCATTGAAAACTCCCGCGGCTACATGGAGTTCACTTCAGCTTCCTCTTTGTTCTTGTAAACAGACGCCATCTTTAAAAAAAATCCAGGTCCACATTGCTGGGTGTGAGAGCCTCAGTAGTAAGTGAACAACCAAGGCTGGCGCTCGCAGCATGAGAGCACAGCACTGCTGTTCAGCATGTGACCACAGCATCGCCTAATAATGTCAAAATATATATATAACCTGTATTATTAAGCCATAATAGTACTTTGGAAGAGCCTGGGTGTGATAATGACTGGGTACAATGTTCAAATATTAGTGATTCAATGCTGTTCACGATGTTCACAGCGCTAGCCACAGCACCACAGCATTATTTCGTTCATCTAGGAATCTTCAAACTACTTCTTAGGTCCCTTTTCAAAGTAAATTTGTGGTCAATTATTCATTTACAGGAATTAGTGACCGGGATTGTGGTTATAATTAGCGTTGTGTGTAGTATTGTGGCAGGAGGAATTTTGGTGAGGGAGAGAATTGAAGTAGCCTCACTGTGAGTGGCAACCACTCTTCTTTTGCTCACCATACGATCTTCGTGGTTCGCTATGGGGAACACACATGTACATGGGTATATACAGTGTGTGTGTGTGTATATATATAATGTAATAACAGCAACAGGAGTATGTTGGGAGGAGCTCTTTTGGTGAGAGAGGTGACGTAATCGTAGCATCGTCTGCTGTCTGCTGTGTGATTTCTCATGCAGTGTATGGTAGCCACTGTACTGTTTGGACACAATACCGGCTTACTTGCATAGTTCTGATAAATAAAACATGTAGATTGGTATATATATCATGTGTAAATAGTGTATTAAAAACAATAACAGTATGGTGGGAGGAGCAATGTTGGAAAGTAAGATGTTGGAGTGAGGGAAGGCTGGCTGGGTGTGACTTCTCACACTCGCGGTGTTCTGAATGTGTTGATGGTGAATGTATATAGTGTGTGACAGTGTATAGTGTGTACATATGTTGTAAATATACATATATGAACATGGAACATTAGTGTGAATAACTGTATGATGGGAGGAGAAATGTTGGCAAATACAATGTTGGAGGAGTGAGGGAGGCCTGGCTGGGTGTGACGGCTCACACTCGCGGTGCTCTGAATGTGTTGATGGTGAATGTATATAGAGTGTGACAGTGTATAGTCTGTAAATAAATTGCATATATACATAAATTAGCATGATACATGGTAAATATGTGCAACATATGTGTACACAAGTGTCATGCACGTAACACAGTGTCCTCGGACAGTACGGGTGTTTTATTGCCATAATATAGTGTACGTGTTCATTATTCATAGGATTAACATATAAAAACAAATATACTGTATTTGGAACTGTGTGCAAAAAATTAATAAAAATATATTCGCGGCAAGTCGTGCGCCCCGCCCGGGTGCCCTACTGGCCCCGGGAGCGTACCTCACAAGCGAACGGGGAATGATGACGTCACGAGCCAACTTACAGACCCCATACCCAGCAAACACAAATCATCTACACAACGTTCGCCTATCTCTTCCCATAGGTGTGGGAATGATTTGCATTGAGAATGGTGCAGGAGAGCCTTTGAGAAACTTTTACTCAAAAAATCCAAACACAAAGGTTTAATTATAAATAGTTTTTCTACAATTATTTTCTTCCAAATGTAAAACAAATAGTTTTTACATGTTTAAATATAAAATTTATGGTGTTTTTTTGTAAAATTCATTAATAAATTGTGAATGATATATATTGGCTGAGTGAAACCTTTAAAATCCATTTAGTTATAATATGAACAGAAAAAAGTAGTTTTCCAAATTTTCTAAAAATCGCTCTTTTTAACACAATTTGACTCCTTATGCATTCCACTAAACACTAATATCATGTTTAAATATATAATTTATGTATTATTCCCTAAGATAATTTATATAAATTATAAAAGTTGCTGGAAAGTGGTGAGAAAGAATCTGAAAACGTTTTGTTGTCTTATATTGGCGTGTTCTTATTAACTAGAGTGAGTAAGAGTGAGCGAGAGTGGGTAAGAGTGAGTAAGAGTGACTGAAGGTGAGTGAGAGTGCCAGAGAGTGTGTAAGTGTGAGTAAGAGTGAGTATAAGTAAGAGTGACTGAGAGTGAGTAAGAGTGACAGAGTGAGTAAGAGTGAGAGTAAGGGTGACAGAATGAGTAAAGTGATTGAGAGTAAGGGTGAGTATGCGAGTAAGAGTGATTGAGAGTTAGTGAGAGTAAGAGTGATTGAGAGTAAGAGTGATTGAGAGTAAGAGTGATTGAGAGTAAGAGTGATTGAGAGTAAGAGTGATTGGGAGTAAGAGTGATTGGGAGTAAGAGTGATTGGGAGTAGGAGTTAGAGTGAGAGTAGGAGTAAGAATGAGAATAAGAGTGGTTGAGAGTAAGAGTGAGTAAGAGTAAGAATGAGAGTAAGAGTGATTGAGAGTATGAGTGATTGAGAGTAAGAGTGATTGAGAGTAAGAGTGATTGAGAGTAAGAGTGATTGGGAGTAAGAGTGATTGGGAGTAAGAGTGAGAGTAAGAGTAAGAATGAGAATAAGAGTGATTGAGAGTACGAGTGATTGGGAGTAAGAGTAAGAGTAAGAATGAGAGTAGGAGTGATTGAGAGTAGGAGTGATTGGGAGTAGGAGTGATTGGGAGTAAGAGTGATTGAGAGTAAGAGTAATTGAGAGTAAGAGTATGAGAGTAAGAGTGAGAGAGTGAGTATGAATGGGTAAGGGTGACTGAGAGTGAGTAAGAGTGACAGAGTAAGAATGACAGAGTAAGAGTGATTGAGAGTAAGAGTGATTGAGAGTAAGAGTGATTGAGAGTAAGAGTGATTGGGAGTAAGAGTGATTGAGAGCAAGAGTGATGGGGAGTAGGAGTAAGAATGAGAATAAGAGTGATTGAGAGTAAGAGTGAGTAAGAGTAAGAATGAGAGTAAGAGTGATTGAGAGTAAGAGTGATTGAGAGTAAGAGTGATTGGGAGTAAGAGTGATTGGGAGTAAGAGTAAGAGTGAGAGTAAGAGTAAGAATGAGAATAAGAGTGATTGAGAGTAAGAGTTATTGGGAGTAGTAGTAAGAGCAAGAATGAGAGTAGGAGTGATTGAGAGTAGGAGTGATTGGGAGTAGGAGTGATTGGGAGTAAGAGTGATTGAGAGTAAGAGTAATTGAGAGTAAGAGTAATTGAGAGTAAGAGTATGAGAGTAAGAGAGAGAGTGAGTATGAATGGGTAAGGGTGACTGAGAGTGAGTAAGAATGACAGTGTAAGAGTGACAGAGAGTAAGAGTGACAGAGAGTAAGAGTGACAGAGAGTAAGAGTGACAGAGAGTAAGAGTGACAGAGAGTAAGAGTGACAGAGAGTAAGAGTGACAGAGAGTAAGAGTGACAGAGAGTAAGAGTGACAGAGAGTAAGAGTGACAGAGGTAAGAGTGACAGAGTAAGAGTGACAGAGAGTAAGAGTGACAGAGAGTAAGAGTGACAGAGAGTAAGAGTGACAGAGAGTAAGAGTGACAGAGTAAGAGTGACAGAGTAAGAGTGACAGAGAGTAAGAGTGACAGAGAGTAAGAGTGACAGAGAGTAAGAGTGACAGAGAGTAAGAGTGACAGAGAGTAAGAGTGACAGAGTAAGAGTGACAGAGAGTAAGAGTGACAGAGAGTAAGAGTGACAGAGAGTAAGAGTGACAGAGTGTAAGAGTGACAGAGTAAGAGTGACAGAGAGTAAGAGTGACAGAGAGTAAGAGTGACAGAGAGTAAGAGTGACAGAGAGTAAGAGTGACAGAGAGTAAGAGTGACAGAGAGTAAGAGTGACAGAGTAAGAGAGTGAGAGTGATTATGAGAGAGTTAAGAGTGTGAGGTGTGAGAGGGTATAGCAGGCCAGGGAGGCAGGATGTGTGGTCACAGGCGAGGCCTAGGCCTCGTGATCTCTAATGTTGGTTTTTATATATATGTTGGATTTTTTGTCCTGTTTCAAATTATAATTATTTAGCAGGAATGTAATAAGATATTGCACAGTATTAATGTGACAATAATATATGCATTATTTCCTTGATAATCAAACTTGTTGTTCAAAGATAATATACAATCTTTGAAGGAAACATTTTGAGAGCGCGAGCTGGCAACACTGGGCTGGTGGGTGAGAGAGACATATGGTTAGTTGTTCTCAGACCTTCAGTGGTGAAGGGTGTGTCCCAGCTGGCCGCCACCCGCCGCCACCCACCACCAGCCGCCACCAGCCGCCACCCGCCACCACCCACCACCAGCCGCCACCCACCACCAGCCGCCACCCGCCACCACCCACCACCAGCCGCCACCACCCACCACCAGCCGCCACCACCCGCCACCACCCGCCACCACCCGCCACCCGCAACTAGCCACCGCCACCCACCACCGCCACTCACCACCCGCCGCCACCACCCACCACCAGCCGCCACCAGCCACCGCCACCCCCCGCCGCCACCACCCACCACCACCACCCACCACCACCAGCCGCCGCCGCCACCACCACCCACCACCACCGCCGCCACCACCCATCACCGCCGCCGCCACCACCACCCACCACCACCGCCGCCGCCGCCACCACCCATCACCGCCGCCGCCACCACCACCCACCACCACCGCCGCCGCCACCACCCATCACCGCCGCCGCCGCCACCACCCACCACCAGCCGCCACCCGCCACCACCAGCCGCCACCCCCCACCACCCACCACCAGCCGCCACCCGCCACCACCCACCACCAGCCGCCACCACCCACCACCAGCCGCCACCACCCGCCACCACCCGCCACCCGCCACCAGCCACCGCCACCCACCACCGCCACTCACCACCCGCCGCCACCACCCACCACCAGCCGCCACCAGCCACCGCCACCCACCACCGCCACCCGCCGCTGCCACCACCCACCACCACCACCCACCACCACCAGCCGCCGCCGCCACCACCACCCACCACCACCGCCGCCACCACCCATCACCGCCGCCGCCACCACCACCCACCACCACCGCCGCCGCCACCACCCATCACCGCCGCCGCCACCACCACCCACCACCGCCGCCGCCACCACCCATCACCGCCGCCGCCGCCACCACCCACCACCAGCCGCCACCCGCCACCACCCACCACCACCCGCCACCCGCCACCACCCACCGCCAGCCGCCACCAGCCCCCCCCCATCGCCGATCGTCACCACCCACCACAGCCGCCGCCGCCCGCCACCGCCCGCCACCGCCCGCCACCACCCACCACAGCCGCCACCACCCGCCGCCACCACCCACCACCACCAGCCGCCGCCGCCACCCACCACCCGCCGCCACCACCCACGACCACCACCAGCCGCCGCCGCCACCACCACCCACCACCACCGCCGCCACCACCCACCACCACCAGCCGCCGCCGCCACCACCACCCACCACCACCGCCGCCACCACCACCCACCACCACCGCCGCCACCACCCACCACCGCCAGCTGCCACCACTCATCACAGACGCCGCCACCCGCCACCACCGCCACCACCGCCAGACACAGCCGCCAGTGTCCGCCACCGCCGCCACTATCCGCCACCGCCGCCACTGTCCGCCACCGCCACCACTGTCTGCCACCGCCACCACTGTCCGCCCGCCGCCACCACTGTCCGCCCGCCGCCACTGTCCGCCCGCCGCCACTGTCCGCCCGCCGCCACTATCCGCCACCGCCGCCACTGTCCGCCCGCCGCCACTGTCCGCCCGCTTCCACTATCCGCCACCGCCACCACTGTCCGCCACCGCCACCACTGTCTGCCACCGCCACCACTGTCTGCCACCGCCACCACTGTCTGCCACCGCCACCACTGTCCGCCCGCCGCCACCACTGTCCGCCCGCCGCCACCACTGTCCGCCCGCCGCCACCACTGTCCGCCCGCCGCCACCACTGTCCGCCCGCCGCCTCCACTGTCCGCCCGCCGCCACTATCCGCCACCGCCGCCACTGTCTGCCCGCCGCCGCCACTGTCCGCCCGCCGCCACTGTCCGCCCGCCGCCACTATCCGCCACCGCCGCCACTGTCCGCCACAGCCGCCACTCTCCGCCGTACAGCCTCCCCTCTCTCCGTTAGTAAATAATTATAATTGTTAGTAAATAATAAAGGAAATATAAATTATTAGATTTTTTTACCCTTCAATTGGTTTTAATATTTAAATTGAAAATAATAATATAATATAAAATATAATAAAAATAATATAATATAAAATATAATTTAATTTCAAGAAATTTAACTTTAAACACAAAGATGTGAAAAGGGTTCAGATTATAGGCTCAAACCTTTCATAAGAGATTCATATTGGTATATGAATGGATTATGAATGACTCATGTTAGGAGTGTAAAGTTGCCACAACATCTCAAATTAGTGTTAGATACATATGTCTTGGTTATAAGTTTTGGAAACCTTTTTAAGTCCACACACAATATCGTATCTGATACGATAAAACAAACGTTTCCAATACTTTCAAATACTTTCCAGATATGTTGTGGCAACCTAAAATTGTTTGCTGGGTAGCAGCCAAAGTAAGTACAATTTCGATTTTTTTTAATATACCCATACTGAGGGAAGGGTTTTTGACACTAAAAAAAATAAGAATTTTTTCAAGAGAATTTATTTCCTGCACACTGGGAGGGTGTCATATTTGGAGGTGGCGCAGTTAAAGGGTTAAGTAAAAAGGGATACAACTAGTTGAGTACAACTACATGACTGCAACTAGGGGAGGACAAGTAGGTGAGTGCAACTAAGATAGTACAACTATATGAGAGTAACTAGAGGGAGTACAACTAGGTGAATACAACTACATGAGTGCAATTTGAGGGAGTACATGTATGTTAGTACAACTTGAACACTGCTAGGTGAATACAAGTAGGTCAGTACAATTACATGAGTAGAGCTAGGGGGGAGTAATTGCAATGGAGTAAGTAGAACTATAGAAGAACAAGTAGGTGAATACAATGAGCTTAATACTAGGTGAGTACTTCAAGGTGAAAACAGGTAGGTGAATACTATCAGGGTGAGTACAACTAGTTGGGTACAACTAGAGGAGTATATAGTAACGTGAGAACAAGTAGGTGTGTACAGCCAGGTTAAGTACAGATAGCTGGTTAACACAGCATGGTGAGCACAACTAGGTCAGTACAATTAGGTGAGTACAGCTAGGTGGGTACAGCCATTGAATACAAGTAGGTGAGTTCAACTAGATTATTACAACTAGGTTAGTGTAGCTAGGTGAGTACAGCTAATTGAGTACAACTAGATCAGAATATCTAGGAAAGTACAGATAGATGAGTACAACTTGGAGTACAATTAGAGGAGTACAGACATGTGAGTACAGCTAAGTGAGTACAATTAGATGAGTTCAACTAGATGAGAACCACTAGGGTACTATACAGCTTGGTGAGTACAGCTTGGTAAGTACAACTAGGTGAGTGCAGCTAGGTGATTACATCTAGGTGAGTACAATTAGATGAGTAACAATACATGAGCACAGCTAGACGAGTACAGCTAAGTGGGTACAGCTAGATGTGTACAGTTAGGTGAGTACACCTAGGTGAGTACAACTCATTAGATGAGTACAACTCATTAGATGAGTACAACTATAGATGAGCACAGCTAGGTGAGTACAGCAAGGTGAGTACGGCTGTGTGAATACAACTAGAAAAGTACAATTTGGTGAGAACAACTAGATGAGTACAGCCAAGTGAGTACAGTCAAGTGAATACAGTGTGGTGAGAAAGGCTAGGTAAGTACAACTAAGTGAGTACAATTAGGCGAGAACAACCAAATGAGCGCCACTACGCAAGTACAGCTAAGTGAGTACAGTTAGGTGAGAAACGTTAAGTGAGTACAGTTAGGTGAGAAACGTTAAGTGTGTACAACTAAGTGAGTACATTTAAGTGAGTGCAACTAGATGAGTACCACAATACACACAGATATCACAATTGCGTGATGCATCAAATGAACATAAATTGACCATGTCGAAGCTCAGTCGATTAAGGCAGCGTCTGGGATGCTCTCGGGCGCAGGTTCGAATGCTCATCACGGCCCTTTTGGATTTGTTCGAGTACCACATGTTCAGAACAACCAGGTGACCACATCTTGGCGAGTACGGATAGGTGTGTACTCACCTAGTTGTTGAGTGTGTGTGTACTCACCTAGTTGTGTTTGCGGGAGTTGAGCTTTGGCTCTTTGGTCCCGCCTCTCAACCGTCAATCAACTGGTGTACAGATTCCTGAGCCTACTGGGCTCTATCATATATACATTTGAAACTGTGTATGGAGTCAGTCTCCCTCACATCACTTCCTAGAGCATTACATTTATTAACTACTCTGACACTGAAAAAAAATTCTTTCTAACGTCTCTGTGGCTCATCTGGGTACTAAGTTTCCACCTGTGTCCCCTTATTTGTATCCCACCCATGCTGAAGAGTTTGCCTTTGTCCACCCTGTCAATTCCCTGAGAATTTTGTAGGTGGTTATCATGTCTCACCTTACTCTTCTGTTTTCCAGGGACGTGAGGTTCAGCTCATTTAGCCTTTCCTCGTAGCTCATTCCTCTCATTTCTGGGACGAGCCTGGTGGCATACCACTGAATCTTCTTTAACTTTGTCTTGTGTTTAACTAGGTATTGACTCCAGGCTGGAGCTGCATATTCCAGGATTGGTCTGACATAAGTGGTATACAGGGTCCTTAACGATTCCCTACACAAGTTTCTAAAGGCAGTTCTTATGTTGGCCAATCTAGCATATGCCGCTGAAGATATCCTTTTGATGTGGGCTTCTGGGGACAGGTTCGGTGTGATATCAACCCCTAGATATTTCTCTCTATTTGACTCGTGCAGGATTTCACCTCCCAGATAGATAGGGAGCCGGTCGGCCGAGCGGACAGCACGCGGGACTTGTGATCCTGTGGTCCTGGGTTCGATCCCAGGCGCCGGCGAGAAACAATGGGCAGAGTTTCTTTCACCCTATGCCCCTGTTACCTAGCAGTAAAATAGGTACCTGGGTGTTAGTCAGCTGTCACGGGCTGCTTCCTGGGGGTGGAGGCCTGGTCGAGGACCGGGCCGCGGGGACACTAAAAGCCCCGAAATCATCTCAAGATAACCTCAAGATAGTACCTTGTGTTCAGCCTCCTGCTCCCTTCTCCTAATTTCATTACTTTAAACTTTCGTGAGTTGAACTATAGCAGCCATTTTCTAGAACATTCCTCTACTTTGTCCAGGTCATCCTGTAGTCTCTGTTTATCTTCATCCGTCTTGATT
This sequence comes from Procambarus clarkii, assembly GCF_040958095.1. NCBI lineage: Eukaryota > Metazoa > Arthropoda > Malacostraca > Decapoda > Cambaridae > Procambarus > Procambarus clarkii. The sequence goes on along the minus strand of NC_091217.1, from coordinate 16,526,850 downwards.
CTTCTCATAATTTTTGCATCATCAGCAAACATTGAGAAACATTGAGTCTATACCCTCCGGAAGATCGTTTACATATATTAAAAACAGGATGGGTCTAAGTACTGAGCCCTGTGGGACTCCGCTGGTGACATCACGCCACTTTGATGTCTACCCCCTCTCCGTTACTCGCTGTTTCCTGTTGTTTAAATACTCCCATATCCACCAGAGCACCTTACCTTTTACTCCTGCCTGTTGCTCCACCTTTTTTTAACAGCCTTATATGGGGTACTGTGTCAAAGGCTATTTGGCAGTCCAGGAAAATGCAGTCGATCCACCCTTCCCTTTCCAGTCTAATTTTTGTTGCCTGGTCATAGAATTCTAGTAAATCTGTGTGGCATGATTTAAGCTCTCTGAACCCATGTTGCTGGTATGTTACAAAAGCTATTTCCCTCCAGATGCTCTACAAGCTTTTTCTCACGATCTTCTCCATCACCTTGCATGGTATACAAGTTAGGGAAACTGGCCTGTAGTTCAGTGCCTCTTGCCTGTCACCCTTCTTGTATAATGGGATTACATTAGTTGTTTTCCAACTTTCTGGTAGGTCTCCTGTTTCCAGTGACCTGTTATACACCATAGAGAGTGGCACACTTAGTGCTTCTGCTCCTTCCTTTAGTATCCATGGTGAGATTCTGTCAGGTACAACAGCCGTTGTCACATCCAGCTCCAACAGACATCTTTTGACCTCATCACTAGTGAGGTCAAATTCCTCCAAGGTTGCTTGGTTTGCCTCTTCCTCATTTAGTTCAAGGGCTTCTCCTTGTTCTATTGTGAAGACCTCCTGGAATCTCTTGGTGAGTTCTTCACACACCTCCTTGTCATTCTCTGTGTATCTGTTCTCCCCTTTTTTCAATTTCATCATTTGCACCTTCACTGCTGTTTTCCTCCTGATGTGGCTGTGGAGCAGCTTTGGTTTGGTCTTGGCTTTACTCGCTGTCATTTTCAAACTGTCTCTTTTGCTTCCTTTCTCACTCTGAGGTACTCATTTCTGGCCCTCTGTTACCGGCGGGATTAGCGGGTATCTGTTAGCAGGTTTCCCTGCTCACCGGCGTTCTATTATTTCTGTATTTTCTCCATGTTCTTTTATTCAGTTGCTTTGCTACCTTGCATTCCAGGTTGAACCATTGATTTGTCTGTTGTTTTTCGTTTTTCTCCTTTTGGACTAGGATAAACCTGTCTGCAGTTTCCTGGCATTTCTGGGTGACAAAATCCATCATGTCCTGCACAGTCTTGTCTCTAAGTTCTGTTTCCCATGGTATTTCCCTTAGAAAGTGCTTCATCTCGTCATATTTTCCTCTTCGGAAATTAAGTCTCTTCCTCTCCAATCCCATCCTTGGATAGGTTATCCCTACCTCTACCAAGTACTCAAAAGTCAGTACACTGTGGTCACTCATTCCTATGGTGGGTTTCAGCTTTGACTTCCCTTATTTCTGACTCATTCAGGGTGAATATCAAGTCAAGTCTAGCTGGTTCATCATTGCCTCTCACTCTTGTGGGTTCCCTGACATCCTGGCTCAGAAAGTTCCTTGTTGCCACTTCCAAGAGTTTAGCTCTCCATGTATCTGCACCACCATGTGGGTCCCCATTCTCCCAGTCTATCTTTCCATGGTTGAAATCGCCCATGATTAAGAGTCTTGAGCCATTCCTTCAGGAAACTGACACTGCTCTCTCTATTATATTATTGGGTGCCATGTTGTTCCTATCAAACTCCTGTCTGGGTCTTCTCTCATTTAGGGGAGGGTTGTAAATGATTGCCACTATTATCTTAGGTCCACCCCTTTGTTATAGTTCCTGTTATGTAATCACTGAACTCGTTACAACCCGGAATTTTCATCTCATCAAAACTCCAGGCCTTCCTTATCAGCAGGGCCACTCTTCCACCTCCTCTCCCTTCCCTCTCTTTCCTTACTATATAGTAGTCCTTTGGAAACACAGCATCTGTTATGACTCCTGACAATTTTGTTTCCATGAAACCTATTACATCAAGGTTTTCTTATTGTGCCCTTTCTGCCAGTTCACTTGCTTTATTGGCAATCCCATCAATGTTTGAGTACATTACCTTGAAGCTCACTTTCTTATATCCATTTTCACCCTCACTCCCCACAATTGTAGGAAGTTGTTCCATGGTCATTGCTACTTGGGTAGGTTCGTCCTCCTGTGAGGTAGTTGCCAGGGATTCAGGGGGAGGTGGAGTGGGGGATGGAGGGCTTAGGTCTTGCTCAGGCCTGCATGGGGCAAGAAGAAGTCCTGGGGGGTGAGGGGGCAGGGAGTGCTTAAGGTTGGGGGCAAGGATTGCTTGGGAAGAGGGCACGCCCTCCTGTGGTGTAGTTGACAGGGGTTTGTGGGGATGTGGAGTGGGGGATGGAGGGCTTAGGTCTTGCCTGGGCCTGCCTGGGGCAGGAAGACCAGGGGCTGGGAAAGCAGAGGATACTCGGGGTAAGGGGAGAGGGAGGATTTGGGTGATATGGTGGGCATTGTGCAGGGGTAAGGAAGGGTTTGTGCTGGGGGTTAGGGGGGCTCTATTGGGTGGTGGGCTGGGGTGTTGCATTCCCCTCTGGGGTTCCTGAGTTGCTGTATTGGGGTTCCCCACTACCCTCTGGGATTGCTGGGTTGGAGGCTGAGGTTCCCTGGCTCCCTTCCTTCTCCCTGCTCCTTTTTCTTGCATCTGCTGCCCTTACTATCTCGTCCCTGGTCATGTCCCTTTGAACATATACCTCTTTGTAGTTCCTTGCATACCTCAGTTTGCTCTTCTTTACTAGGATGTCCTCTTTGATGACCTCGCTCATGAATACTACCTTGATCAATATCTTTTTGTCTCTGTTGTACTGGCCATTGCGGAAAAACTGTTCTATGTCTCATTCAGCCCCTTCCATTCCTATCTCCTTTAATATCCCTGCCACTGCAGCTTTGTCATTAGTCCTCCATTCCTCCCTTGTGGAACCCTCTTGTTCCTTCACACCTACCACTACTACAGCTCTTTTCTTTTCCATTAGCTGGCTTGTGCATCTAGCTGCCTCCTGTGAGGTTACTGCTTTCATTACAACTTCCTTGACTGTGCACATAGCATCTGGGCTCTTCAGTATTTCAGCAAAGGTTGGACCAATTGTAGGGGTCCCTGCTGTTGCTACATCTCCTGGTACCTAAGGGTTGGTAGCCTGGGCCAGAGTCTGAGGAGGGCCTGTTTTTAGGTCTTTTGCCTCCTCCTGTGCTGCACTTAGTTCTATCTGCAGCTTACATATAGTTTCCCTCAGGTCCTTCAGTTCACCACTGATTTCCTTTCATGCCTTAGCAATCATCTCCATGCGTGACTCGTCCTGTCCCTCTCCTCCAGCTTTATTCTGTTGTCTTACCATCCCGCTTGACCGCGTGTGTGTGTGTGTGTGTGTGTTTGTTTATGTGTGTGTGTGTGTGTGTACTGACCTATTTGTACTCACCTATTTGTGCTTGGGGAAGTTGAGCTTTTACTCTTTGGTCCCGCCTCTCAACAGTCAATCAACGGTGTACAGATTCCTGAGCCTACTGGGCTCTGTCATATCTACATTTGAAACTGTGTATGGAGTCAGCCTCCACCACATCACTGCCTAATGCATTCCATCTGTTAACTACTCTGACACTGAAAAAGTTCCTTCTTACTTCCGTGTGGCTCATTTGGGTACTCAGTTTCCACCTGTGTCCCCTTGTTCGCGTATCACCAGTGATGAATAGTTTATCCTTGTCTACCTGGTCGATTTCCCTGAGGATTTTGTAGGTAGTGAACAGTTAGAATCAAGATGTATAAAAAATAGTGTTGTAGATAGGCCCGGGCCCCCCAAAGGAACATAGGTTCCTGTTAATGCTTCAAGGTTTTAGAAACAGATCTGCTGTGCAGTATACAATCATCTACACCACTGCAACAGGATTAATGGATACACCTCAAAAACTAACTTATTTATTAAACCCTCTTAACAACCCCCCATATACATTACTATAATAACAACACTTTAAAACACTTTCTAACGTTAAAAGCCTTGGTCCACATAGGCAGGATACAAGGTTTTAAATTGGAGAAAACTACGGTAAAGTCTATGTGAAGAGAGGTACATGAAAGGCTGGAAGCAGCCTGGGGTACCTAACCCCCAAGTGGTACCCTAGTCACAACACAAACACTTAAGAATGCCCAAAACACTGGCTTATACTACACAATACATATACATAACACACACGCCTAGCTAGTAGCACGATACCGTAATACTAATTTAACTTATCTGAGAAGTACCCCAGCATCGGGTAAGGGAAGAGAGGAGTAGGAAGAGGAGGAGACAGAGCCACACAAGAGAGGTGTTGACCCAAGCCCAGTAGTCCAGAGAAGAGAGAAGCAGCCTCTGCTCTCCCTTACTCTGAATCGCTGCCGGCCGGATACTCAGCTAATCGTACAGCAGCCATCAATCCAAGTTTACTCAGACATACTTTACTAATTACTTTCTCATAATTTCTAAACATAGCTGATAACTAGTTCAATATTTAATAATCAACAAGCCCAGAGTCTTAATGCTCTGAGATGAACAAAATTCGTCTTACGTCTGGCAAGGCAGATAGGAACAAAAACGCATCAGCAGTCCTATCAGTTAATGTAAAGTAATTATTTAGAACTCAATTTGACCTCTGGTTTCCAACTAAGGAACCCAGGGTCGTAACATCTCCCCTTACTCTTCTGTCTTCCAGTGTCGTAAGGTGAATTTTCCGCCATCTTTCCTCGTAACTCATGCCTGTTTTTGCTGGGATTAGTCTAGTGGCATATCTTTGATCTTTTTCCAGCTTCGTCCTGTGCTTGACAAGGTACGGGCTCCATACTGGGGCCGCATACTCCAGGATTGGTTTTACATATGTGGCATGCATGATTCTGAATGATTCCTTACACAGGTTCCTGAAGGCTGTTCTGATGTTAGCCAGCCTCGCATATGCCGCAGATGTATTTTTTTTATGTGGGCTTCAGGAGACAGATTTGGTGTGATATCAACTCCTAGGTCTTTCTCTCTGTCGCTTCATTAAGTACTTCATCTCCTATTCTGTATCCTATGTCTGGCCTCCTGTTTCCACCGCCTAGTTTCATTACTTTGCATTTACTCGAGTTGAACTTAAGCAGTCATTTATTGGACCATTCATTCAGTCTGTCTAGGTCATCTAGTAGCCTCCTACTATCATCATCTGTTTCAATCCTCCTCATAGTTTTTGCATATCAGCAAACATTGAGAGAAACGAGTCTATACCCTATGGGAGATCATTTACATATATCAGAAACACTATAGGTTCAAGGACTGACCCCTGCGGGACTCCACTTGTAATGTCTCACCAATCTGAGACCTCACCCCTAACATTGACTCGTTGTCTCCTGTTGCTTAGGTACTCCTTTATCCAATGGAGTATCTTCCCTTTCACTCAAGCCTGCATCTCCAGCTTTTCCACTAGCTTCTTGTGTGGCACTGTATCAAAGGCTTTCTGGCAATCCGAAAATATGCAGTCTGCTCACCCTTCTCTTTCTTGCCTGATTTTTGTTGCCTGGTCGTAGAATTCAAGTAACCCTGTGAGGCAGGATTTGTGTGTAGGTGTGTGTGTGTGTGTGTGTGTGTGTGTGTGGGTGGGTATGTACTCACCTAGTTGTGTTCGCGGGGGTTGAGCTCTGGCTCTTTGGTCCTGCCTCTCAACCGTCAATCAACAGGTGTACAGATTCCTGAGCCTATTGGGCTCTATCATATCTACACTTGAAACTGTGTATGGAGTCAGCCTCCACCACATCACTTCCTAATGCATTCCATTTGTCAACCACTCTGACACTAAAAAAGTACTTTTTAATATCTCTGTGGCTCATTTGGGCACTCACTTTCTACCTGTGTCCCCTTGTGCGTGTGCCCCTTGTGTTAAAAAGCCTGTCTTTATCTACCCTATCAATTCCCTTCAGAATCTTGAATGTGGTGATCATGTCCCCCCTAACTCTTCTGTCTTTCAGCGAAGTGAGGTTTAATTCCCGTAGTAGCTCATACCTCTCAGCTCGGGTACTAGTCTGGTGGCAAACCTTAGAACCTTTTGAAGTTTAGTCTTTTCATTGACTAGATATGGACTCAATGCTGGGGCTGCATACTCCAGGATTGGCCTAACATATGTGGTATACAAAGTTATGAATGATTCTTTACACAAGCTTCTGAATGTCGTTCGTATGTTGGCCAGCCTGGCATATGCCGCTGATGTTATCCTACTGATATGAGCTGCAGGATATCCTATTGACATGTCTAGCGTGATATCAACCCCTAAGTCTTTTTCTTTCTCTGACTCCTGAAGAGTTTCCTCTCCCAGATGAAACCTTGTATCTGGCCTCCTGCTCCCTACACCTATTTTCATTACATTTCATTTGGTTGGGTTAAACTCTAACAACCATTTGTTCGACCATTCCTTCAGCTTGTCTAGGTCTTCTTGAAGCCTCAAACAGTCCTCTTCTGTCTTAATCCTTCTCTTAATTTTGGCATTGTCGGTAAACATGGAGATAAATGAATCTATACCCTCCGGGAGATCATTTACATATATCAGAAACAAGATAGGACCGAGTACAGAGCCCCGTGGGACTCCACTGGTTACTTCACGCCAATCGAAAGGTCTCATCCCTCACCGTAACTCTCTGCTTCCTATTGCTTAGGTACTCCCTTATCCACTAGAGCACCTTACCAGCTACACCTGCCTGTCTCTTCAGCTTATGTACCAGCCTCTTATGCGGTACTGTGTCAAAGGCTTTCTGACAATCCAAGAAAATGCAGTCCGCCCAGCCCTCTCTTTCTTGCTTAATCTTTGTCACCTGGTCGTAGAATTCTATTAAGACAGTCAGGCAAGATTTAATCTCCCTGAACCCATGTTGGCGATTTGTCACGAAGTCCATTCTCTCCAGATGCGCTACCAGGTTTTTTCTCACGATCTTCTCCATCACCTTGCATGGTATACAAGTCAAGGACACTGGCCTGTAGTTCAGTGCCTCTTGCCTGTCGCCCTTTTTGTATATTGGGACCACATTCGCCGTCTTCCATATTTCTGGTAGGTCTCCTGTCTCCAGTGACCTACTATACACTATGGAGAGTGGAAAGCAAAGCGCCTCTGCACACTCTTTCAGTACCCATGGCGAGATCCCGTCTGGACCAACAGCCTTTCTAACATCCAGATCCAGCAGGTGTCTCTTGACCTCCTCTCTCGTAATTTCGAACTCCTCCAAGGCCGCATGGTTTACTTCCCTTTCTTCTAGCACAGTGACCTCACCTTGTTCTGTTGTGAAGACCTCCTGGAACCTCTTGTTGAGCTCATCACACACCTCTTTGTCATTCTCTGTTTACCTGTCCTTGCTTGTTCTAAGTTTCACTACCTGTTCTTTCACTGTTGTTTTCCTTCTGATGTGACTGTGGAGTAGCTTTGGTTCGATCTTGGCTTTGTTTGCTATATCATTTTCATAACTTTTCTCGGCTTCTCTTCTCCCCCCATGACATACTCATTCCTGGTTCTCTGGTATGTCTCTCTGCTTTCTGGTGTTCTGTTATTCCGGAAGTTCCTCCACGCCCTTTTGTTCAGTTTCTTTGCTTCCATACATGCCCTATTATACCATGGATTCTTCTTTTGTTTCTCGGATTTTTCCTTTTGGGCCGGGATGTATCTGCTTACTGCCTCCTGACACTTTTGGGTGACATAGTCCATCATATCTTGTACAGACTTAGCTCTGAGGTCTGTGTCCCAAAGTATTTCTCTTAGGAAGCTTCTCATCTCATAATTTCCCTTTCGGAATGCCAGCCTTTTGTTTCCTAGTTCTTTTTTTTTTTGGGGGGGGGGGATAATTCCTAGCTCTACCAGGTACTCAAAGTTCAATACACTGTGATCACTTATTCCCAATGGTGCTTCCATATTGACTTTCCTTATATCCCACTCATTTAGGGGTAAATATCAGATCAAGCTTTGCTGGTTCATCTTCTCTCATTCTTGTTGGTTCCTTGATGTGCTGGCTTATAAAGTTTTTTGTTGCCACGTCCTGCAGCTAGCTCTCCATGTTTCTGGTCCTCCATATGGGTCTCTGTTCTCCCATTCTATCTTCCCATGTTTGAAGTCTCCATGCTTAGTAGTCCAGATCCATTCGTTCTAGCAACAAAAGCTGCTCTCTCTATTATGTTAATGGTGGCCAAGTTGTTTCTATCAAATTCCTGTCTGGGTCTTCTGTCATTTGGTGGTGGATTATATATGACTACGATTATAATTTTTGGCCCTCCAGTTGTTATTGTACCTATTATATAGTCACTGAAACCTTCACATCCTTGAATTACCAACTCCTCAAAATCCCAGCCTTTTTTTACCAGCAAGGCTACACCACCACCACCTCTTCCTTCTCTCTCTTTTCTCATAACATAATAGTCCTGTGGGAACACTGCATTTGTTATGGTTTTCGTTAGCTTTGTTTCTGTGAGAGCTATTATGTCTGGGGTTTCCTCTAGTACCCATTCTCCAAGTTCATTTGCTTTATTTGTAATTCCATCTATGTTAGTGTACATTGCCTTGAGGCACACTTTCTTCTGTCCCTTCTCAAATCTCCTTCTTGGTGAGTGTTCTGCTGGTGGAGGAAGCTGTGCCATGGGTGTGAGGATTTGTGAGGTGGATACCAGGAATGGTCAAACAAATGGTTGTTAGAATCTTACCCAACCAAATGTAAGGTAATGAAGATAGGTGTAGCGAGCAGGAGGCCAGATACAAGGTACCAACTGGGAGATGAAATACTTCAACAGTCAGAGAAAGAAAAAGACTTGTGGGTTGATATCACGCATGACCTTTCTCCTGCAGCCCATATCAAGAGGATAACATCAGCAGCATATGCCAGGCTGGCTAACATAAGAACGGCATTCAGAAACTTGTGTATGGAATTATTCAGAACTTTGTATACCACATATGTTAGGCCAATCCTGGAGTATGCAGCCCCAGCATGGAATGCACATCTAGTCAAGGATAAGACCAAACTGGAAAAGGTTCAAAGGTTTGCCACCAGACTAGTATCCGAGATGAGAGGTATGAGCTACGAGGAGAGACTACGGGAATTAAACCTCAATTCGCTGGAAGACAGAAGAGTTAGGGGGGACATGATCACCACATTCAAGATTCTGAAGGGAATTGATAGGGTAGATAAAGACAGGCTTTTTAACACAAGGGGCACACGCACATGGGGACACAGGTGGAAACTGATTGCCAAAATGAGCCACAGAGATATTAGAAAGAACTTGTTTAGTGTCAGAGTGGTTGACAAATGGAATGCATCAGGAGGTGATGTGGTGGAGGCTGACTCCATACACAGTTTCAAGTGTAGATATGATAGAGCCCTATAGGCTCAGGAACCTGTACACCTCTTGATTGACGGTTGAGAGGTGGGACCAAAGAGCTAAAGCTCAACCCCCGCAAGCACAACTAGGTGAGTACAGCTAGGTAAGTACACACACTCCCCAGGAAGCAGCCCGTAACAGCTGACTAACTTCCAGGTACCTATTTACTGTTAGGTAGCTGGGGCATCAGAGTGAAAGAAACTCTGTCCATTTTGTTTTCTCGCTGGCGCCGGGAATCGAACCCGAACCACAGGATTATTTGTCCCAGAATGCTGTTCATACAGCCACTGGCGCCTATCCAGCGTGTATTCACCTAGTTGTATTCACGTAGTTGTGTTTGCGGGGGTTGAGCTTTGCTCTTTCGGCCCGCCTCTCAACTGTCAATCAACTGTTTGCTAACTACACTAACTACTTTTTTTCACACCACACACACACACACACACCACAGAAAGCAGCCCGTGACAGCTGACTAACTCCCAGGTACCTATTTACTGCTAGGTAACAGGGGCACAGGGTGAAAGAAACTTTGCCCATTTGTTTCTGCCTCGTGCGGGAATCGAACCCGCGCCACAGAATTACGAGTCCTGCGCGCTATCCACCAGGCGCAGTAGGCCCCCCTACGAGGCCGTGTGTGTTTGTGGGTGAGTAGGGAAGGTGCGTGTGAAGTGAGGCTGGTGGCAATGTGTGTGTGTGTGTAGGGAGGCTTGTGCACGTGTGTGTGTACTCACCTAGTTGTGTTTGCGGGGGTTGAGCTCTGGCTCTTTGGTCCTGCCTCTCAACCGTCAATCAACAGGTGTACAGATTCCTGAGCCTATCGGGCTCTGTCATATCTACATTTGAAACTGTGTATGGAGTCAGCCTCCACCACATCACCCCCTAATGCATTCCATTTGTCAACCACTCTGACGCTAAAAAAGTTCTTTCTAATATCTCTGTGGCTCATTTGGGGGCTCAGTTTCCACCCGTGTCCCCTTGTGCGTGTTCCCCTTGTGTTAAATAGACTGTCTTTATCTGCCCTATCAATTCCCTTCAGAATCTTGAATGTGGTGATCATGTCCCCCCTAACTCTTCTGTCTTCCAGCGAAGTGAGGTTTAATTCCCGTAGTCTCTCCTCGTAGCTCATACCTCTCAGCTCGGGTACTAGTCTGGTGGCAAACCTTTGAACCTTTTCCAGTTTAGTCTTATCCTTGACTAGATATGGACTCCATGATGGGGCTGCATACTCCAGGATTGGCCTGACATATGTGGTATACAAAGTTCTGAATGATTCTTTACACAAGTTTCTGAATGCCGTTCGTATGCTGGCCAGCCTGGCATATGCCGCTGATGTTATCCGCTTGATATGTGCTGCAGGAGACAGGTCATGCGTGATATCAACCCCCAAGTCTTTTTCCTTCTCTGACTCCTGAAGAATTTCCTCTCCCAGATGATACCTTGTATCTGGCCTCCTGCTCCCTACACCTATCTTCATTACATTACATTTGGTTGGGTTAAACTCTAACAACCATTTGTTCGACCATTCCTTCAGCTTGTCTAGGTCTTCTTGAAGCCTCAAACAGTCCTCTTCTGTTTTAATCCTTCTCATAATTTTAGCATCGTCCGCAAACATTGAGAGAAATGAATCGATACCCTCCGGGAGATCATTTACATATATCAGAAACAAGATAGGACCCAGTACAGAGCCCTGTGGGACTCCACTGGTGACTTCACGCCAATCAGAGGTCTCACCCCTCACCGTAACTCTCTGCTTCCTATTGCTTAGATACTCCCTTATCCACTGGAGCACCTTACCAGCTACACCTGCCTGTCTCTCCAGCTTATGTACCAGCCTCTTATGCGGTACTGTGTCAAAGGCTTTCCGACAATCCAAGAAAATGCAGTCCGCCCAGCCCTCTCTTTCTTGCTTAATCTGTGTCACCTGATCGTAGAATTCTATCAAGCCTATAAGGCAAGATTTACCCTCCCTGAACCCATGTTGGCGATTTGTCACGAAGTCCCTTCTCTCCAAATGTGTTACCAGGTTTTTTCTCACGATCTTCTCCATCACCTTGCATGGTATACAAGTCAAGAAAACTGGCCTGTAGTTCAGTGCCTCTTGTCTGTCGCCTTTTTGTATATTGGGACCACATTCGCCGTCTTCCATATTTCTGGTAGGTCTCCCGTCTCTAGTGACTTACTATACACTATGGAGAGTGGCATCTAACATCCAGATCCAGCAGGTGTCTCTTGACCTCCTCTCTCGTAATTTCGAACTCCTCCAAGGCCGCCTGGTTTACCTCCCTTTCTCCTAGCACAGTGACCTCACCCTGTTCTATTGTGAAGACCTCCTGAAACCTCTTGTTGGAGTTCCTCACACACCTCTCTGTCATTCTCTGTATACCTGTCCTCGCCTGTTCGAAGTTTCAATACCTGTTCTTTCACTGTTGTTTTCCTTCTGATGTGACTGTGGAGTAGCTTTGGTTCGGTCTTGGCTTTGTTTGCTATATCATTTTCAAAATTTTTCTCTGCTTCTCTTCTCACCCTGACGTACTCATTCCTGGTTCTCTGGTATCTCTCTCTGCTTTCTGGTGTTCTGTTATTCCGGAAGTTCCTCCACGCCTTTTTGTTCTGTTTCTTCGCTTCCATACATGCCCTATTATACCATGGATTCTTCTGTTGCTTCTCGGATTTTTCCCTTTGGGCCAGGATGAACCTGTTTTCTGCCTCCTGACACTTTTGGGTAACATAGTCCATCATACCCTGTACAGACTTGTCTCTGAGGTCTGTGTCCCAAGGTATTTCACTTAGGAAACTTCTCATCTGTTCATAATTCCCCTTTCGGTATGCCAGCCTTTTGATTCCTAGTTCTTTTTTGGGGGAGATAAGTCCTAGCTCTACCAGGTACTCAAAGTTCAATACACTGTGGTCACTCATTCCCAAGGGCGCTTCCATCTTAACTTCCCTTATATCCCATTCATTTAGGGTAAATATCAAATCAAGCATTGCTGGTTCATCTTCTCCTCTCATTCTTGTTGGTTCTTTGGTGTGCTGGCTTAGAAAGTCTTTTGTTGCCACGTCCAGCAGCTTAGCTCTCCATGTTTCTGGTCCTCCATGCGGGTCTCTGTTCTTCCAATCTATCTTCCCATGGTTGAAGTCTCCCATAATTAGTAGTCCATATCCATTCCTGCTAGCAACAGAAGCTGCTCTTTCTATTATGTTAATGGTGGCCATGTTGTTTCTATCATATTCCTGTCTAGGTCTTCTGTCATTTGGTGGTGGATTATATATGACTACGACTATAATTTTTTTCCCTCCACTTGTTACAGTACCTGCTATGTAGTCACTGAAACCTTCACAGCCCTGAATATCCATCTCCTCAAAATCCCAGCCTTTTCTTACCAGCAGAGCTACACCACCCCCACCTCTTCCTTCCCTCTCTTTCCTCATAACATAATAGTCCTGTGGGAACACTGCATTTGTTATCGTTTTCGTGATCTTTGTTTCTGTGAGGGCTATTATGTCTGGGTTTTCCTCTAGTACCAGTTCTCCAAGCTCATTTGCTTTATTTGTAATTCCATCTATGTTAGTGTACATCGCTTTGAGGCTCACTTTCTTCTGTCCCTTCTCAAATCGCCTCCTTGGTGAGTGTTCTGCTGGTGGGGGGAGGCTGTTCCGTGGGTGTGAGGACCTGTGAGGTGGATAACAGGGTCTCAGAGGATACTGGGATGAGGGGCGGCGGATCCAGTGAAGAGGGAGGGGCAGGAAGGGTATAGGGTGAAAGGGGAGGGAGGACGGGAAGGAAAGGGGGGGAGGGAGGACTCGGGAGGAGGGGAGGGGTAGAAGGGTGGGGATTGGGTGTGGGGGGAGGGAGATTTGGCTGAACATTTGAGTGGGGGCAGGGAGGGTTTGGGGTAGGGGGGTTTTCTATGCAGAGGAGGGAGGCGGGGTTGTCCTCCCTTCTGGTGTTACTGGGTAGCTGGTTGTGGGTTCCCCCCTCGCCTCTGGGGGTGTTGTGTTGGGAGCTGTGACTTCCTGGTTTTCCCCTCTCGCCCTGCGCCTCTTCCTTGCTTCTGCCGCCACGGCTCTCTCCTCCCTTGTCATGTCTCTCTGGAGGAATACATTTTTTAATTTTCCCACGTTTTTCAGGGAGCTCTTCCTTGATAGGATCTTCTCCTTTGTGTTCTCGTTTGCAAACACTATCTTTATCATTCGGTCTCGGTCTTTGTTGTACCAGCCTAGCCTGAAAACCTTCTCAATGCTATGCTCAGCCCCTTCCATGTCTAGTGCCTTTAGTACTTCATTCACTTCTGCTTTGTCCTTGTCATTCCACTCTGTCCTATTAGATCCTTCCTGCTCCTTAATACCCACAGCAACCACTGATCTGTTCCTTTCCAGCAGTTGGCTAGTGGAGCGTGCCGCCTCCTGTGAGGTGGCTGCTTTCATGGCCACCTCCATCACTGCAGTCATTACTTCAGAGTTATTTTTTTTTAGTATTTCCGCAAATGTTGCTTTTATTGTGGCATTCTCATCCAAAAAATGAGGGGCGGACACACACACACACACACACTGTGTGTGTGTGTGTGTGTGTGTGTGTGTGTGTGTGTGTGTGTGTGTGTGTGTGTGTGTGTGTGTGTGTGTGTGTGTGTGTGTGTGTGTGTGAAGAGTGGCAGGCACTGTGCTTTTGCTCCCACCTTTAGTATCCAAGGGTAGATTCCTTCTGGGCCTATAGCCTTTGTCACATCCAGCTCTATTAAATGCTTCTTTACTTCCCCACTAGTAATCTCAAATTCTTCTAGTAGTTCCTGGTTAAATATTCCCCTCTCTTATCTCTGCAAATTCTCCTTTCTCTAAAGTGATGATCTCCTAGAATTTCTTATTCCGATCCTCACACACTTCCTTGTCGTTTGTAGTGAATCCTTCTGCCCCTATCTTTAATTTCATTACCTGTTCCTTTACTGTTGTTTATCACCTGATTTGGCTCTGCAGCCATTTAGGTTGAGTCTTTGCCTTGCTTGTGATGTCATTTTCGTATTGCCCTTCTGCCTCTCTTCTCAACCTGACATATTCATTCCTGGCAGTGGCACTCTGGTATCTTTCTCTGCTCTCAAGTGTCCTGTTATTTCTATAGTTTCTCCACGCCCTTTTACTTTGCTGATTAGGTAGCCTACATCACTGAATAAACCCTGGGTTTCTCATCTTCATTTCATTGTTTTCCTTTTGGACTGGGACAAACTTGTTTGCTGCCTCTTTACACTTCTGTGTGATGTATTCCATCATGTCTTGGTCCCTGTTTCCCCTGAGCTGTTTCCCATGTTATATCTGTTAGGAATTTTCTTATTTCCTAATTGTTGCCCTCTCGGATTGCCAGCGTTTTGTTTTCAGTACCCATCGTCGAGTTCAATAACCCTTCTTCAACCAGATTCTCAAACACCACTACACTGTGGGCGCTCATTTCTATTGGTGCCTCGAAACCGATTTCCCTTATGTCGGAGTTGTTCAGAGTGAAACCTAGATCAAGTCTTCCTGGTTTATCTTTATCTCTCATCCTTGTGGGTTCCCTGACATGCTGGCTTAAAAGTTTCTTGTCGCCACCTCCAATGGTTTAGCTCTCCATGTATCCTCACCTCCATGTGGTTCCTAGTTCTCCCCAGTTTATCCTTCCATGATTGAAGCCCTCAATGATGAACAGATGGGATCTAATGCTACAGGCCGCAGAGGCTGCCCTCTCAATTATAGTGTTAATTGCCATGTTGTTGTTGTCATGCTCTTGCCTAGATTTTCTGTCATTTTGAGGAGAGTTATATATCACTGCTACAATTATTTTTGGTCCTCCCATTGTCATGTTGCCTGTTATGTAGTCTCTGAATTCCTCGCAGCCCGGGATAATGATCTCCCTAAAACTCCATTCCATTCTCATTAGTAGGCCACTCCACCTCCTCTCCTTCCTTCCTTTAGTTCGCGCCCCATAGTTCGCGCCCCATATTTTGCGCCCCATATTTTGCGCCCCATAGTTCGCGCCCCATAGTTTGCGCCCCATAGTTCGCGCCCCATAGTTCGCGCCCCATAGTTCGTGCCCCATAGTTTGCGCCCCATAGTTCGCGCCCCATTGTTCGCGCCCCATAGTTCGCGCCCTCTTTTGTTCTCTCGCTGGTGAATACCAGATTTATCAATCGGTCTCTGTCCTTGTAGTACTGTCTGAACCTGAAAAATCATTCAGTATTCTAGTCAGCCCTCACTATCTTTACCCATTTAAGGATCTCATTAACTTCAGTTTTGTCCTATTCTCTCCACTCTGCTGGACTGGTCCCTATTACAGGGACCAGTCCAGCGAAATGTGTGTACTCACCTATTTGTGCTTTTGGGGATTGAGCTCTGGTTCTTTGGTCTCGCCTCTCAACTATCAATCAACTGGTGAACAGATTCCTGAGCCTACTGGGCTCTATCATATCTACACTTGAAACTGTGTATGGAGTCTGCCTCCACCACATCACTACCTAATGCAGTCTATTTATCAACCACTCTGATACTAAAAACATTCTTTCTAATATCTCTGAGGCTCAATGGGGCACCCAATTATCACCTGTGTCCCCTAGTGTGTGTGTGTCCCTTGTGTTAAATTGCCTGTCTTTATCTACCCTATCATTTCCATTGAGAATCTTGTATGTGGTGATCATGTCCTCCCTAACTCTTCTGTCTTCCAGTGACGTGAGATTTAATTCCCGAAGTTTCTCCTCGAAGCTTATACCTCTCAGACCGGGAACAAGTATGGTGGCAAACCTTTGAACCTTTTCCAGCTTAGTCTTATGCTTCACTAGATATATATATGGACTCCATGCTTAGGCTGCATACTCCCGGATTGGTCTGACATACGTGGCAATAAATTCTGAATGATTCCTTCCGCAAGTTTCTAAAGGCTGTTCTTATGCGGGCCAGCCTGCCATGTGCTGCTGATGTTATCCTCTTGGTATGGGCTTCAGGGGACAGGTCTGGCGTGATATCAACCCCCAAGTCTTTCTCTCTCTCTCTGACTCTTGAAAAATGTCATCCCACAACTGATGCCTTGTATCTTGCCTCCTGCTCCCTG
This sequence comes from Procambarus clarkii, assembly GCF_040958095.1. Lineage (NCBI taxonomy): Eukaryota > Metazoa > Arthropoda > Malacostraca > Decapoda > Cambaridae > Procambarus > Procambarus clarkii. The sequence continues at coordinate 16,510,392 of NC_091217.1, read as the reverse complement.
TATCTATCTTTATTACATTACATTTGCTTGGGTTAAATGCTAACAACCATATGTTCGACCATTCCTTCAGTTTGTTTAGGTCTTCTTGAAGCCTCATGTAGTCATTCTCTGTCTTAATCCTTCTCACAATTTTGGCATCGTCTGCAAACATTGAGAGGAATGAGTCTATACTCTCCGGGAGATCATTTAAGTATATCAGAAAAGGAAAGGACCGAGCACAGAGCCCTGTGGGACTCCACTGGTGACTTCACGCCAATCTGAGGTCTCACCCCTCACTTTAACTCTCTGCTTAAAATTCTTTAGGTATTCCCTTATCCACTGGAGCACCTTTCCAGTTACTCCTGCCTGTCGCTCTAGCTTATGTACCAACCCCCTATGGGGGTACTGTGTCAAAGGCTTTCTGACAGTCCAAAGAAATGCAGTCCGCCCAGCCTTCTCTTTCTTGCTTAATCTTTGTCACCTTGTCATAGAATTCTATTAATCCAGTAAAACATGGATTAATAGAATGTTGGCGATTTGTCACGAAGTCCCTTCTCACCAGATGTGTTACTAATTTTTTTCTCACGATCTTCCTTATCACCTTGCATGGTATACAAGTTAGGGACACTGGCCTGTAGTTCATTGCCTCTTGTCTGTCACCCTTTTTGTATATTGGGACCACATTAGCCATCTTCCACATTTCTCGCATATCTCCTGTCTCTAGTGACCTACTACACTCAATAGAGAGTGGCAAGCAAAGAGCCTCTGCACAGTCTTTCAATACCCATGGTGAGATCCCGTCTGGACCAACTGCCTTTCTAATATCCAGATCCAACAGTGTTTTCTTGACCTCATCTCTCGTAATTTCGAACCCCTCCCAGGCCACCTTGTTTACTGCTACCTCTCGTAGCGCAGTGACCTCTCCTTGTTCTATTGTGAAGACCTCCTGGAACCTTTTGTTGAGTTCTTCACACACCTTTTTGTCATTCTCTGTATACCTGTCCTCGCCTGTTCTAAGTTTCCTTATATGTTCTTTCACTATTTTATTTTCCTGATGTGACTGTGGAGTTGCTATGGTTCGGTTTTGGCTTTGTTTTCTATATAATTTTCATAATTTTTCTCTGCTTCTCTTCTCATATTAACACACTCATTCCTGGTTCTCTGGTATCTCTCTCAGCTTTTTGGTGTTTTGTTATTTCGAAAGTTCGCCCTTTTGTTCAGTTCCTCTGCTTCCATACATCCCCTATTACACCACGGATTTTTCTTTTGCCTTTCGGATTTTTTCTCTTTGGGCCGAAATAAACCTGTTTACTGCCTCCTGACACTTTTGGGTAACATAGTCCATCAGGTCTTGTACAAACGTAGCTCCGAGGTCTGTTTTCAATGGTATATCCCTTAGAAAACTTCTCATCCCCTCATAATTCCCCTTTCAAGATGCCTGCCTTTTGTTTTCTAGTTCTTTTTTGGGGGAGATAAGTCCTAGCTCTAGCAAGTACTCAAAGATCAATACACTGTGATCACTCATTCCCAAGGGGCTTCAATCTTAAGTTCCCTTAAATCCCACTCATTGAGGGTAAATATCAGATCAAGCATACCGGGTTCATCATCCCCTCTCATTCTTGTAGGTCCCTTGATGTGTTGGCTTAGAATGTTTCTTGTTGTCGCGTCCAGCAGCTTAGCTCTCTATGTATCCGGTCCTCCATGCGTCCTCCCAATCTATCATCCTGTGGTTAAAGTCCTCTATGATTAGTAGTCCAGATCCGTTCCTACTAGCGAGAGACGCTGTTCTCTCTATTTTGTTAACGGTGGCCATGTTGTTTCTATCATATTCCTGTCTGGGTCTTCTGTCATTTGGTGGCGGGTTATATATGACTGCGACTATAATTTTTTTGTCCTCCAGTTTCTAATGAACCTGTTATGTAGTCACTGAAACCTTCACAGCCCTGAATAACCATTTCCTCAAAATCCCAGCGTTTTCTTACCAGCAGAGCTACACCACCACCTCCTCTTCGTTCTCTCTCTTTCCTCTCAATACAGTAGTCCTGTGGAAACACTGCATTTGTTATGGTTTTCGTTAGCTTTGTTTTATGTGAGTGCTATTATGTCTGGGTTTTCTATAAGTACCCATTCTCCAAGTACATTCCTTTTATTTGTAATCCAATCTGTTAGTGTACATTGCCTTGAGACTCACTTTCTTCTGTTCCTTCTCATGTTCCCTTCTTGGTGAGCGTTCTGCTGATGGGGTTATCTGTTCCATGGGCGTGAGGATTTGTGGAGTGGGTAATGTGGTCTCAGAAGATACTGCAGTGAGGGGTAGGGGGTCAAGTGAAGGAAGAACAGGCAGGGTATGGGATGAATGGGGAGGGAGGATAGTGGATGAAATGGAGGAAGGGGGACATGGTGGGAGTAGGGGAAGGGTATTTGGGTGGGAGTGGGGTGAGGGAGGCGGAAGAGTTGGCTGAACATTAGCAGGGGTTTCTATGCAGAGGAGAGTGGTGGATTTGCCCTCCCCCTCTGGTGTTACTCGGTTGCTGGTTGTGGGTCTCCTCCTCACCCGTGCGGATGTTGTGTTGGGAGCTGTGCTTTCCTAATTTTCTTCTCCCGCCCTGCGCTTATTCCTTGCTTCTACAGCCATGGCTCTCTCTTCCCTTGTCATGTCCCTCTGGAGGAATACTTTATTAAATTCTCCCACATATTGTAGGTGACTCAGATATATATATATATATATATATATATATATATATATATATATATATATATATATATATATATATATATATGTATATATATATATATATATGTATATATATATATATATATATATATATATATATATATATATATAATATATATATATATATATATATATATATATGTATATATATATATATATATATATATATATTATATATATATATATATATATATATATATATATATATATATATTATATATATATATATATATATATATATATATACATATATATATACATATATATATATATATATATATATATATATATATATATATATATATATATATATATATATATATATGTCGTACCTAGTAGCCAGAACGCACTTCTCAGCCTACTATGCAAGGCCCGATTTGCCTAATAAGCCAAGTTTTCCAGAATTAATATATTTTTTCTAATTTTTTTCTTATGAAATGATAAAGCTACCCATTTCATTATGTATGAGGTCAATTTTTTTTATTGGAGTTAAAAATAACGTAGATATATGACCGAACTTAACCAACCCTACCTAACCTAACCTAACCTATCTTTATAGGTTAGGTTAGGTTAGGTAGCCTAGAAAGTTAGGTTAGGTTAGGTTAGGTAGGTTAGGTAGTCGAAAAACAATTAATTCATGAAAACTTGGCTTATTAGGCAAATTGGGCCTTGCATAGTCTCCTGGTGGGAAAGTGTTCTAAAGTTGTATACTTAACTCTCGTGTTTAGAAGAGTTGTGCCTTAAGCATAGACACTGTGTCTTCCCATATTAACAGGGACTTGATGAAATTAACGTCTAAATGACCCCTCACTTGCTCTAGTGCTCTTGGGAGGTGGTGATCTTTGGTGTATTTAAATACTCCGAAATTACCATCTCTTTTAAGGGTCTGAGCGGGTGGTGGAGCGGGTTAGGCGTACCTGTTATGCCAGTTGCTGGAAGGCTTCTGTGCTGGCTAGGGTTCGAGTCTCCTGGTGGGAAAGTGTTCTAAAGTTGTATATATATATATATATATATATATATATATATATATATATATATATATATATATATATATATATATGTTCATAGTCATTTCCCTTCCCTCTACCCTTTTGTACATTCATGCTACAGTATGGATCTTAAGCTACTTTTTGGCGAACATGAAATTGACTCGCGAGAAGGCGTCCAACAGGGTGACCCCCTCGCTCCTCTCCTTTTCTGCTTAGTCATCAAACAAGTCACAGAGGTCCTGTCCAGCGAGCTTAACATCTGGTTCTTGGATGATGGTACCCTAGCTGGTTCCCAAGACTCCCTCCTGGAGGACATCAGAAAAATCCAGGAGCAAGGTGCAGTTTTAGGCCTCACCCTGAACCCTTCTAAATGTGAAATAATATGTTCCAACCAGGGCATCGTAGAGAGAATTGAGGGTCTTCTGCCAAATATCCATAAAACTAAACCTGAAGACAGCACACTCCTAGGAGCTCCCCTGGGGTTGAAAGCCATCGATGAGGTCCTTGATAAGAAAATCGCCGACCTTAAGAGGATGGATGGGAGGATTGAGGATATTGATGCTCATGATGCACTCTACCTCATCACCAGATGTCTGTCCCTCCCCAGGTTAACCTACTTTCTGAGGTGTTCACCATCTTACAGTAGCCAAAAACTAAGTGAGTATGACCGGTTACTGAAATCAATGCTAGAAAAAGCCCTTAACCTCTCTCTCGATGACCTACAGTGGAAACAAGCCTCTCTTCCCGTAAGACTTGGGGGCCTCGGAGTTCGAACAGCAACGCAAATCGCTGTTCCAGCCTTCCTGTCCTCCTTATCAGCATCCGACGACCTTGTGAAGGAAATTCTACCTGCCCACTTACATCAGCTGGCAGGTGTACATGATCCCAATTTTACACGCTGTGCCACAGAGTGGGCCTCTCGTGCAGGCCAATCACCTCAACCACCATCCCCAAAATCCCACAAGCAATCCAGCTGGGATGGTCCCATTGTAGACCAAGTTGCTGCAGAGTGCCTGGGTGCTGCAACAACACAACACGACATTGCTCGCCTCACAGCAGTAGCAGCACCACATGCAGGGGATTTCCTGTTAGCAACCCCAATGTCGGCAACTGGCACGCGTCTCACACCACACGCCCTCCGAATTGCTGTGGCCCTCCGCCTTGCTGCCCCAATCCACACCAGATATAGGTGTATTTGCGGCGAGGTGGTGGCTGACAGGTACGGTCACCATGGCCTACTCTGCCAAAGCACAGGGGGATGGCACTCGAGGCACAGTGAAGTTAACGACATCATCAAGAGGAGCCTCACTACAGCTGGATGCCCAGCTGAAAGAGAGCCCCGTTACCTAACGCCCCGTAACTCTGATGCTCTTATTGGTCGCCCGGATGGTATCACAGTGAACCCCTGGAAGAATGGCAAGCAGTTGGTATGGGACTACACGTGCGTATCAACCCTGGCTAACACCTACATTAACCTCAGTGTTGCACAACCAGGTGGCGCTGCCACCCACAGGGAAGCAGCCAAATCCCGTAAGTATAGAGAACTGGATCACCACTACAATTTTGTCCCCATTGCTTCTGAGACGCTCGGCGCCTGGGGTAAAAGTGCTACCAGTTTTTTGAAGGAACTGGGTTCTAGGCTCATTGAAACAACAAGGGACCCGAGAGCTGCAAGCTTTCTTTTCCAGCGCCTCAGTGTGGCGATACAGAGGGGAAATGCGCACTGCATCCAGGGTTCCTGCCCGCCATCTGAGGAGCTGGAGGAACTCGACAACCTATGACAACCATCTTTGTAACCCATATGTAACTCCTTTTTTTGTAACAAAGTTCAAATAAAGTAAATATATATATATATATATATATATATATATATATGTCGTACCTAGTAGCCAGAACTCACTTTTCAGCCTACTATGCAAGGCCCGATTTGCCTAATAAGCCTAGTTTTCATGAATTAATTGTTTTTCGACTACCTAACCTACCTAACCTAACCTAACCTAACTTTTTCGGCTTCCTAACCTAACCTAACCTATAAAGATAGGTTAGGTTAGGTTAGGTAGGGTTGGTTAGGTTCGGTCATATATCTACGTTAATTTTAACTCAAATAAAAAAAAATGACCTCATACATAATGAAATGGGTAGCTTTATCATTTCATAAGAAAAAAATTAGAGAAAATCTATTAATTCAGGAAAACTTGGTTTATTAGGCAAATCGGGCCTTGCATAGTAGGCTGAGAAGTGAGTTCTGGCTACTAGGTACGACATATATATATATATATGTTGTACCTTGTAGCCAGAATGCAATACTTGGCCTACTATGCAAGGCCTAATTTGCCTAATAAGCTAAGTTTTCCTGAATTTATGTAATTTTCTATTTTTTTTCTTATGAAAAGATAAAGCTATCCATTTCACTATGCATGAGTTAATTGTTTTTTAATTTGAGTTAAAACTAATGTAGATATTTGACCGAACCTAACCAATCTTACCTAACCTAACCTAACCTAACATAATTAAGTTCTTAATGAACTTAATTCTTTGGTACCTTCAATAAAATTCACATGTGAAAAAGAGAATGATACTCTTCCGTTTTTGGACATTATGATTCATAGAGTCAATAGAAGGTTCAAATTTAATGTGTATAGAAAACCTACCAACGTGGGGTCGTTAGTTCATTATTATTCGAATCATCATAGTAAAGTTAAACAGGCAGTATTTTCAGGAATGTTTCTTCGAGCTTTGAGGGTATGCAGCCCTGAGTTTTTTGATGAAGAGATAGCTAAAATATATGAAATTGGGAAGAGTTTACAGTACCCTAAGATGTTATCGGATTGTTCGTTTGGGAAAGCTAAACGTACGTTCTATAAAAATGTCTGCAAAGCGAAACCAGAAAATAGAAACTCAGTGATGGTACCTTATGCGATGGGATTTGAGAAACTTTCCCAGTTTTTAAGAACGTTAATATCAATTTGGTGTTCACTAATAATACGATCAAGTCTACTTTAATAAAAAGAAGAACCCTGATACAGCAGGTTGTGTGTATTCGATTCCCTGCAATGATTGTGAGACTGTGTACCTTGGACAAACAGGAAAATCCTTACAATTACGTATGTCCCAACATGCTTATAGTATAAGAACTGCCCAAACGTGTAATGCTTTGTATCTACATACAAGTTTGTGTGATCACACTATTAATTGGGATGGGGCGAAAAGCATTGCCAATTACAATGACTTTGTGGAACGAAATTTAATTGAGTCTGCCCTGATTAGTCAATGTCCAAATCTTCTCAATGTTAGTACTGGTATGTACAAATTTGACCCAGTTTTAAGTTACAATATTACACAACAGTTTAAGAAAAAACTCTGAAAGGGAGGCTTACAATGTCTCATTACAATTTTATATTCATTTATTGTGTGTTCATGAGGCTTTTTCTTTAATCTTTCATCCTTATTGTCTGACCGCTTAATCCTCTTTGACCGTTCTAAGCTAAGCTATTCCTGTTTCTTGTAATTCTTTCCCTAGAGATGGGTTGGTCAGGTTCCAGGTGTTGGCCTGTATCCTCTCTCTCTTTCTCTAGTCAGTCTGGTGTTGACAACGGCTTTAACAGGTCGAAACGTTCATCTCTCTTCCCCATTTCTTTGTGGTTTTTCCGCATACAAATGATCAGTGTTTAGTGATCGTCAATTGCATCAATGGATACCACGTGCCAGTTTCTCTCCTTCTCCTCTCTTTACCCTTTTCTTAAGCCTTTTGTTACTAAACTTCGTTCTGCTTTAGTGAAATCTCATTCCTTAAAACTTCGCCTCCGTTTTCTTCGAAAATGCCTCAGTGAACAAGTGCTACCCCGTTCATTATTACCCAACAGCGTTCATAAATTATCAGATCGGCCGTTTGATGAGATTCCCCGCATAGTGCTTATGAAAAACATCGATTTAATTAAATTAGAAGCTCGTGAATGTTTTAAAGTGGTGGATAACTGTAAGTATGCCTTTCTCCAAGCCATTCCGCCTGAATGGAACCGCTGTTTGATGGATTATTGTTACACTACTTTGAGGCCTACCTACAGAAAGGTGAGTACTAAACTGGATTTAAAATTGAAGAGACTTATTCAACAAAGTAACTGGAATAAACACTCCAACCGTGATTTTGTCATCAACCTCTCGGATAGACAACTTGATAACAACACGATTACTGCATTAGGATATTACCTGAGCTTTGCCACGTCTAACGGGACAGTTAATTTTGTAGATATTGCCAATGGTTTCTGTAATCTCGAAAAGTATAGTGATGTCTCAGTTGAAGATATTAATGTGTGCAAAGGTATGATGTATGGTGTTTTATTTAACAATTCTGTACCTAATTGTCCAAGTCGATTTATTCATGCGATCAAAATTCTCAAAAAAGATAATTCATTACATATTACCAAGGCTGATAAGTCAAATGCAGTAGTTATTATGAATAAGGATGACTATGTCCGAAAGATGGAGTTACTTTTGGAAGATAGGGGGTACTTATCTATTGATTAACAACGATCCTACAGAAAAAGTGATCGCACATTTTAACAAAACTCTCAAAACTTTGTGCAAAGGCGATAAAGAGTTGATTTCTAGGCTAACAAGTCGATCTCCCTCTCAACCTTATATGTATAGTCTTATAAAAACCCATAATCCTTTTAATCCAGTTAGACTGATTATTAGTTCAGTTGGTTCGGTGGCTTATAAACTTTCTAAGTGGTTGGTTAAAGTTTTGTCCCCTATCGTTGGTACTTTTTCTAACTCGCACTTAACTAACAATGTAGACTTTATTAATAAGCTATCCACACTATAATTGAATTTTGATTTTAAAGTAGTAGGTTTTGACGTGACTGCTTTATTCACTAAAGTACCTGTTGATGATTTGTTAGAATACCTACGTGAGGAACTGCCTAAATATAATTTGAGCTTGCAGAACAATAATGTGTTGGAACTTATCAAATTATGTATAAAAGACAATTAATTCAGTTTCAATGGAAAAATTTTCAAACAAACATTTGGAATGGCTATGAGCAATCCCCTTTCCCCAGTATTGAGCAATTTGTATATGGAGTTCTTCGAAACAAAAATCTTATCCAGGATTATCCCTTCTAATGTAGCCTGGTTTAGGTATGTCAACGATATTTTCTACTTATGGCCGAGTGACCAAGACCAAATTGTTTTTCTTAATGAACTTAATTCTTTGGTACCTTCAATAAAATTCACATGTGAAAATGAGGAGAATGGTACTCCTCCGCTTTTGGACATTATGATTCATAGAGTCAATAGAAGGTTCAAATTTAATGTGTATAGAAAACCTACCAACGTGGGGTCGTTTGTTCATTATTATTCGAATCTTCATAGTAAAGTTAAACAGGCAGTATTTTCAGAAATGTTTCTTCGAGCTTTGAGGGTATGCAGCCCTGAGTTTTTTGATGAAGAGATAGCTAAAATATATGAAATTGGGAAGAGTTTACAGTACCCTAAGATGTTTTTGGATTGTTCGTTTGGGAAGCTAAACGTACGTTTTATAATAATGTCTCCAAAGCGAAACCAGAAAATAGAACCTCATTGGTGGTTCCATATGCGATGGGATTTGAGAACCTTTCCCCAGTTTTTAAGAACCTTAATATCAATTTGGTGTTCACTAATAATACGATCAAGTCTAATTTAATTAAAAACTCCCCTGATACAGCAGGTTGTGTGTGTTCGATTCCCTGCAATGATTGTGAGACTGTGTACCTTGGACAAACAGGAAAATCCTTACAATTACGTATGTCCCAACATGCTTATAGTATAAGAACTGCCCAAACGTGTAATGCTTTGTATCTACATACAAGTTTGTGTGATCACACTATTAATTGGGATGGGGCGAAAAGCATTGCCAATTGCAATGGCTTTGTGGAATGGAATTTAATTGAGTCTGCCCTAATTAGTCAATGTCCAAATCTTCTCAATGTTAGTACTGGTATGTACAAACTGGACCCAGTTTTAAGTTACAATATTACACAACAGTTTAAGAAAAAACTCTGAAAGGGAGGCTTACAATGTCTCATTACAATTTTATATTCATTTATTGTGTGTTCATGAGGCTTTTTCTTTAATCTTTCATCCATATTGTCTGACCACTTAATCCTCTTTGACCGTTCTAAGCTAAGCTATTCCTGTTTCTGGTAATTCTTTCCCTAGAGATGGGTTGGTCAGGTTCCAGGTGTTGGCCTGTATCCTCTCTCTCTTTCTCTAGTCAGTCTGGTGTTGACAACGGCTTTAACAGGTCGAAACGTTCATCTCTCTTCCCCCATTTCTTTGTGTTTTTTTCCGCACACACACATATATATATATATATATATATATATATATATATATATATATATATATATATATATATATATATATATATATATATATATATATATATATATATATATATAATTGAAAATTCACACCCCAGAAATGACTCAAACCCATACTGCCAAGAGCACTCTGCTGGCGTACAGGATCCCTTAACCGCTCGACCACCACGGCCAGACAAAAGATTATGGTAGCCGAGGATATTTCCATCCCTCCGCTGGCACTTGGTTGGTGATCGTGGGCATGGTATTTTATCAAAACACCTCATTCTTTGGGGCACATGTGAGGAACACAAATGCAAACAAGCCTGAATGGTCCCTAGGACTATATGCAACTAATAACTCACACCACAGAAATGACTCGAACCCATACTGCCAGAAGCACTCTGCTCGCGTACAGGCTGCCTTAACAGCTCGACCAACATGACCGGACAAAAGGGGAAGGTAGCCAAGGCTACTTCCATCCCCCGGCCGACACTCAGTTGGTAATCTTGGGCATGGTATTTTATCAAATCACCTCATTCTTTGGGGCACAAGTGAGGAACACAAGTGCGAACAAGCCTGAATGGTCCCTAGGACTATATGCAACTGAAAACTCAAATTTTACTAACCAAGTGCCGGGAAGTGCGTTCTGGCTACTTGGTACAACATATATATATATATATATATATATATATATATATATATATATATATATATATATATATATATATATATATATATATATATATATATATATATATATATATATATATATATATATATATATATATATGTTTCATTGAATATGACCGCATATTGTGTATTTATTATTTTTTGTTTAGGGCTTCTATCCCTCTAACTATTTTCTTAGCATCAGGGCTTAATTGAAATAGGAGTTCTCCAAAACTCATTTTCGTACTTTTAAGGTGAAGAAAAGAAGTGATTTACTATAGAGTGTATTACACTTATTTGTATAATTTGCACGACGTTTCGAACCTCCATGGTTCATTCTCAAGTGAACAGATCTTACAATACTAGTTGATTTTATACCCGCATTAGGTCAGGTGATAATACAATGAAGGTGAAAACATGGGGGGATACATAAGGGATAAACATAGGGGCTGCAGAAGGCTTATTGGCCCATACAAGGCATCTCCTATCCAAACACAAAGATTAATCCAGTGTAATTGGCCTGTTATGTTGGACATTGTCTTCTGTGTTGGCATCGATATGTTCTTGTCTTGTCCTTACTCTCATGGTGGGTAGAGTAAAAAGTTCCGTGATTTGGGTGTTCATGGTAGGTCGCTCTATTCTTATGTGAATTGCCTCAAGAATTTGTAATCTTCTTGAATCTTGGGTTTTGTCTATTATGCAAGTATTCTTGTTCAACATTTCTCTTGTTAGAGTAATGTCATGGGCTTGTCTCATGTGATTCCTAGGGGCACCAGATTGAAGATGGCATGTCAAACGCCTCGTCAGCTTGGTCGACGTCATACCTATGTACTTACATTGAAGGTTACATCCTTCGTGGGGGCAAGTGTACATGTATACAACGCTTGACTGCTGTAGAGGGTTCTCCGTCGGCTACGGGCTGTTTTTGATAAGGAGTTCGGAAGTCTTCTTGGTTTTGTAGAATATTATCAGGTTTATGTTTTGGTTAGGAGTAGTGCTTTTTACTCCTTTACGGATTATTTCTTTCATTATTCTTTCCTCTTTTATATGTTCACTGTGCATGGTTGATTTGTAATATAATTTTATTGAGGGTGTTGTGGTTTCTGTTCTAGGTTCTGAATTATACCAACGGTCCAAGTGTCTTCTTATAGCAGCGTTTATTTCCGCGTTGCTATATCCGTTGTTCACCAATACCTGAGTTACTCTTTCAAACTCTCTACTCACGTTGCTCCATTCAGAGCAGTGGGTAAGCGCTCGACGAATATAAGCATTGAGAACACTGGCTTTGTATCTTTGGGGGCACTCACTTCTACCGTTCAGGCATAATCCTATGTTGGTGGGCTTGGTATATACGTTGGTATTTAAAGAGGTTCCTGTTTTTGTTATTAGTACATCCAAGAATGGCAGACTGTTATTTTCACTATTTTCATGTGTAAATCGGAGTACTGACTCTCTCTCTAGGTGTCTTTTTAGGTCAATTAGTTCATCTGAGTCTTTTACTATTACGAATATGTCATCTACATAACGGCAGTATACAGTTGGTTTTTGTCTGCTACTGAAGACCCTATCTTCGATGGTTCCCATATAAAAATTAGCAAATAAAACTCCTAAGGGGGAGCCCATTGCTACTCCGTCTATTTGTAAATACATGTCTCCTTGTGGACTGATGAAAGGGGCTTCCTTTGTACATGCTTCGAGAAGACTTTTCAAGTGTGGCTCAGGTATGTCTAATTTGGGGGTGCTTTCGTCTCTGTATACTCTGTCCAGTAATTTCCAGTTCCAGTTCCAGTAATTTCCAGTTTTTCCAGTTAAAAAGTTCCAGTTTTTGTAATAACAAAAACAGGAACCTCTTTAAGTACCAACGTATATACCAAGCCCACCAACATAGGATTATGCCTGAACGGTAGAAGTGAGTGCCCCCAAAGATACAAAGCCAGTGTTCTCAATGCTTATATTCGTCGAGCGCTTACCCACTGCTCTGAATGGAGCAACGTGAGTAGAGAGTTTGAAAGAGTAACTCAGGTATTGGTGAACAACGGATATAGCAACGCGGAAATAAACGCTGCTATAAGAAGACACTTGGACCGTTGGTATAATTCAGAACCTAGAACAGAAACCACAACACCCTCAATAAAATTATATTACAAATCAACCATGCACAGTGAACATATAAAAGAGGAAAGAATAATGAAAGAAATAATCCGTAAAGGAGTAAAAAGCACTACTCCTAACCAAAACATAAACCTGATAATATTCTACAAAACCAAGAAGACTTCCGAACTCCTTATCAAAAACAGCCCGAAGCCGACGGAGAACCCTCTACAGCAGTCAAGCGTTGCATACATGTACACTTGCCCCCACGAAGGATGTAACCTTCAATGTAAGTACATAGGTATGACGTCGACCAAGCTGACGAGGCGTTTGACATGCCATCTTCAATCTGGTGCCCCTAGGAATCACATGAGACAAGCCCATGACATTACTCTAACAAGAGAAATGTTGAACAAGAATACTTGCATAATAGACAAAACCCAAGATTCAAGAAGATTACAAATTCTTGAGGCAATTCACATAAGAATAGAGCGACCTACCATGAACACCCAAATCACGGAACTTTTTACTCTACCCACCATGAGAGTAAGGACAAGACAAGAACATATCGATGCCAACACAGAAGACAATGTCCAACATAACAGGCCAATTACACTGGATTAATCTTTGTGTTTGGATAGGAGATGCCTCGTATGGGCCAATAAGCCTTCTGCAGCCCTATGTTTATCCCTTATGTATCCCCCCATGTTTTCACCTTCATTGTATTATCACCTGACCTAATGCGGGTATAAAATCAACTAGTATTGTAAGATCTGTTCACTTGAGAATGAACCATGGAGGTTCGAAACGTCGTGCAAATTATACAAATAAGTGTAATACACTCTATAGTAAATCACTTCTTTTCTTCACCTTAAAAGTACGAAAATGAGTTTTGGAGAACTCCTATTTCAATTAAGCCCTGATGCTAAGAAAATAGTTAGAGGGATAGAAGCCCTAAACCAGAAAATAATAAATACAGAATATGCGGTCATATTCAATGAAACATGTTTGAAAGAAAACCTGCTGCCAGTATACACCAATATATATATATATATATATATATATATATATATATATATATATATATATATATATATATATATATATATATATATATATATATATATATATATATATATATAAATATATATATATATATATATATATATATATATATATATATATAAATATATATATATATATATATATATATATATATATATATATATATATATATATATATATAAATATATATATATATATATATATATATATATATATATATATATGAATATATATATATATATATATATATATATATATATATATATATATATATATATATATATATATATATATATATATATATATATATATATATATGCGGAAAATCCACAGAGAAATATGAAATGAAGTGAACGTTTCGGCTTGTTAAAGCCTTTGTCAACACCAGACTGACTAAGTCTGGTGTTGTCTAAGTCTGGATTAGTCAGTCTGGTGTTGACAAAGGCTTTAACAAGCCGAAACGTTCACCTCATTTCATATTTCTCTGTGGATTTTCCGCATAAAATGATCAGTTTTTTGTGATCGTCAATTGCATATATATATATATATATTCGTTTGCCTTGTTCGGGCTGATACCTTGAGGTTATCTTGAGATGATTTCGGGGCTTTAGTGTCCCCGCGGCCCGGTCCTCGACCAGGCCTCCACCCCCAGGAAGAAGCGCGTGACAGCTGACTAACACCCAGGTACCTATTTACTGCTAGGTAACAGGGGCACAGGGTGAAAGAAACTTTTGCCCATTTGTTTCTGCCTCGTGCGGGAATCGAACCCGCGCCACAGAATTACGAGTCCTGCGCACTATCCACCAGGCTACGAGGCCCCCCCCCCTACCTATCTACCTTACAGCGCAGCTGAGGGAGGCGGGGCGGCCACCTTCAGGGAGACCCAGAAAACTAACAAGTACAGGGACCTAGAACGTTGTGACAGGTTCGTGCCAATAGGCTCTGAGACTCTGGGCGCCTGGGGTAAATGTGCACTTAAGTTTCTGAAGGAGCTGGGCGAGGAACTCATTGGGAAGACTAGAGACCCAAGAGCGTCCAGTTTTATGTTCCAGCGCCTCAGTGTCGCTGTTCAGAGAGGAAATGCGTGCTGTATCTTGGGTACGCACCCGACCCCCGAGGAGCTGGACGAGGTCTTCGAACACTGATTGGTATATTGTTATATAAGTGTGTTTTCTGTAAACTGTAGCATTGCAATAAAATCAAATAAAAAAAATAATGGGGGTGGTAGGAGAGGAAAAGATTAAAGTATTCAGTGAGAATCCACAAGGTCTTCTCTGAACACTATTTATTTTCTTCTTCGAGGATGTGGGTCCCACATCCCACATATATATATGTATATATAATATATATACATATATATATATATATATATTATATATATAATATATTTGTATATATATAATATATATATATATATATATATATATATATATATATATATATATATATATATATATGTATATATATATATATATATATATATATATATATATATATATATATATATATATATAAAATTTTGTGAGGGTACCACCTCTGGTGCCAATGTGGGGACCCATAGCCTTGGAGAAGAAAATAAAAAGTATTCAGAGGAGACCTTGTGGTTTCTCACTGAACACTAATATTATCTTCTCCTACCACCCCCATTCTTTTGTATGTACACATATATATTTACTTTATTTGAACTTTGTTACAAAAAAGGAGTTACATATGGGTTACAAAGATGGTTGTCATAGGTTGTCGAGTTCCTCCAGCTCCTCAGATGGCGGGCAGGAACCCTGGATGCAGTGCGCATTTCCCCTCTGTATCGCCACACTGAGTCGCTGGAAAAGAAAGCTTGCAGCTCTCGGGTCCCTTGTTGTTTCAATGAGCCTAGAACCCAGTTCCTTCAAAAAACTGGTAGCACTTTTACCCCAGGCGCCGAGCGTCTCAGAAGCAATGGGGACAAAATTGTAGTGGTGATCGAGTTCTCTATACTTACGGGATTTGGCTGCTTCCCTGTGGGTGGCAGCGCCACCTGGTTGTGCAACACTGAGGTTAATGTAGGTGTTAGCCAGGGTTGATACGCACGTGTAGTCCCATACCAACTGCTTGCCATTCTTCCAGGGATTCACTGTGATACCATCCGGGCGACCAATAAGAGCATCAGAGTTACGGGGCGTTATATATATATATATATATATATATATATATATATATATATATATATATATATATATATATATAAAAAATATATATATATATATATATATATATATATATATATATAATATATATATATATATATATATATATATATATTATATATATATATATATATATATATATATATATATATATATATATATTTATATATATATATATATATATATATATATATATATATATATATATATATATATATATATATTTATATATATATATATATATATATATATATATATATATATATATATATATATATATATATATATATAAACACGAAATTTCAAGGCAATCGGTGGAGAGCTTTCGGAGATTAACGACTTTGAACAAACGAACATTTACATTATTTTTATATTGATATGTTAACCTGGGAAAGCCTTGTCTTATAATTCTTTTTCATTTGTGGAATAAACTTTTTGTCTATTTCATCTGAGTGGTTTGCTATTTACACAGCATTGTTTACCATTATATATTTTCAGCAAGGTTTTTCTTTGTAAATACTTGCATCCTTATCTTCACTTTGTCAGGGTCTTCACATTCCAATTGATTCTCTCTTTTTTTTTGTCATGTTTGCTCTCGTGTGCCATGTATAACTGCCTCCATAGCTTAGGGTCTGCTTTAATCTTCAGACATTGAGTGTTTATTTTAGATGATGTCGTTTGAGTGTAATGTGATGTTCAGTCTCAGTTTGAGCAATAATACTAGTTTAGCTTTAACTGTCGGGAGTGTTTCCTGCATATATCGCGATAAATCGGTTCAATATGGTTTGTTAGGTAGATTTTTAGAGATTATCGAATGACCTGAAGTCTGTGGGTGATATTAAAACAGGAGATCTGTTCTGGGATTACAATTCACATTATAAAATATAGTTTGATAATAATTATGGAATTTATGTTAATTTTGATCCCTAAAGTGTGTGTGTATAATGTTGCAATGGTTATATAACCAAATACGTAACTAAATATAAGAAATTGATAAGACTTACATTTGTTCAAAGTACAAATAGCTAGGAATTAGGAAATTTTTCTCATTCCAATTGTGCAGAATAAGACATTATCAACCCGTCTTTTACAGCACTTATGTAAGATCATTTCTTTTTTTATTCCAATGGAAATAATTAAATGATTTTAACAATATAATAATTATAGAAACACCAGCATCTGGCTTACTCTTTCCTTTACACCAGATGATAACAATATCATGAAAAAAAATTTCCACTCAAATACTGTTTTCTTTCCTAGGCTCGCCTATAGACCACAGCTGCCTTTTGTCACAGAACCTTTTCCTACCCACGAGGCTGTTATGATCGACGATGCCTGTGCTTCAGGAGGAAAGAGACTCACCTTTTATGGTCCCTTTGCAAACACTTTTCAACTATTAGCGGAAAAAACTAATTTTTCGTAAGTTTTAATGAATATTTTAAAACTAGGAGAATTTACTGTTTTTACAGCTATATATTTTTTGGTTGACAGAATTGTCATAACAGCTGAATGTATGGTCGTTCTTTTGTAATAGAGAGAACAAAGGTGGTGACGATGTGAAATAAAATGTTTATGACCGTATATAAATAGAAAAACGTGTTCGTAGCTATCTAGTTATTGATGTAGTTGTTAATTTTGTGCTGAGTGCAGAGCTCATGACCTGGATAATCTCTCACTCCAGCTAATAGGAGAAACAGCTAATTGCTTAGGATAATGTCATGTACACATAAATATGGTATCAATGCATAACTCGTTATCAATGTAATATAACTATAACAGCTATATAATCTATGTAATATAACAGCTATAATCACTATTCATCAAGAACATACAAAACTATTAATCAATACACAAACAACTTCTTAAGAATTTAGTACAAAGTCAATGTCACAGATCACTGCTTCAGTAATTGTTATTATTCTTTCATAGTGTCTGTGCATCAAATTTGAGGCTCACTAGGCTACCGTTTCCTTCTTCATCAGTGTTGCTGGACATAGGTTACATAGTCATCATTGAAGTCAGGCAATGCCAGATAACTCAATAAAAACTAATAAACACTCTCACCAATATACACTGCATCAAGTATACTGATTCATTTATCTCCTCGTTCAAACACCAAATATGTCCAGTGATCACTATCATTCAACTGTGGATTAATCCTCCTTATAATCGGTTAGATATCTTCCCTGTCTGTTTATCATCCAATCACTGTTCTTTCACTGCCATGTTTATCACTTTGTCTTACTTCCTCTCACATTTGTCATTTTGTCCTGCTCCCTAAATTGTTTCTAACTTTGTGCTGAACCCTCTCATGCTGGTCACTTTCTCCTATTACACTTATGATTGTCACTTTGTCCTCCTCCCTCTTATGTTTTTCACCTTTTCCTGCTCCCTCTCATTTTAGTCACTTTGTCTTTCTCACTCAAATCATTGTCATTATACCCTGTTCCCTCTCATGATTTTCACTTTGTTCTACTCTCCCTCATGTTTGTAACTTTGTCGTTGTCCCTCTCATGTTTATCACTTTGTTCTACTCCTTCTCATGTTTGTTTCTTTGTCCTGCTCCCTCTCATGCTTGTCACTTTGTCTGGCACTCGCTCATGCTTGCCACTTTGTCCTGCTCGCTCTCATGTTTGTCAATTTGTGCTGCTCCCTCGCATTCCTGTCACTTTGTAATGCTCCGTCTCATGCTTGTCCCTTGGTCCTGCTCCCTTTCATACTTGTTACTTAGTCCTGCTACCTCTCATGTTTTTTCACTTTCTCCTGCTCCCTCACATTTTTTTTACTCGGTCCTGCTTCATCTATTGTTTGTCTCTTGGTCCTGCTACCTCCCATGTGTGTCACTATGTCCTTTTCCCACTAATTGCTGCCGTTTTGCCCAGCTCCCTCTCATGTTTGTCACTTTGTCCTGCTTTTACTCATGCTTGTCGATTTTTCCTTCTCCCCCTTTAAGTTTGTCACTTTCTTCTGCTTCCACTCATGTTTTTCACATTGTCCTGCTCCCTCTCATATTTTTCCCTTTGTCATGTTCTCTGTCATGTTTATCTCTTTCTCATATCATTCTCCTGTTTGTCATTTTGCCAATCTTTCTCTTATGTATGTCATTATGTCCTGATCCCTCTTATCTTTGTCACTTTGTCTTTTTCCATCTCATGTTTGTTAGTTTGTCATGCTCCCTCCCATACTTGTTACTTAATCCTGTTCCCTCTCATGTTTTTCACTTTGTCTTGCACTCAAGAGTGTCTGGCACTCTTTCATGTTTATCCCTTTGGCTTTCTCCCTCTCATCTTTGTCACTTTGTCCTGCACATTCTCATGTTTATCCTATTTTACTGCTCCCTCTCATGTTTGTCACTTTGTTCTGATCCCTCTGATGTTTGTCACTATGTTAGGTTTTCCTGCTAACTCTCCGGTTTGTCACTTTCTTCTATTACTATCATGTTTGTCACTTTGTCTTGCTCCCTCTCATCTTTGTCACTTTGTCCGGCTCCCTCTCATGTTTATCACTTTATTCTGCTCCCTCTCATGTTTAACACTTTGTCCTCTCAAATCTCAAGTTTGTCTCTTTATCCTACTCCCTCTTCCGTTTGTCACTTTGTCATTCTTTCTCTCATGTTTGTCACTATATCCTGCTCCGGCTTATTTTTGTCACTTTGTCCTGCTCTCTCTGATATTTCTCACTTTGTCCTGCTCCCTCTCATGTTTGTCACTTTGCCCTGCACTCTCTCATGATAAACACTTTGTCCTGCTCCTTCTCATGCTTGTCACTTTGTCGTTGCTCTCGCTCATGCTTGCCACTTTGTCCAGCTCCCTCTAATGCTTGTCATTTTGTGCTGCTCCCTCTCATGTTTGTCACTTTGTCCTGTTCCCTCTTGTTAGTCTGTATGTCCTGCTCCTTCTCATGTTTGTCACTTTGTCCTGTTCCCTGTAGTGTTTGTCACTGTGTCTTGCTCCCTCTCATGTAAGTCAATATGTCCTGCTTCGTCTCATACATATCACTTTTTCCTGCTCCTGTTTCCAGTTTGACTCTGTCTTGCTCCCTCTCATGCTTGTCATTCTCTGTCCTGTTCCCCCTCTTTTTTTTGTCACTTTGTCTTCTTACTCTAATGTTTTTCACTGCGTCTTGCTCCGACTAATGTTTGTCAATCTTACCTGCTCTCTCTCATGCTTGTCACTTTGTACTGCTCAACCTCATGCTTGTAACTATGTGTTGTTCCTTTTTAGGTTTCTTACAATGTCCTGCTCCATGTTTTGTTCGTCACTTTGTCCTACTTACTCTCTTATTCGTCACTATGTCCTAATCTCTTTCAAGTTTGTCACTTTGTCCTGCTCCCTATCATATTTGCCACTTTGTCCTGCTTCCTCTCATGTTTGTAACTTTTTTCCTGCTGCCTCTCATGTTTGTCACTTTGTTCTGCACCCTCGCATGTTTGTCACTTTGTCCTGCTCTCACTTACGTTTTTCACTTTGTCCTGCTCCCACTCATGTTGTCACTATTTCGTGCTCATTTTCCAGTTTGTCACTCTGTCCTTGCTTCCATTCATGTTGTCCCTATGTCCTACTCCCTGTCATGTTTTTAACTACGTTCAGCTCCATCACATGCATGTCACGTTTACTCTCATGTTTGTCATTTTATCCTGCTCCCTCTCAAGCTTGTCACTATGTCTTGCTCCTTTTCAAGTTTGTCATTATATCCTGCTCCTAGTCATGTTTGTCACTATGTCCTGCTCCCTCTTATGTTCGTCACTTTTTCCTGCTCCCTCTCATGTTTGTCACTTTGACTTGTTCGCTCTCATGTCTCCAGTTTGTCCTTCTCCCTCTCATGTTTGTCTCTTTGTCCGGCACCCTCTCATGACTGTCACTTTTTTCTGTAACCTCACATGTTTTCACTTTGTGCTGCTCCCTCATTATGTTTGTCCCTTTGTCTTGCTCCCTCTCATACATGTCAATTCATCATGCTCCCGTTTTTGTTTGTCATCTTTCATGATCCCTCTCATGTTTTTCACTTTGTCCTGCTCCCTCTCATGTTTGTCACTTTGTCAAGTTCTCT